>NC_133770.1:72026942-72028130 GCF_003597395.2 Chelonoidis abingdonii
ATTAGGAAAAATTTCCTAACTGTCAGGGTGGTTAAACACTGGAACAAATTGTGTGGGGAGGTTGTGGAATCTCCATCATTGGAGATTTTTAAGAGCAGCTTAGACAAACACCTGTCAGGGATGGTCTAGATAGTACTTAGTCCTGTCATGTGTGCAGGGAACTGGACTTGATGACCTCTTGCGGTTCCTTCCAGTCCTATGATTCTAAGATGTTATTGCTCATAGCAATACCCTGTGCCACGATCCTGTCAGAATTCACCATTTCAGCACATCAGTAGGAGACCTTTTAAGGCAGTGTTTCTCAAACTGGGGTCGCTGCTTGTGTGGGGAAAGCCCTTGGCACGCTGGGTCGGTGTGTGTGCCTGCCATGTCCACAGGTCCAGCCGATCGCGGCTCCCACTGGCTGCGGATGCTGCTCCAGGCCAATGGGGGCTGCTGGAAGCGGCAGCCAGTAAGTCCCTCGGCCCACGCCGCTTCTAGCAGCTCCCATTGGCCTGGAGCAGCAAACCGCGGCCAGTGGGAGACATGATTGGCTGGACTGGATGGGGCAGGGAAACAAACTGGTCCTGCCTGGCCTGCCAGGGGCTTTCCCTACACAAGTGGCAACCCCAGTTTGAAAAACACTGTTTTAAGGTGTTGCAGCAAAGTGTTCCAGGTGATTCAGAAAGTCAAGGAATTCTTTCCTTTTAAGTCACTGCTGAGCTAATGACATCATAATATCAAGGGACAATCTATGGCTACAAGTGCCCTCTTTTGGAAGAGATGTAAAACCAAGGATCTGAACATATGGTAATTACAAAGTGACATAGGATCTGTCAGAGAAGGGATGTTAACACCACTGTAGCCAAATTCCAGCTTAGTTCATTATATTCTGCCTCTCGAGTTCATTTTAATTGGATATAAAATTCTTCTTCACTTCCTGTCCTGTTGTGCAGTGCTCTACATCTTTGTTTATTACTGGAGATGACTGAATTTGAATGATAACTTTGTTACAAATATATGTATTTCATCCATTTGATTTTACTATGGATGAAAGGCGCAAATCAATAAATTGAGTGTGACCTGGCATTAACTTTATTTTATATATATATATATATATATATATAAAAAAAAAATTCCCCTCTCACCCCTATGGGTGGTATGTGTCTTCCTCAACCTCGGGTCCTCTACCAGAGGCCTGGGAGTTTG
>NC_133770.1:72028388-72177778 GCF_003597395.2 Chelonoidis abingdonii
CTTCGGTGAGCGTCCAGGCACTATTCCTGGTATGAAAACCCGGAGAATCCAGGAGGACAGCAGTAAGGATGGCCCATAGAATGAGCTGCTGAGAGAATTGCACTAGGCAGCAGCAAGACATGGAGGAAGACCAAGCAGAAGAAGTGCAGGCAAAGACAAGACCCTTCAGGGGATGTACCATCGACAGATAGCTGAGGTGGCTGACATTGGGAAATCCTCCAGGGCTGGAAAGGGCCTGGAACTAAAAGACAGACTGAGCACTCGACATAGCAAGCACAAGGCAACAGCACTGACACAGAATCTCCCATGAGCAGGGTCGTACCGACACTAGAGAGGACCCAAGGTGCAGACTGCTGCAGATGAGGCCCTCAACGAGACAGTCCCCAACCCCTATAGTGGCAGGATGTAAGATGGCAGGCAGGAACAGATACGACTGAACGGGCACACCAAGGTGGCGGCATTGTGTACAGGAAACAGTCTGCAACAGCGTATGGCTAACCCTCCCAGAGACCAGAAGTGGGAGATTCCGCAGAAGGTTGTGAGAATGCAGGGCTAAGATTCTGTGGACTTCCAGATCCAAACGGAAGGAGCTATGCGCAATCAACCAGACTATCATGGTAATAGACAAGGAGCAGAAGACAGGCGGTGGTGAATAGAGATAGCAGTGCCAAGTGACAGCAAACGTATCAGGATAGAAGAAGCCCCGCCCGCCTTCTTTCCGGCTGGTATACAGTCTCTGGGTGTTGGACTTGGGGTGGAAACCTCCGTGCATTGTGAGGAGCTTCCGGGTTTTCACATCGGCAGCCTCCGATATACACACACACACACACACACACATATATATACACAAATAAATGTAATACAAACATTTTATATGTAGAAAAATAAATTTAAGTTAATGCAAGGTCATTCTCATCACTTATCGAAGAGCTACTCAGACAGCAGTAGAAAGGTAGAATTAAGATAAACCTAGAAAACTGGGCGAGTAAGAGACAGTGATGTGGGAGAAATGGTCTAAAAGCTGGGTAGAGGAAAAGCTTTTTAGTAGAGAGAGGTTACAGATATCCAGAAAGTAGCCAAAAAAGACATTAGTTTGGATAAAGAGCATAAGAGAATATTTTAAGGTGGCACAATTTAGATTGAGTTAAGCAGGCACTGTTCTAAAACATATATATTCACTACCAGTAGATCCTTGCTATAATGCCCTTCACAATAGTGAACATTGGGCTACAGCAAATGTAGTCCCTGGATTCCACCACCAACCCTGCCTGCTGTGGTGGGGGGCTGAGAGTTCCTCCAGTCCCAGGACTACAAGTGTTTGGGGAACCTGACAGTTCCTCCAGCCTGGGGTCATGGCAGGAGGCTGACAGGTTATCTAGCCCCAGGGCCACCACTGGGGCAGAGACACTCACCGCTCATTGAGCTGGTTATATTAGGTCAATGGGAGAGCTCTCTCCTGTCACCATAACATGGCTCCATGAGTACTGGTACAGATGTGCCACTGTAACCTTTAGTGTACACATGATCTAAGGCAGGCTTACAACTCCCTCCTGCTTGAATGGGCCATCATTGAGATGTATGATTTCATGATGACTTTTACCCCATGTCCATAAAGCATCCATTCACCATAAATAGGTTATACTTTAAATGAGACAGAGTCCTGTATTCACCCATGAAGGCTTATGCTCCAATACGTCTGTTAGTCTATAAGGTGCCACAGAATTCTTTATCGCTTTTTCACAGATCCAGACTAACACAGCTACCCCTCTGATACTATTCCTTAAATGTTACCCATACATATATTTCACAATGATTATGAATCTTGACAAGTGATGTGCTTTCTTTTGAACCCATGACAGAGTTCAAAAAAGAACTAGATAAATTCATGGAGGATAGGTCCATCGATGGCTGTTAGCCAGGATGGGCAGGAATGGTATCCTTAGCGTCTGTTTGCCAGGAGCTGGGAATGAGTGACAAGGGATCACTTGATGATTACCTCTTCTGTTCATTCCCTCTGGGGAACCTGGCACTGGCCACTGTCGGAAGACATGATCCTGGGCGAGATAAAAATGGCCCTACTGGGTCAGGCCAAAGGTCTATGTTCTTATGTACCTTCCATGTTAAATATCCTGTAAGACATGTGTCTAGTGTTGAGTTTGTCAGGCTAGCACATCCCTCGACCCACTCCACGTCCTGCAGCCTGCGAACCGTGACCAGTGGGATCTGCGATCGACCAAACCTGCGGACACTGCAGGTAAACAAATCGGCCCGGCCTACCAGCAGATTTCCATGACAGGTGGTGTGCCAAAGGTCGCCAATCCCTGATTTAACACATCAAGTATATGTGTTGTTGTTAAATGCAAAAAAGCTACATTAATGCACTACTAAGTTTGCATAATTAAAGTCACAAAGTCAAGAAAAACAAAACATTAAAGTTCATAGAGCATTAACTTTGTACATAATGGGACAGATTATCAGCTGGTGTAACGTCAGCATAAACCTATTTGAAGTCTCAGAATCTCTCCCTATGTTATGGTGTACATTTTACAACATAAATATCTTTTAACCAGCATAACCAGGGCCGGCACCGGGCACCAGCTTATCAAGCAGGTGCTTGGGGCGGCAACTCCAGAGCAGGGCAGCACTTTCAGATATTCGGCAGCAATTCAGCGGAGGGTCCCTCACTCCCGCTCGGAGCGAAGGACCTCCCGCTGAATTGCCACAGATTGCGATCATGGCTTTTTTTTTTTTGGCTGCTTGGGGCAGCAAAACCCCTGGAACTGGCCCTGAGCATAACAAGAATAGAAATAATACTATTTATTTGCAGGTCAGTCAAGTCCATAAGAATCTTGGTGTTCATTAAATAACAAACCTGTGAATGAGAAAGGACTAAAACTTTAATAAAACAAACTGGAGAGGTCTCTGGTGAACTGCTGCACACAGCCATGCAGTGTTCCTAACCCCCTGCTCCAGGGCACATCTCCAAATTCCTATGTTCATTAGACAGTCCTTTATGACGGAGTCTCTCTAAACGATAATCTTTTACAAACATACCTCTACAAAGTTAACATTTTTGGAACCTTAAATGCTACATTTAAGTGATGTGATCACTTCTAGAAAATTTAATCATAAAACCCTCGGTTACTTTATTTATTTTTATTTTTTTTCCATTTAGTTTCCTTATTTTTCCTTTTAATGTTAAAAAAAAACAAGTACTTGTGCTTAATAATATTTGTGGGGGGGGTGAGAGAGAGAGAGAATGCGCGCATGCGCAAGGGCATCTCATGAGCTAGAAAAGCTAATTTGGTTATTAACATTTAAAAGTGATAGTAATAATCGACAGCTGGCATTTATATAAAGCTGTTCACCAAAAAGTGCATTAAAATTTCCATAACAAAACAAGGCATCGTTACCCCAAAAATCAAACCTAAGGCACCCCATTTTCCTTGCTTCAGCTAATGGTGACAGATCAGCACTACTGATGCTGGACAGCACTTAGTGCTGAACAGCATTTTCAGTACAAAGAGAAGCTGGAAAATCCTTTGTATCAACATCTAACTGTATGTACACATCAGAAGTCTAGTACTGGCAGTAATAAAAACCTTTCTAGCCAACTGAAGTTGCAGGAGCGATTTGGATAATTACGCTCTGCCCCATCCAAACCTGAGATTGGCGTCATGGAATCTATAATAACCACTAATGGCCAAAGCCTCATCTATTACATCTCACCTGAAAGACAGGAGAGACTATTATGTTGGCAGATACTAATACCATGCGAGAGCACTGCTGCAGAATTGTCTCAAACAGAAAGTTGCCACTCACTAACTCACACCATTTCTGCTGCACTCTTGGGTTCCTCTTAGTGATTTCCCATATCAGAAAACATTGCAGAATTCTGCAGTAACTTTTCCAAATTTTGCATCTTATAGTAGCTTTACATCACTCGGGTAGTTTGTGGCTGTAGATGCTCTATTTTTATAAAGGTCTCCCATCCAAACTGATCAGGCCCAGCCTTCTGTAGTTTGTGGAATCCAATAATTTTAGCAGCCCAATATTACATGCCAACAGGGAAGATACAGAAAGTGACAGAGCTACTGTGTAAACTTGATGTCAGCAGTGAGCAAATTACAAATTCCTAATTTAACAAAGGAGGTCTTTGCTCTGATTTTACCAACGGGAGATTATGTCTAATGAAATTTGTTGCAGAAGCTCTGCAACTACTTACGCTACTGAGACCTATTTAGAAGCACATACAAGGCTAATCTATCAATGAATGTTGCTGTATAGGGAACAAGCTACTTATCAAAAACTGTAGAAAGAAGTGGCTCATATATCAAAGATACTTGTGTTCTGGAACAGCTTGTTCTGCTAGGTCAGACCTGTCACAAGGATTAATATTAGGACTGATTTTTTTCCCCTTTACTTCAATGAACTGGAAGGAGGGACATGCTAGGGAATAATAAAATAAAAAATGCTGTTGTAAGGGGAAGAGGAAAAGTTGAAACCAATATGAAGAAGAAATATAATTCTAGATGTTGTCTTACAGCCTCTGAAGTTCAAACAACCTATGTTCACATAAGGGAAAATTAAACTCCTTACCCGCAGCTGTGAACAAAGCCCTAGTAATGGGGCTGTGAGCTGGGAACTCAGCAGGGTATAAGGAGGAAAATTCACCCCTGAGCAGGGAAGAGAGTGAGTAGGTGCTGACCCTGCCTCCCCCTCAATGGCTGCTACCACTATCCACAAGTTAAAATAGAGGACCCATGGCCCCTCACCCACCACTTCCCCATATTCCCTGCCAGACCCACATATTTGGAAGCAGTTTGTGTACCAGCTCATGGTTGCAAAAGAAGTGCAGGAGACACTGAATAGCTGTTTTGTTCCAGATCTACAGAAAACTCAGACACCCCTTTGGAGTTCTGCCTCACAAAGGGGCTTTTCATGGGTGTTCTTTTCACAGGTGAATTTGATTTATTAACCTAATTCTACCACATTTCCTGTGGGCTTTCATCCCTCACATTATCTCTGAAATTCAGGCAGATCTGTTTTATACCCGAGCAGCCTATCGACTGTCTGTTGAACCTTGTTATATGTTGATGTAAAGCTGTCAGAGAAGCCATTTGCAGTGCAGGCCAAGTTTTTAAATTGGTTGTACAAACCTCAATTAGGCTACATATCCTTGAGTTTTAGCTACTAGTACCTTATTAACTAACTACATACATATACATAAATATATGTATACATACACAATTAGATCATTCATTTAACAAATCTGACAGCTGTCAGACTAGACTCTCCTCTACTTCTGACCAGTTCCTATTTCCCATCAAGCAGAATCATAAAAGCAAAGAGCTTCCCTTTTTAAAAGGGAAATGTGATCACTACAAAAAATACAAAATGCAGAGGAAGGAATGAACCTAAATATACTTTGTACTTTCCTTCCAAATTTCCTATGCGCCTACCTCTTGTAGCTGTAGAAAAAGTACAGTGGATGATCCTAATACTGCCAAAGCCAGCCTGAAGTGCCCTCTTCAATGGATTTCTTGTAACCGTCTTCACAATGGTGAAGATTGTATTTCTGGTTATAAAAAAGTTAAGTTACATAAGTCATCTAACTAATTCATGTTCTCTTTAGTTTGGGGCAAAGCAAGTACTGCTAGATTATCCTTTTCTATTTTTGACAGGTGGGTGTATCCTTCTGAAAAGAAATGTGCAGTCATGTCTTGCTTTCAACAGATTACTTCCACTAACATCACATTGATGAACTGTGTGTGTTTACTTCTACAGGCCTAATGACAATAATCTGATGTAAAACAGATTGATTAACCAACACTGGTGGCAAAGCCAAGTTCATGTTTTCCTCCTCAGCATGTTCATTTCCCTTTATTATTAAAAATAAAGACATAGCTTTAACTCCCTAAAAATCTTTCCCTTAAAAAAAAAATACTAACAAAACATGAATTGGTCCTTTCATTGCTTGCCTTAAGCTTTTAATTTTCCTAATGAATGTCTGTACCTCCAAACATCAGCACATTTGCCAAAAGAAGCTTATTAACCTGTAGGCCTGATTCTGCTCACAATGGGAGTTTTGGAGGGATGTGCCCTATTTTTCTATTAGATGTTCTCAAGTAATATTAATTTGTTATTATCAACAACTTCAATAACATGCATTACCTCTTAATGAATGAAAAAGAAACGTTAAATTGAAAACATGATTAGCAGTTGGTGATGGCCTAGAATAATCTCTCTCATCAAATGCCATCTCTGGCAAAGGCCCTCTTTGCATCAACATTTCCCAAACAAAAGCTGTGACTACAGCTGTGCAAATATTTCCAATGAAACATGCAGCTACACTAAACCCACAGTTTGGATTCCAATTTGTAACTCAGACTTAACTTCAGTAAATAATTTATTAAATTTCCTGAACCTTTATCTCAAATTTGCGTATAGTCTATAGCAAACCTTTACTGAGCATTCTTAGAAACATGCCTCATTTTTTTAGAAGTGACTAGGTTTTCAGTGCCTCTATTTTGTGGGTACAAATTTGAGCTACCTTGAAGAAGGGATCTGATTTTCAGAGAGTCAGGCACTCCGCACTTTCTAAAGTGCAAGGAACCTTTAAGACATCCGAAATTGGGGACTAAATAACTGACACTTAAAATCATTAGTCACTGCTTAGAATTTAGATCATGGATTTCTTTACAGTTAAAATGAAAGAAGTAACACCATTTCTTGCATAGATCTTTGTATACATTTTCAAAAGGGTTCATCTTGGCAGCCTTCATCAGTATTAATATTTCCATATCATTCATGTCTATCTTTCAGACTTTTTCTCTTCCTTTTTTTTAAAATGTAACCAGGAATGTTTTAAACTTTGTTGTTAGAAGGATATTGTTGCCACAGGAAATCATTCCCCACCCCCTCTGGTTTGAACCTGCAGCCATTTTTATGTGTGGAACTTGTTTAAAAGCAATTGGAGTTTTCAGTGTGAACGGATTCCAGAATCTGCTTTTATGGAGTTTGTCTATTTTAAGCTAGATCTATTTTTCACCTGATCTCACTGTTACATTTGCTTTTTATGTTTCAGTATTAGTGAAGGAAGTAAGCAACACATATAATAAAATGCATGTGTATAACTAACGTAAGGAGATGCAAACTTAAATGGAAGGACTGTTTCTGATACCGCTTCTCTGCTTAGTTAAAGGATATTTCTTTCTAAGCAAAGACACTGTATGAGACTAGGCTGATACCTTTATAAAAGAGTGCCGTTCATCAAGCAAGAAAAGGAAATTCGTGTATTTCAGATGTGTTTATAAACCATTTATCTACACATACTATATACTTTATTTCATGTAACTGTTGCTTTTTTGCCTTGCCTTGGCAGGTCGCTACTTTAACTCAAGAGGTCTCACAATTAAGAAAGGACATGAAGAACGTGATGCATCTTCTGGAAAACTTATTGACATCACAGAAGCCTCCAGGGTTCTGTGCAGTGCATGGCACATCTGTGAGTCCTACACTGGAAAGCTTACAGACTAGAATGACTTGGACTACACATCAACCGTGTATGCATATGCAAGCTGGGAATATTACTTGCACCAAAGCACAACTTTGCCATGGTAACATGACTCCTGACATTTGGCACAGGGATCCATCTTCTGTAGGGAGCAGTCCCCAAAGAACTGAATCCCATGTTCAAAATTCTATGGACAGTGAATTTTATTATACTTCAGGCCTTGAATATTCACCTTCCTGCTATCAGGTAAATCAGAAGGATAATTTGCAGTTTTTAAGATGCACCTCTCCATATTCGGATACTACCTTGACTCCTCTTCAGTCTATTTCTGCAACTCTTTCTTCCTCAGCGTCCTCCTCCTCAGAGACTTCACTTCACCTTGTGCTCCCCAGCAGATCCGAGGAAAGTAGCTTTAGCCCAGGAGCAGTCAGTTCACTAAGCTTTGAGAACTTGCCAGGATCTTGGGACCTTGAAGGAACAACAGGAGCAGTTTCTGTACAAACCTCTGAAGATTTCCCACTAGATATTGGGACAAGCACAATGGATATTAAAGATAACCAAGCCATAAATGTATAATGATAGACCAATAAGTGGTATTCAAAGCATGTTCCACAGCTGCCAGTTTAAAACTTAACCAGTACTGCATGATTGCTTTGTATTGCCTTTTCTCTGGTCATCATGGAGACTTGCTAACATGAAAAATCAGATTTTTTGAAAGCAAGTGGATATTATAAGATATAACCCGTTCATACAGTAGGAAACAATTTCTAGATTCTCGAAGCATGTGGAAAAGCATTTTGTATACACAGATATAACTTATGGTCTGTTTGGCAGACTTTTGTGATAGTCCTAAAGACCCTGAGGGTCAGAGCAGCTGGAAGTCTAGGACAAAAGAACTGTCATAAGAGGTTTTTGTTGCTTGAAGCAAAGGCTTTTCCTGAGTGCCTGATTGTTGTTCTCAAACAATATCTGTGGCACTGTTTGCTTCAGGTGATCATGGCTCCTGCTGGTTTATTTGTCAGTTCCATAAAGGCAATGGGGCAATTATCGCTGCATGTCATCTCCTAGACAATCAACCAAATAGAATTGGTAGAGAGTGGTTAGTACTCGCATGGTATTTGTCATGTAAATGAAACCTCTTTATTTATCAAAAAATACTATTTTTATATACTTGGTATGAAATCTGTACCTGGAACTATTTAAAATATTTATAAGAAGAATAAGGATTTCTTTTCATTTTGTAAAAGCTTGCAGTTTTAACAAGAAATGCACTATCATCATGTAGTAGATCAAACTATTTATTGTTAAGCCTATGTAGTTTAAAACTGGATCCCCTTTTATCTGCATGCTGTTTGCAATGAATGTATCCATTCTGGAGGAATACAAATAAAAGGTAATATTTTATTTAAAAAAATAAAAAAACTGGGATGTCAAGTCAGAATTAGTATTTTAACCTGTGAACTGTGCTATGCTAATGATATTCAGTGCCCTAGTTTTGTCTTATAGCATTATATTATCGCCTCTATTGTTAAAACTGGTTCAGTGCTTCAATATAATCCCTATTTTCAGGGGGCTAATACCAACAAAATTCAATGAGAACGGAAAATTGGCAGATAGAATTGTAAAGTAAGAGCAATATTTTGTAAACAAATTTTAAAAAATATTTAGGCTATTTTAATCAGCAAGAAAAGAAGAAATAAGTAATAGTCTTGAAATGTTATATTTATCTATTGGTTTGTACTTGTATACCTAAAAATAGCTTTGATCTTTAGAAAAAATTAAATTTGGCAAGTGATTTTGTCCATAAATTGTTTAATTGCTTTTAGTTTTTTCAAACAATATTTTTTTAATGCTCAATATATTAACACATTGAATAGTGACTGTGCATTCATAGCAACTACTTTTCATGGAGATTTTTATATGAAATTTTAAGACGAATAGTATATATCATAAGTACATGTTCATAGCGAATCTACGTAATTATACATCCTTTATAACCTTAGATTATTTTTAAATAAGGAAAAAATACTGTGAAATTATGTTTAAATAATCATGTGTCAAATCCAGCAATCTTTATCAGGATGAAACTCCTACTGACTTCACGTTTAATCACAATTTCGATTTCACTGGGAGTTTTATTTGAGTCCAGTGTTAAGGTTTTGATGCACTAGGAAGCACAAATTCACCCTGAAACTCTGTGTTCAACTCACATCATTCCACATTATTAATCTCGCTGGTGTAAATTCAAAACAAGGTGTCAGCATTTAATTTTGAATGGCTTGACTTTTGTCAGTGTCAGACCTTTAACATGATCATTTCTAAGTAATTTTTTCTATTGAAATATTATGCTAATTTGAAATTAAATACAGAAGCAAGTATGAAATGAGCTACATACAGAAGAGATTAGAGCAAAAGAGAGAATAAGGTAATTGGTAGAATATATAACAATGTATGTCTACAGCATTTTTATAGGACCAGATTATCCCATACTTTAACAGTGCCCACAGAAAGGTAACTTACTTTCAAAATTATTTAAGGCTTTTATGCAGAGGAAGGAAAGGGGAGAGATTTTAAGACCACAGTCCCACACTAGACTGATAGTAGCATGGGCTAGTGCTATTTAGATCAGCCTTAACATAAGTAGAAATTTGCTACTACTTTAATTCACCCCACCTCCCTACCTCCAGCCAGCCATATATTTGATTTGTAGCAGAGTCCTTAGCATACACTGTTCACACAGAGCAGCTATCACTGACTTAGGAGCTCACAGCATAGCTACCCCACACCTTAATTCTTCACTCCTTTGTTCCCCTTCATGCTAAATAAGGAGAATGGAGCACTAGGCCCACTGTTCAAAATAGGCACATTTCATTTCTGCAGTCGTTTGTCCAGTATTTGGAAAGTTCAGTTTATCCTGTACCCTAGTCACTGATTCACGGCGTAGGAACTGCAAAGGCAGTGTATCTATCAACATCACCTGAGTCCAATTACAGATTCAAGATAGCCTTGCCTCTTTCATTTTATAAGTATGTATATATGATGTAGAATGCAATGTTGAGGAGTTCTGCATAATTAGCAGAGTTTCACTACTGTGCATTGGACTCCAGCAAGATAAGGGAATGCAAGTGCAACAACAAAAAGCAAATGAAACTCTGCAGATCTGTCACAAGCTACTCTTTGTTTATGCAAATGTAAAATGTATCACAAATGAAGCTGACAAACATTAGTTCCATCAGTGGTTCTCCAACCAGTGCCGGTGTTAGACTTGCTAGGGTCCAGAGCTGAAGCCTGAGCCCCTCCGCCAGGCTGAAGCTGAAGCCCAAGCTGTGGGTGGTGGGTCTTGAGCTTGGATTTGGATTTCAGCCCCACCACTTGGAGCATCCTTGCTCAGGCTACTGCCTCACTGCCTGGGGCTGAAGCTCTCGGTCTACAGCTACAACCCTGCATGGAGGGTGGGAGTTATGTAGTCATTTTTGTTGTCCAAAGCGGGTCGCGGTCTAATGATGATTGAGAACCACTAGTTCCATTATCCTGATGATGATACCAAAGAACTTGCTTTAGCATGTCCTAGGCTGCAAAGAGCAGTGTTGAACTGGTGGGTATAGTGCCCCCAGGGAAAGGCTAGAGTATGGACCATTTGGGGCATGATAAGGAACCAGAAATAATTCCAGTGTGAGGCTAACTTAGGGAAAGAGGAAGCTGGCTGAAACAGAAAAGTGTGATGAGAAGGGTGTTTCAAGTGTGATGTCACTTATACAGTGACTGAAATTTGTATTATTAAAAAAGGCAAGCAAAGACTTGCACACCAAACAGGGTTTATTCTGGAAATGTTTGGAATTGAGACATTGTCCCATCAAAGCCAAAACAAAATAGGAATTAAAATGTGAAAATATTGGACATGGCCAAATAGGATGGGACAAACCTTTCGGAATGGAGCAGGAGTTCCAGCTGCCAGGTGCTGTTACCACAACTGGAGTAGTTCTGTGAGCAGGGACACCCTAGGCATTTATTACTATTAAACACCCTTCTAAAGCACCTGTCACTGTAATAGCCAAATGCTCTCCTAGTCTATGGTTGCCAACTCTTCAGGATTGGCCTGAAGTCTCCAGGAATTAAAGATTATCTCATGTGATGAAATCTCCAGGAATACAGCCAACGAAAATTGGCAACCTTATCCTAATCAGGTGCTCGAGATGGATTTCAGTGCTAGTGTTCCTAAATTGTCTCTTCCAGCTTCAGCAGTTTATTGTAACTACTTTTTGCACTAAACTTTACAAAAATAAAATAATTCAAATCTATTTTGTCTTATGTTTGGTCTTCATTCTCTCTTCCCTGCTTCATTTTTGTTTTTACACTTTCTATGCTTGTTGTTTTCATCTCTTTTAGTGACTTCACCACACTCTTATTTTTCTATATAGTACAATAATTCTTCCCTCACTGCTATTCAGTTTCCTGTGTTCTGCCCTTCAATCACTCTCACCTTCCCCAGCAAAATTCCCCTTTTCCCCATCTCACACATCCCCTCACACTCTCCCATCATCTTCCTCACTCAAGTCAGATATATCGTCCCCTTTTCCCCAACTCTGTTATTTTAAACAATTCTCTCTGTAACAGTAACCACTGAAGAAAGTGGATACGGATCCTAGTCATATGATAGGATTATAAATTTTGACTTATGTCATATCGCAAGGTCCAGGAGATAAACCACAGGTCTCTTAAAGCAGCCCTTTTACAGGTCAGCTTTGCATTATATTGGGTTCTTGCCCCATTTGTTCACCACTGCAGTCTATCTTTAAGCCTTACTATCCATTTTTAAAGAGATGCACTTTTGTTGTTTCACTAGTTAACATATTAATTAAGCGAACATAGTTTTCACTAGCCCTGCAAATCCCATTGTTATTTGCCAAGCCCGAGTCCATTTCTTGCAATACCCTTGTTTTGGCCTGGCTATCACTTAACTGCCACAAATAATTTGGCCTCCAAATAGTCCATTAGTTAACTGTGCACAAGATTTAGTTTTATTAGGCATGTCTGTAACATACTAGTCAATTGTCTCAGTTGTTTCTTCTTTTTAAAAAAAAAGTGCCTTTCCTGAGTGACATTCTTGGCTGGATCAATGTATTGACATTTTAAATGTCTTTGTCTAGCAGTTTGTCCTGTGCATATTTTTAGTGGAATGTGCTGTAGAGCTTCAGTCCTCTAGCCCTACCACATAGCAGTGTGCAGGATTCACCTTCTGCAGGTTCTCTTCAATACCATTTGCTTCCAAAACCAAATACATGCAGTTGGCTCACCCATCTCCTTCTACGTTAAGGAGTTCAGGTGATGGCATTTGCTCCATTTTTGCCAAAGATTTTAATTTTTTGTCTGCCACAATCTCTTAAAAATATGCAGTAAATGACTGGTGTTTTCTTTCTTTCTGCCTTGCGGCGAGAACCTCACATAGTAGAGGCCACCGACTGCAGCAGTTATAGTCACACTCAATTTTCCCTCTCAAACAAAAATATCAACTCTGCCTTCTCAAACAAAGTCCCCCAACACAGGAAATGATCTACCCCAAACAAATCAAAGAATCCCTCCTAATTAATCTCCCCTAAGTGCCCTGAAAACAAAGGATCACTCCCAAATTAAGCGAACAATCTGCAAACAAAAAGAATCAGTCTAATCCCACCAAAGCAAAAATCAATTTAAAAAATCCTGAAACAAAAATCATTCTCCCCTGCCCTCAACTACTTTGACTTCCTCTGTACTTTGTTGAAGGCGTCCCTTCACAGTCGGCTTGCATTGTGCCTACCAGCCAGCCCTCCAGACAGCCTGGTTTGCTAACAAAGTGGTGTGGCTAACAAAGAGCTGTACCAGGACCAGATGTTTCAGATTGCTCTCCCATCCGGGGGGCATGTTTTGGGCTGAACAAAATGTTTTATTGAACCCAAAACAAACTGTTTCATTTAGTTTAAGCTTAATGCTTTTTAAATACAATTGAAGAAGATTTGCAAACACAGTCATTTTGAATTAAAAAAAAATCAAAACATTTAGTTTTGAAAATGTCAGAACACAATGTTTTGGTTGTTTTGGAATATGTGTGTTTGTTTTTCCAACTGAAACAATTTGGTAAATCCCAGAAGTTTTGCATCACCTGAATCTGCATTTTTCAGCAAAAGAAAGTTTTGTCCAAAACAATTTCACTCATCTCTAATGCTGATGGCTGCCCAAGTCCTTCAGCTCAGATGAGTCCTCTGTCCCACTACAGTCGCCTCACAGGAAGCAATGACAGCACCACACTGTAATGTGACCACCACTGAAAGAGGGCAGCAGCTTTCTGCTTCAAAGACACAGAGATAGCTGCAAGGGAGCTCCAAGCAGTTTCAAGGGCATAGGGTTGCTAGCTTTGCATGGACGTAGGATGGAGGTTTCCTCACATGACATAATGTTTAATTAAAGATTAATCTTTAATTTCTGGAGACTGCAGGACAATCCTAGAAAGTTGGCAACCCTAGGTACAGGCCATTCATAAACTGCGTAAGAGGATTTTATTTTGGTAACTTTAACCTGTGCTTAGGTTGGGCAGGGATCATCCAGGAGACTTCCCGTAATCGTTACAGGTCAGTCTGATTATTTAAAATAGAAGACTGGTTTCAATCAGAAGTAACGCCATTTAGGACAATGGAATTAAACTGCTATCAGAGGAGAATCAGGCCTTTATGTGTTAAAGGCATTTTGCTGTTTAAGATTTAGAGCCTAATCTTACTCCGGGAGGCTGTAGATCTGAGGGTGTACACAACAGCCTGCCACTTAAATGGGCCGGCCTCACACACGGGATCCTAACGTTTGTGAATTCTACATCAGAGAGTCACAGGAGTTACTCAAGATGGGTGGAAATCTTAGCGTAGCAGCATGGGTTAACAAAGGAAAAAAGGAGCAAATAAATTATTTCTTTGGTACCCTCTAGCTGTACAAGTTGCCCATTGAAATGGCCAGTTGCTAATATTAAAAGTAAATTAGCTGTGGCCAAATGTGCTGAATGTTCTTCGTTACTAGACTGTTAGGAACATTTAGAGAGAAACAAGTTTCCATTTATGTTTCTTTTTAGTTCTTTTCTTGTCATCTGTTAAACTCTCTGATGCTACTTGGATCTGATTGTGCCTAGATCCAGTAGTGACAACCCTATCCATGCAAAGATCGCAAGTCAGGCCCCCAGAAGTGCTGAGACTGGCTTAAAAATCACTAAATTTTTTTAAAAAACCAATAGTTTCTTTTGATTTGTGTTTTGGTTTTTGAGCATTTAGGTGTTGTTTCTAAGCTTTTCTCCCCAACCACGAAGACTCTAAAAGGTAAGCATCTCATATAAACACAGCTTCAGGAGCTGGGGCTTTAAGACAAGACACCCAATCTTATGAGACTCACAGGGGACTGCTAAGATGTTACCAGTTAATGTGGGGTGTTTTAAGCGAGGCAGGGACTGCCAGATTTCCCAAAAGAGGGCCATAGGATGACCAGAGGTCCCGATTTTATAGGGACAGTCCCGATATTTGGGGCTTTTTCTTATATAAGCTATTATCCCTCACCTCGTCCCGATTTTTCACACTTGTTATATGGTTACCCTAGCATAGAGGGAACACACAGGAACCTTTCTTCTCTGCTTAAATGGCTCACACTTCCTGATTAGTGGAGCATTCAGTACATATTACCAAATGTAACTCTATTTTAATTTGACCTTAAAGTTCACTATAATCACACCAAAGGTACTTTTGAACTTCTGTCCCCTATCTCATATATAACTTTAAGAAAAAACTTTCTGTACATTGTGTTTTGTTTCAGCTCTAATAAAATGGGAAAATGGAAGCTCATGGCTGCTGAAAATCCTTGAGTTATGAGAATTGAGAAAGCCATTACCAGGTATCAAGTGGATTCTGCTTTGTGCTCTAAAATCTAAGCTTTCATTTAGGAAAAAAAAAAGTTTCTAGCTCTTTGTCTTTTGTTTTGTTTTCTTTGTACGCAGACTTAAAAGGAAAATGGTCCAAAGACTTGGTTTGATTTTAAACAAACTGCTACATTGGATTAGTAGTCAGGGCTAACTTTTTGTCCACCACAGGTCTACTTAAATGCTAGCATCGTCAGACATTTCAGCTTAACATATTCATCTCATTTGTCAGGATTTATTTTGCATGGCTTGACGTTATATTTGGGTAGATGGTCCCCAGAAATCAAGGTGCACGTTTTTAATATGCAAATAGTTGAACATTATTTGATACAGTGCTTAAAAATCAGAGGAAAAGCAGCAGGTGAACAAAAACATATTTTACATACGACATTACTTACAGGAAGTGAAAGGGGCAAAGTTTACTTCCAGTCTAAAATCCTCTTCAAATGCAAGTGCTGAAGCTCCCTTGTATCGCTTTGCTTCTTACTGCTATTTGATTTCATTGAAGGCAGCCTTAAAATGATAAGCCATTCTCCCTTTAAAGGCAATTAAAACGGTTATTGTTGGACCATGTTTGCCAAATAGTTATCAGTGTCATTGCCTGCCTATATTTTCCTGAAGGAAAACCATGCGTTTGCCCTATACATTATTCAACAGAATTCTAGGTAACTGTAGACCAGGGGTAGGCAAACTTTTTGGCCCGAGGGCCACATCTGGGTATGGAAATTGTACAGTGGGCCATGATGCTCATGAAATTGGGGACTGGGGGTGTGGGCTCTGGGGTGGGGCCAGAAATGAGGAGTTCAGGGTGCGGGAGGGGGCTCCAGGCTGGGGAAGAGGGTTGGGGAATTGGCGGCGGGGGTGAGGGCTCCAGCTGGGGATGCAGGTTCTGGGGTGGGGCTGGGTATGAGGGGTTGGGGGTGCAGGAGGGTGCTCCAGGCTGGGACCAAAGGGTTTGTAGGGCAGGAGGGGGATCAAGACTGGGGCATGCGGTTGGGGTGTGGGAGGGGGTCAGAGGTGCAGGCTCCAGGTGGCGTTCACCTCAAGCAGCTCCTGGAAGCAGTGGCCATATCCCCCCTCCGGCTCCTATGCGGAGGTATGGCCAGGTGGGTCTGCGCACCACCGTCCGCAGGCGTCACCCCTGCAGCTCCCGTTGGCCTTGCTTCCCCGCCAATGGGAGTTGCAGGGACAGTGCTTGGGGAAGGAGCAGTGTGCAGAGCCCCCTGGCTGCCCCTACGTGTAGGAGCTGGAGAAGGGATATGCCACTGCTTCCGGGAGCCGTACGGAGCCACGGCATGCACAGAGCGGGGCAAGCCCCCAGCCCTGCTCCCCGACTGGCACGCCAGACTGGGGCAAGCCCCAGACCCTGCTCCCCAGCAGGAGCTTGGGGCTAGATTAAAACATCTGAAGGGCTGCATGTGGCCCCTGGGCCGTAGTTTGCCCACCCCTGCTGTAGGTAGAATAAGAGCTAAGGAATTCCAGTTTAACACCTTCATCATGCCAAATGCTAGAGCATCTAGTTTCCTATTCCAAAGCCTTTGCACAGTGGGTTTAGGTTTATTACAAACTCCCCAATAATTCTTGTGTAAAAGAAAAATTACTGAGGCTATTTAAAAGAAGGCAAGATATAAGCCACCCACTTGAAGAGCAGCCACTGAGCAAAGAAACTAACTGTGCTGCAACCGTTGATCATTTATGTAAATATATAGATCCTTTTCTGACTGAAGGAAGTGTGAAAACAGACCACAAAGGCGCATGTACACGTACACACACACACCAGGCTGCGATCACAAGAACCGTTGGCATGATTTATTGTCAGTAAAAATGAATTGTAAGAAAGAATTTAAGAGAATATTGCCCTACCCGAGGGCCATAACATACCCTCTTTGTGAAGGATAACTCATCACTCACGTCAACAGGGAGTTGTGCTTAGAAATGAATGGCATCATATGGGCCCTAGATTAGTTATTATCTGCATTATCGTAATGCCTGGAGGCCCCAACAGAGTCCTGTGCCTCATCGTGTTAGGTGCTGTACAAAGGCATCATAAGAAACAGACCCTGGCCCAAAGTGCTTTCAGTCAAACTAAACAAGGGAGGAAGAAGGGAGGTACAGAGAGATGAAGTGACTTGCTCAGGGTCACACAGCAGTCAGTGGCAGAGGCAGAAATAGTGCCCTTGACTCCCACTCCAGTGCTCGAGCCACTAGCTCACAATGCCTCTTCTTAGCATTGTTGGATTCTTATGCTTCCATCCCATGCTGGTTAAAATCAAAGCCAACTGGGTTCCTAGCTTTTAAAATTTTGGGCCTAAGATTTGCAAATGTGGCATGACCAACAGGCCTTTTGATAAAGTGGAGCACATGGAGTTACAGCTGGCAGCTTTAGTCCATTGGGTGTCTGTGTACTGGTGAGCGACCTATTTCTCAGCTCAGCAGGAGGGCTGGAACAGGCTGCAGTTAGGAAATTGTTTCAAAATTCAGGTGAAACAAACATCTGGCACAGTCTATGGCCCACGCAGCAGGATGATTTTCTGCTTTACGCAGCAATATGACCTACTTGCCAGAAAGTGTCTAGAAGTGCAGCTGAGGCAAGGACAAGCGTTCTAGAGAAACAGAAAATGAATCTCAGCTATTAATATTGACCTAGTCCAACTGTGTCCTTTGTGCTAAATAGGTTGTTTGCAAGCAAACCCTACAGGAAGCTTATCCCTGCTCAGCACTACAGTGCCTGCACAGCCTGTAGCAGCAGCACCTGTTCAGTGACTGACTGTGGCTGAACACAGGTGCCTGATAGACTCCTGGAAGCATGACTATTAATTAACCTTTCCAAGCTACTGTATGAAACTGGGACTCTCTGAAGGGCCTGCATTGGTTCATCACAGCTGCATGCTGAATGTTAGGCAGGCCTGTGCACCACCTGCAGAGACCCAATGACTTGCCACCTTCCGAAGAAACCCACAAACCTGCACAATGGTACCTAACCTTGTCACGGTTGGGCTTGGCTGCAGCATGATTTGGGCAGCCTCTTCGAGGCAGAGGCTAGGCATTTATTAGCACTTGAAATGTGCTGTGCAATCTACATGTCGAACTACTGCACCTGCCACAGCTCCATGCTGATGGCACAGAAAGGGGAGGGCTGGGTGGCTCCCACAGGCAATGGTGTTGCAGTGGGGGGGAGGGACGCCTAAGCCACGGCTCAGACACTTTTTGGCCTAGCCAAACCTGAGTAGCACCATGCCCCCACGCACCAGGTCACAATGCCATTCACTCAGCCTTGGAGGGGGATAAATATAGGAGCTCCTGGCCACAGGGTTCAGACTGCTTGTGGGGGCACCTAAGAGGGAAAGAGAGGTCAGGTGTGGGGCAAATCTGGCTTCTATTAAACTAAAAGTAACCCATATCCAGCCCCTCCTCTCTGTCTTCTCCCACGCCCGCTGTCCTACCCCAGTTAGCAGCACAGACACTCCAGGACCAGGCTTGACCCAGCGAGAGGAAGCTGGCATTTGGAAACATGGATGTTCTAGTTAAAAAGTAAACGTTTATTATACCAGCAACTTTTTAAACAAAATTAAAAGTCCAAAAAACACCCCAACAACATATTCCTCTTCCAAGCCTCTAACACAGGCTGGTTGTGAGATTATGGTCTTTAGCGCTCTAACGTTAATGTAGCTGGAAGAAACTGGAATGAGCTTTCACTTTCAGCAGTAAATCCATTGTAACCAAAAAGGAGACCATGTGTGTCTGTAGTTGAAGGCTGGGTGAAGAATTTACACCTATACTGTAGCAACCTGAGTGGAACCTCAGGCAGACACTCCGCATGACATGGCTTGAATGTTAAGCTGCAGTTGTAGCAGGTCTGTAAATAGTTGCTTTATTAAAATAATCAGTTTAGTTTTCAAGGAACCAAGTCCTTTCCTGTTAATACTCAGCATACAGTATGTGTGTTTCCAGAATGCAAAATGTACACAGGCAGGAGTACAGGAGCTGAAGTCATAGAAGCATCAACAGACTTTCTTTTGGACTCTCATGTCTGGTAACTTCATGACCAGAGCGTGGTTGCTGTAAATACAAGTCAGTGATCCGTGGCTAAGATTTTTAACAATTGGCTTCCTCAAAACTATGCTGTCTATTGAATATATTTTCTATGTTCATTGCTCTTTCAAGGCTGGAGGCTTTTATTAATAGTTTGAACCTTCACTCTGTATGAATGATCTCTTCTACTAGCTTTAAAAAAAACAACAACAAACAGCATTCCAAAAGTTTGCTCCTGCAACCAGAAGGAAATGCTCATCTGATTGACTCTAGTGCCACATGCAGAAAGCTGTAGAAAAGAAGACAAAGAACTGGAAATAAAAATCTTGCAGGAGGACATAAAGTTGCAGAGTAATTACTGCTCATTAATGTTGCCAGGTGGATCTGGTTAAATGCAACCAGTGTGTAAAAGAGATAGGCACATCTCTCCAAGGCAGACGGAACCAGGGACTGGGAAACAGGATGGTCCAGCACAGAAACCCTACTAATAGTTAAGGTTGGGCAGAGAGCTTAGGAGGTTTTGGTTCTGCGTTTGTTAACTGATTTACCAATAAAGCTGAACCCAGGGGCAAGCCTAGGCTACATACAGTAAGTGTGTGTATGGTGTTTGGAGGAGGGTGGGAACTTCCAAGGGTGATGCTGACAGACCAGGAGCCAGCTAGTAATGCCAAGTCATAGGCCTCATTGAACACTGACAAAGGCATAGCTGGAAACCAATCTGGTTCACTCATATGTTAGAATTGTTAAGCTAGATATTAGAGTCGTAGGGAAGTGTTTGGGGTTTAGAACTTAGGCTGCTGCATGTATTAGACCAGGGGGTCGGCAACCAATGGCATGTGTGCCACCTTTGGCATGTGAGCCAATTTTGCCTGGCATGCAGCTGCCAGCCAGGGTCCCAGCCACAAGCCCCGCTCAGTGTGCACGGCCGGCTGACTGAAGCGGCTCTGGCGGCCGGGATCCCAGACCAGCGGCAGGCACGCCCCCTGGTTCTCCTTCCCCTTGCTCGAGTTCTGCGGCTCCCAGGAGCATGAGCCGCCGGGGCACAGGGCCCAGAGCCTGCTGCGGGAGGAGTGTCAGCAGCAGCTCACACTCCCGGGAGCTGCAGAGCCCAAGAGCGGCGAGCGGGGGAGCCAGGGGAGCACAGGAGGACCACTGCCCGCATGCATCCACTGCAGGAGCCCCCCCACCAGGGGGCACTGGGCCATAGCCTGGGTAGGCGCGCCCCCCAGCTCCCCACTCACCATGTTCGGGTTCTGCGGCTCCCGGAAGTGTGAGCTGCCACCGCTGTCCCTCCCACAGCTCCCCTCCCCTGCTGCCTCAGCATTCCACGTGGAGTTTTGCCTCCATGTGGAGCCAGCATCTCACCGGCATGGGCCTGGTAAGGGGAGTCCCAGGGGGCAGTCAGGAATCAGGGGAAGGGTTGGATGGGTGGGGAGTTCTGGGGGTCCTGTCGGGGTGGGGAGTGGTTGGATGGGGCATGGGAGTCCCTGGGGGTCTGTCTGGGGGCAGGGATGTAGATAAGGGGACAGGTAGAGGGTAAGGTCCTGGGGGGGGGCAGTTAGGGTGGGAGGGTCTCAGGAGGGGGCAGTCAGGGGACAAGGAGCAGGGAGGCTTAGGTAGGGGTGAAGTTCTAGGGGGCAATTAGGGGTAGGGGTTCCAGGAGGGGGCAGTCAGGGACAAGGAGTGGGGGGGGTTAGGGTTTCTAACTGGGGCAATCAGGGTGGGAAGTGGGAGGGAGTGGATGGGGGCTAGGGCAGGGCTCTCCAACACCACATTCTACAGGCCATGATCCTCTGATCCCACTGAAGGGTACCAAAGGAAACTGCTCCATCTGCTCAAGAAACTCCCTGAAGCAGCACAGGAACAAGTCTACACAGATGCACCCCTAGAGCCCAGCCAGGAGTATTCTATCTGCTCCCCAAGATCCATAAACACAGGAATCCTGAACGCCCCATCATCTCAGGCATTGTCACCCTAACAGCAGGACTATCTGGCTATGTGGACTCTCTTCTCAGGCCCTACGCTACCAGCACTTCCAGCTATCTTCGAGACACCACTGACTTCCTGAGGAAACTACAATCCATTAGTGATCTTCCAGAAAACACCATTCTGGCCACTACGGATGTAGAAGCCCTCTACACCAACATTCCACACAAAGATGGACTATGAACCATCAGGAACAGTATCCCCGATAATGTCACGGAAAACCTGGTGGCTCAGCTTTGTGACTTTGTCCTCACCCACAACTATTTCAGATTTGGGGACGATTTATAACTTCAAGTCAGCTGCACTGCTATGGGTACTTGCAACATTGGGTATGGCAACATTTTTATGGCTGACTTAGAACAACACTTCCTCAGTCTTGTCCCCTAGCACCCCTACTCTACTTGCACTACATTTATGACATCTTCATCATCTGGACCCATGGGAAGGAGGCCCTTGAGGAATTTCACCAGGATTTCTACGATTTCCACCCCACCATCAACCTCAGCCTGGACCAATCCACTCAAGAGATCCACTTCCTGGACACTACAAATAAGCAATGGTCACATAAACACTATCCTATACCGGAAACCTACTGACACTATACTTATCTACATGCCTCCAGCTTTCATCCAGACTGCATCACATGATCCACTGTCTACAGCCAAGCTCTAAGATACAACTGCATTTGCTCCAATCCCTCAGATAGAGACAAACACCTACAGGATCTCTATCAAGCATTCTTAAAACTACAATACCCACCTGGGGAAGTGAAGGAACAGATTGACAGAGCCAGAAGGGTACCCTGAATTCACTTACTACACGACAGGACTAATAAAGAAAGTAACAGAATGCCACTAGCCATCACCTACAGCCCTCAACTAAAACCTCTCCAGCCCACCATCAAGGATCTACAACCTATCCTGAAGGATGATCCCTCACTCTCACAGATGTTGGGAAACAGGCCAGGCCTCACTTACAGACAGCCCCACAACCTGAAGCAAATACTCACCAGCAACTGCACACCATACAACAGAAGCACTAACCCAGGAACCAATTCCTGCACAAACCCCATTGCCAACTCTGTCTGCATATCTATGCAAGGGACACCATCATAGGACCTAACCACATCAGCCACACCATCCGGGGCTCGTTCACCTGCACATCTACCAATGTGATATATGCCATCATGTGCCAGCAACGCCCCTCTGCCATGTACATTGGCCAAACCAGACAGTCTCTAGCAAAAGAATAAACACAAATCAGAAATAAAGAATTGCAACATTCAAAAACCAGTGGGAAGCACTTCAGTCTCCCTGGACACTCAATTACAGACTTAAAAGTGGCCATTCTTCAACAAAAATTTTCAAAAACAGACGTCAGTGAGAAACTGCAGAACTGGAATTAATTTGCAAATTTGACACATTTAATTAGGCCTGAATAAAGACTAGGAGTGGCTGGGTCACTACAAAAAATAATTTTCTCTCTGTTGATACTCTCACCTTCTTGTCAACTGTTGAGAATGGCCACATCCACTATGACTGAACTGGCCTCATTAGCACTACAAAAAGCAATTTTCCCTCTGTTGATATTCACCCCTTCTTGTTAACTGTTGGGGGTCTGTACTAATGAGGCCAATTCCCAACTTGGTAAGGCAACTCCCATTTTTCACTTGCTGTATATTTATGCCTGCCTACTTTTTTTCACTCCAGGCTATCTGATTAAGTGGGTTCTAGCCCATGAAAGCTTATGCCCAAATAAATTTGTTAGTGTCTAAGGTACCACAAGGACTCCTCATTGTTTTTGCTGATACAGACTAGCACCGCTACCCCTCTGAAACCTGGATACTATTGTGATTTTCGGTATAAGGGACTATCTATCATGGAGGCGGGCTTGCCTGGGAGATAAGACAGACTGGACTGCCCAGAGGGACTGTCTGTGACTCCATGGGAAGGCTGTTACAGTGCTTGTGGAATTCACACTTATTACTTGGCTAGTGAAATCTAATTATAGAACATTCCAGACAGTGCCATTCGAGACAGTGTGGCACCAAGTCTGGTACCTGTCAGACTGCAGTACCTGCTCCCTACCCTACCCTCACTTGGGCTTTCCACAGCAGAAGGGGAGTACTAACTGTAAATCTACCAAGCGCTTCACAAGAGTTGCTGAAGTGAAAGCGATGAATCAGCATATTCCTACCCTCAACAGCAGCGGTTCTCAAACTGAGGGGCTGGAGCTCTCATGGGGTCACGAGTTTATTACATGGTGGGTCGCGAGCTGTCAGCCTCCACCCAAAACCCTGCTTTGCCTCCAGCATTTATAATGGTGTTAAATATATAAAAGTGTTTTTAATTTATGGGGGAGTGGTGTCACACTCAGGGGCTTGCTAGTGAAAGGGATCACCAGTACAAAACTTTGAGAACCACTGCTAAACTACCATCAGAGTGGCACCAGCCTCCTATCATTACAACTCTTCCATCCCTGGCAAATAAAGATTGAAGCAGCTTTGTGCCACTGCCGACTCTTCCCGGGTGCACTTTTCATTACCAGAGACAATGTCCACCTGCTTTATAGACTAGCAAAAACCAGGTGCGCATCTGGTCCATTGTACTTGTGCAGTTAGGATTCCTGACTTCTCAGCATTAAATTGTTAAGCGTTTTTGGATGGCAGTAGCAACTGTGAAATATAAGTAGCATGACACAATAACAAGGAACTGGCTTTATAAAAGCATTTTGCTTACTCAGAGCAGCCTAGATTCAGTTTGAAAAGAAGAGTCCCATTTCCACGTCACAGAACTCATGAAAAATTGTTCCTTTGTGGGCTTTTGCAAACTGGAAGAGAAGCAATTTTTTTTCTGACATGCTGTCCCAAATTGGAGTTCCACGCAGGCAGTCACCTTTTGCGAGAATTGTTATATTAATGGGGTTCTCCAGATAAATGGTGACGCTGCCTCGCTTAAACTTCTCTGGGTGAAACATTAATTTTTAATACCAACACAAATCTGCTCTCACACTGTGCACTCAAGATATTATGTAGCTCAGAACAGACCCCAGTTACTTATAAAGGCTGACACTATGGAAAAAAAGCCTTTTTTATCTCCACTTTTTGCAAATACTGCCATGTAAGTAACATCAGCTTAAAATAGATGGCCCAAAAGTGAGATAAATCATTTTCATTATCCTGTTCAGAACCTCAGCCAAACATTGGTGGTATTGACCCGCAAAGAGAGTGTAAATATATTAATTTTTAAATTGATGCCAAGCAAACACTGGTTTTATTATTCATTTTATTCATGCTAAATGTTTTCCGGAGACCTGATTTATGACATAAGTGCAAGCTAGTCCAAAACAACATGTTCTGCAAACAGTGATAATGAAAAGGCAGTGTATTTGAGTTTATTACCCTTATTAATAAATGATCAGGCCCACAGAACAGCAGAAATCAGATCAAAGTAGTCCACAGTGATTCATTGCAAAGAGTTAACAGGAGAATATTTTAAAACAATAAAAAACTAGCTGCAGTTAAGATTCCAAGGGAGGCTGAAAAATCACCACCCCTTAAGACAGTTATGCAAGGGCAGAGGAACTACAAGGATGCATTAAGAAGCTATAATCGCTACAGGATAACATAAGGGATTAGAGAGGTCTCCATGAACAACAAAATGATCCTTGAAATTTACCTTTTACACGTTCCTCCTGGATTTAGTTGCTTTCCATTATATATAATAAATACAGTTTAAAGACCTCTTTGCTTTTTTGGAGCTGAATCCTGCTCCCATTGAAGCAAAACCTTTGGCTTCAATATTAGAAGCATTCCACAGGAAGTGAGGAACACAGGATTGAGTCCAACAGCAGATTTCCTAGCTGTTTGTCTTACATTTAATTTTCCCATACAATGGCACTTCTATCACTTCCCCAAGGATTATTCCACAGCCTAATATAGCTCACTGTCAAGATTCTTTTTCCACAATGCAGCCTATATTTTCTTGATTTAATTTCAGCCAATTCCTATTTACACCAATTTGGGACACCCTACATAAATTCTCTCTTCCTTATGTTTGCAGCTTTACAGATTGCAGAATTATGTCCATCTGTACATGTTAAACTTTTAATCTTTCTTCAGAAACTTCCATCCACTGATCAATTTTGCTATTGAAAATCCCACCTGTCATGTTCCACCCCCCACTGTATCCTTGTATTTCAGATTATTTTCCCCCCAGATGGGCTAGCTTGCATTTTTCTAAACTGAGTTTCATTTTGTTGTTTTCTATCTGTCTTTTAAAATTCGCCCTTTTGTTTTTGTTCTCTGCCATCAACGTATTCACACCATCTCCCAGATCTCTCCTGCCCCATGAAGGAAGAAGAGATCAATGGTCTCTGTTTATATATTCCACCCTACTACAGATCCCTGCAGGAGAAAGGTTTAGGCCCACATTGTTTGGGGCAGGATAGGAATGGAACCAATGGAACTAAATCGTCTATTAGCAGTCCACATGGATACCTTAGCAAAGCTAACACAGCCCCTGGCCCATAGATAGATAAGGTTGGTGGTTCCATCCTAGTTTCTGCTTGCACTTCTGCAAGGAAGGCTCATGATCAAGCTAGCATGGGACTCAGGAATGAGTTGTATTGACACAGTCACATGGGAGAGGCATCAGTACACTACTGTTTCAGGAGTAAAACAGCAATGGAGCTCAATGTCTGCTCTGGAACTGGGGGCCTAAATGTTGTATACCAATAACCCAATAAGAGACCTCTACATCCGAATCTTTCGGATAACATGAACAATGAGGAGTCCTTGTGGAACTTTAGACACTAATAAATGTATTGGGCATAAGCTTTCATGGACTAGAACTCACTTTATCAGACGCATGGAGTGGAAAATACAGGAGCAGGTATAAATACATGAAAAGATGTGATTTGCCTTGCCAAGTGTGAGGTCAATTCAATTGACAGCAGGATACCAAGGGAGGAAAAATAACTTTTGAAGCGGTAAGGAAGTGGTCCATTTCAGATAGTTGACAAGGTGTGAGTAACAGTAGGGGGAAATTAGTACCGGGGAAATTAGGTTTAGGTTTTGTAATGATCCAACCACTCCCAGTCTTTATTTAGGCCTAATCTGATGGTGTTCAGTTTGCAAATTAATTCCAGTCTCTATGCAAAAGAATAAATGGACACAAATCTGACATCAGGAATCATAGCATTCAAAAATCAGTTGGAGGACACTTCAGGTCCTGGTGTCACTCAATAACAGACCTGAAAGTGGCAATTCTTCAACAGAAAAACTTCAAAAACAAACAGATTCCAACATGAAGCTGCAGAACTGGAATTAATTTGCAAAGTGGACACCATCAATTGTCTCATTAGACTGACCTCACACTTGGTAAGGCAAATCACATCTTTTCATGTATTTATACCTGCTCCTGTATTTTCCACTCCATGCGTCTGATGAAGTAGATTCTAGCCCACGAAAGCTTATGCTCAGATAAATTTGTTAGTTTCTAAGGTGCCACAAAGACTCCTCGTTGTTTTTGCAGATACAGACTAACACGGCTACCACTCTGAAACCTGTCAGATAACATGATTTATCATAAAAATATTGGGCAAAATCTGGAGGCAAACAAAAATGTTCTAATACTATGATGATGAATGCAATATAAGTTCCCAAATGAATATATAGGCCCTTACTCAGGTTGCTTGATTTCTATTAAAATATTCTTGAAATTTCTTTTGGTGTTTTCCTGGTAATGACCTTTTCAATTAACACTAGAGTAAGACAGGAAATCTTCCTTAGCATTTATACATCCACTTGATCCCTTATAAAAGGGAGTTTATTTAAATCCTTTTCTTCCTATGGACAGAAGGGCTTCACTCTGTGCATTCAATTAATCAGATGTTCAAAGATTCCGCACAAGTTACATTTGCATGTAACTTCAGTCTGAATAAAATGCACTCATCTCACAAAAATTATCTCTAGGTCAATCCACAGCTTTTTCAAAAGACCTGAAACAGAAATGGCAACCAGTAGCCTATGGAGAGAAATTGACCCTTTTGTCAGTTCTAGCTAAAATATAAGGACTTTCTGCCTCACTCTTATTCCTCAGAGTGTTACCAATTACAGCTCTTGGGATGAATCTTACCTCATTCCTCCATGCACAAGGTCAACACTCTGCCAGTGCTTATGGGCCTATCTATGCTTGTGGAACATTTCTAGGTAGACTTCTAATGTTTTGGGATCCTATTAGCAGCTTCGTGTTTCTGTCTACAGGCATGAGCAGTTTTTCTTTGATATCGCCTCATATTTGATTTCTGAAGTAGGATGGCCAGAGGATAGGAGCATATAATTAACGTTTTGCAGTTGTTTGTTTCTTTTTCCAATTTATACAGTACTTGTGCCATCAGATTTAATTCCTCCATGAGGCCTGAACCATCAGAGTGTAGGATTTTTATTTGATATAAAAGGAGTCAGATTCTTCCTTAGGCAGCCCCATAGTAACAATATAAGTTATACCAGCTTTCATCCCTAAATCCCCCCAATGCAATTTACACACTACTTTATGGAGAAGGGAGTTATTTTAACATGAAATGCAGCCACATTCTTGGACACTTAAAATTCTTGATGTCCAGCATAGCAGACTGAGTTCCACTGAACAAGACTGAGTTCCCTTAAAGAAGTGACACTCCTTTCCAGCAAGGCAGGGGGGATTTTTAAGATTGTCCCCTACTTATATTTGCGATTGTTAGCTCCTATTAAAGTAGACAGCATACTCAAAAAGATACCTGGATATTAAAGCAAAAGTCAACAGGGCTGCATCTCCCAGGAAAGTGCTATTGGGTATTCCTGTACTTGGATAGACACAGTCTCACCCCTGGCTGTCTTACATGCAGGTTAGGCCTGCTTCGAGCACCTCTCCTGAACTTGGCCATGCAGGTGAGCTAGGCAGGGGGATGCCTCATTTGAGATTCCCATCACACCTTAGGTGTGAACTAGGGCTCTAGGCAACATCACGACTTGTACATGTCCACTGGCAGAAACTTAGGCGCTTATGGGGATTTAGGTGCCTAGCAGGGGTTTTGTGAACATCAGTTGTGCTTCAGTGTTGGATTAAGGTATCTAAAGAGGTAGTTAAGCACCAAAGTCCCTTTATGACTCTAACCCCGATCTTTTTACAAGCCATCAAGTGGTCATTTGAGCTAAAGAACTACAGAGCTGCAAGCTCCCATAGGTGACTCTGAGGCAGCTATCCCAGGGAGTGCTAACTGCAGGGAGCAGGTAGACTCCTGCAGAAATCCCTGTGTCAGGGCAAGGACCCAGGGGGCTGAGAGAGGTGAGGGAAAAGTTTCTAGGAACTGTAGACCATATTAAGCAGAGGAACTACCGGTACTTTATTTTGGTATTTTGCCTAAGTTTTTGTTTAGCCAACAAATTATGCCCTGAGTCTGGCATAGCAGCAATCCATCCCTGAGCCACTGGATTACCACTTCATTTGTGTCTATTCTGAAAGATAAATACACTCCGCAAGCTGCCTCTCTCTCTCACAGCTGGGCCAATGCTAACCCTAAAGCTATGGTTACACTACGAGGTTTTTAGTGACACAGCTGTGCCGCTACAGCTGTGCCGCTAAAAGGCATGCAGTGTAGCTGCTGTTTGTCAGTAGGAGAGAGTCTCCTGACGACAAAAAACTTCCACCTCCCACGAGGGGTAGCATTGGCAGGAGAGCTCTCCCGCCAACAAAGTGCTGTTCAGACAGATGCTTTTAATCGATAAAAATTTTGTTGTTGGTGGGTGTGATGCTGCACTCCATATGTTTATGGAAATATGCTTATGAGTGTAAATATATTGTAACTGGAATATGCTTTATGCAAAAGGTCTCTTGTAAGGTATCATTACAAAGCTTATAATCTACTGAGTGTGTTCATCCTATTTGCATGAATGTATCATTCTTGTATCTGAAGATAGAAATATGAAGAATTACTCTGAAATCCTAGTGTAACTATGCAAAGTGTGGGCCATTAATGGTGCTTGGAATCTTGATGGCCCCCATTAACTAAGACAATTGGTTGGAAATGGCCCTGTTTACTTGCAAGCCTTCTTGTATCCATGGATGTCAGTTAGTGAGTAATGAAGTCTCATAGTACATGTGACTATGTCACATGATACTGGAATCCATCTTAAACCTGGTGCTTTTCCATTTAGAAAGAAGGGTGGGAACCCAGAGAGAGACAAAGGATTCCTACCTTGTGCCAAAGCAATAAAAGGAGGTGGAACAGAACAAAGGGGGCTGCCAGTCATGAAAAATCCCCTAGTTACCACCTGAGCTGGAACTAACAAGAACTGTACCAGGGAAAAGGATTGGGGCCAGACTGGGAAGGAGTCCAGTCTGTGAAAGAAGCTTATCGGAACATCTCCGAGGGTAAGATTTACCTGTATTCAGTTTCTTAATGTATTAGGATTACACTTGCATGTTTTGTTTTATTTTGCTTGGTGACTTACTTTATTCTGTCTGTCTTTACTTGAAACTACTTAAATCCTACTTTATACACTTAATAAAATTACTTTTGTTTATTAGTAAACTCAGAGTAAGTGATTAATTTCTGGGGGAGCAAACAGCTGTGCATCTCTCTCTATCAGTGTTACAGAGGGTGGACGATTTATGAGTTTACCCTCTATAAGCTTTATACATAGTAAAACAGATTTATTTGGGGTTTTGGATTCCATTGGAAACTGGGTGCTGGAGACAGGAGTACTTGCTGAACACTTTTGGATTAAAGTCTGCAGCTTTGGGGGCATGGTTCAGACCCTGGGTCTATGTCGCAGCAGGCTTGCATGTCTGGCTCAACAAGGCAGGGTTCTGCAGTCCCAAGCTGGCAGTGAAAAATGAGCTCAGAGGTAATTCCAGCACATGAGGTGACAGTCAGAAGGGGGTCTCTGTGACTGAACCCATCATAGGGGTGTGTTTTTTAACATCTCTGAATGACAAAAGTTTTGCTGACAAAGTGCCAGTGTAGACAAACCCTAAGATAACTTCACTTACTTCAGTTGAATTACCTGAAGGATGAGTTAAAACCCTCAGTCCAGATTTTCAGGAATCCTCCAACCACATTCACAGGCTTTGCGGTTACTTTAAGGCATCAGAGCAGTACAAAGCAGCCAGAGATGGGCCAAGAAACTGGTCCATATATGTTAGAACACTCCAGTATAACCACAGTTGTCCTAATTTCCTAAGGGAAATCCTAATACAATAATCTCTGCAAGGTATGGTCCTGAATGGCCTGAGCACAAGATTGAGTGAGTGACACCATCATTTCAATCCCCCTTCTGACATTTGAACTTGCCACTGAGCCTCAACTGGCCTCATCCTTACAAAGATGTTGTGAAGATTAGCTAATTAAAATTTAGAAAGTGCTTCTCAAGTCCCTGCCTATATCACAGACCTGGTCCTTCTTCACATCCTTCTCCCTTCCTCTCCTCATTCTCAGTGATGCTGCTTTGATTTCCCCCCGGTGTGTTCTTCTCTCACAAACACCGCCCTCTCCTCATGCTGGGAATGTCCCATCCAAACCTGCCTGCCAAACTAACTCCTTCCTCAAACCTTGCCTGGGTCAGCTCAGCTGTTGTAAATGACATAATCCCTCAAGATGCATACGCTTCTTAATGTGTGGCCTCATGATCTTATTGTGACATTTGTCCTTCACCAGTTAGAATCAGGGCTGGTGCAACCATTTAGGCAAACTAGGCAGCCGCCTAGAGCGCCTACTGGTTGGGGGCACCTAAAAGCCCCCCCAGGTGAGGAGGTGGAAGTGAACTGGGGGGGGGGCGCGTGGGGAGGGCTACATGCAGTAGCCGGGGGTGGGGGCGCACAGGGGAACCACTCCCTGCCCCAGCTTACCTCCATTCTGCCTCCTCCGCTGAGCACACAGCCCAGCTCTAAGTCTCCTCCAATCAGCACCGCAAGCCTGAGCGGGGAGGAGGAGAATTAGAGCAGCGCCAACGTGCTCAGTGGAGGAGGCGGAGCCGAGGTGAGCTGGGGTGGGCTACCCAGGCAGGCTTCGTTTCTGCAGGAGGTCTCCCCAGGCAGGGTTAGCTGCCAAGGGAAGGGGGGAAGTCTCCCCAGGCAGGCTTAGTTGCCGGGGGTGGAAGGGACAGGGGAGGGGGAGAGGGGTTAGCTGGGGGAGGTGCAAGCTGGAAGTTTCACCTAGGGCGCAAAACTTTCTTGCATCAGCCCTGGTTAGAATATATTCCTCTAGCATGTAAGCACCCCACCAGAGGTTGCAGCCCCCCTGTGCTAGACATGGTACAAACATAGTAACAGATAGTCCCTCCCCATAGAGCATATACTGTAAATAGATAAAACAAAATGAAGGAGGGAGAAAGGACACAGATATAGTCACTTGCCCAAGATCCCACAGCAGATCTATGGCACGCAGGAATAGAACCCAATTCTCCATAGTCCTATGTTCTAGCTACTGGTCCACACTCCTTTTTGGTTAATTTAGACGCTTTTTTGTTATGCCCAGTCAAATCTAGACTGTGTACACTTCAGCACTTAATTATTTTGTGCAGTGGCTAGCTAGGATTCTCCAAAACTCCTAGAAGGATACAGTGTTGATCAGCCACTCTCAGCAATATATTAATTTAAATGCAGGAGATTACAGAATGAAAAGTTGTGTATCCTAATCGATTAGCAAGGCTTTGCGACACGGAGCATTCAGAAAAGCCTACATTTCAACAGAACCGAGGGCCAATGTCACGGGAAGGAGATTCTGATGCCAGGGCTCTTCATTGCATTTTAGATATATCCAGGGCCAGCTCCAGTGTTTTTGCCGCCCCAAGCGGTGGGGGAAAAAACTGCTTTATTCTTCAGCGGCAAGTCCCTCTGGGAGGGACTGAGGGACCCGCCGCCAAATTGCCGCCGAAGAGTCGGACATGCCGCCCCTTTCTGTTGGCCGCCCCAAGCACCTGCTTGCTGCACTGGTACCTGGAGCCGGCCCTGGATGTATCAGACACAGCTATGTGATTTTGAACATGTCTGTCTTCATGACCCAGAATCGTGTTTTGTGTAATAACCTCTGAAGCACCTCTCTTTTCTTTACACTGTCTTATCACAAATTACGGCACTGGGATACTTAAAAGCTTTAGATTTGCTCCATCTAATTACTGTTTGTGGTAGTAGTTGAACAAAGCTCTTTTCCAGTATTTACAGACTATGCACCAGATTCTCAGATCTCAATTACATCCCAAGCACAGAACAAAGGAGCACCATTTATGCTAGTATTTTACCATCTGCATTTAAGCTTAACTCCAGGAAGTTTATCAATGAAGGAGCTCTGAATGAAGCAACTTGTCTTTTGCAACACTTGACAGTGTTTACTGTGAAAGAATTATTTGTTGTTATGAATGATGTGTTCATTATTTACTGTCTGCATTCAGCCTTTGTACATCGTTAGTGCTTTATTATAGAGTAAATGTTACACAAAGTATATTTAGCATCCTTCTGAGGAGATGAGTAGGCAGATGAAATGTGATGGCAAATTTGCAAGTAGAACAGAGTGAAAACATATCCTCCTAGGCACCACACCAGTCTTAGGGGTGGGTAGGTTATTTTTAACTTTAGCAGTACTGTAAGCTTGTGCCATATGGTGGTTGTAATACATCCCTTCGCTACACTGAAGCTTTCTGAGGGGAGAGAAAAAGCTCACTGACTGTGGTATTCCCCATAGCTACTGCCTGTCACAGGTACTAATCTAAGCTCAGCAGCAGATCATTCAGTGCAGTCAAAGGGACTGCAGCAAAGTTCCTTTTCCCCTGACGCAACTGTTCTTTGTTGAACAACAAAATACCTCCCACTATTAGCCCATAATTTCAGATCTTTGCTTGGCTGATAATGGGTTATTAAAATAACCTCCATTTATGCATGTTGTTGTGCTTTGCTTTGGGAAATTGAGGGCACTGGTTTCTGAGATTTTTTTTATTTTGATCCTGTTTTATTCTGTAAAGCACAAGCAATCAGGTAACAGCCATTATTATTTGTCAATCTTTCTGCTTAGCACATCCCATCTAAATCTGACTATTTCTCTCTTCCAACTGCAAATTCAGGGGCAGAATATCTGGCCTCTTTGCCTTGCTTGAGTGGCACAGAAGGACTCTACTTTATCATTCGCAGAGAACTCCCCTAGCATGGGAGTTCTCAGCTGACACAGAGGCCACGTCTACACTACGGGATAATATCGAATTAGCTAAAATCGGTTTTATAAAACTGATATTATAAATTCGATTTCATGCGGCCACACTAGGCACAGTAATTCGGCGTTGTGCGTCCATGTCGGCGTTGTGCGTCCATGATCCGAGGCTAACGTCGATTTCTGAAGCGTGTGCATTGTGGGTAGCTCTTCCGTAAGCTATCCCAAGTTCCTCGCGAGTCTCCCCACCGCCCCCTTGGAATTCTGGCTGAATTCATTATTGTCGCAGGTGGTTCTGAAGTAAATGTCCGTCAGTCCATTCCTTCCTCTGGGAAAACATCAGCTGACAATCCTTTCGCAGGGCGTTTTTGCCCTGGATTGCCCTGGCAGACGCCTATAACGCACGGCAACCATGGAGCCCGTTCCGCCTTTTTTTTTTCGAGGCACCGATCATGATGTGTACTGGACTGCCGCCGAGAAGAGCAGGCGATTACGTCCATGCGGCTAACACGAGCAGCATTCACTCTCGTGCTTTTGCCAATGATAGCAGAGGATGGTTACTGGGGTCGTTCTTGTACCGTTCTACTGCCGGCAGATAATACTGGCAAATGAGATGACGGCGATCTCTTCCTCTCGGTACTGTGTCTGCTGCTATCATGAAGTGCCCCTGGTGGAAATCGGCCTGGGGGCGCAATGCAAAAGCATAAATGGGGAAGTGACTCACTTCGGAACTGAGTCAATCCCTCCCTTATGTTTCTAAAAATAGTAGTCTAGGGCTGTCTAGATAAGGGGCAAGTGTATTAGAGGAGCCAGTGTATTAGAGCACAGCTGCTCCGTTGTCAAAAGTATTCACAGGGGAGTGACCACACTGCAACAACCTCCATCCCGTTGCTTACCCTCCTCCCCTCCAACCTTCCTGGGATACCGGTGCCAGTGCCATGCCCATAATTGTGTCGATGAAGTAAATAAGAGAAGTGCAGAATAAGAAACAACTGAGTGTTTGGAGTGACATAAAAATGAGGGGGAGGCAGCCTCCCGGCTATGATGGTAGCAGGCAGGACATTAAACGCAGTGGTGGGGGAGAAGGAGCCCAACATGCTGCTGCTATGACAGTCAGGCAGTACAGAATCTTGGCTTTACACAGGGAAAGGAGGGGCTGAGCCCCAGTTGCTATGATTGAAAGACTGGTTAAGTAAGTCGTTTCTGTTCCTACTTACTGGGAGTAACCAGCAATGTGGGCCTCGATGTCACATTGTTAGATATTCATAGAGGCATGGTTTTACTGAGTGCCTAATTGCAAACGTCTACCACCAGGGGAGCGTGGAGAGGGAGAGGAGCGGATACTGCGTCTTCATGCTGCAAGCATCGGCGCTTACCAGCGGGCATTCAGTACACATAGGGTGACATTGAAAGTAGTCCAGACATGGTTTCTTTCCCTCTCTCGCTTATCAGCTGTAGGTTGGGGGGGGGAAACGAAACTGAGGAAGGCTGTTCCCCTGAACCCACGCCAGACACTGTGTTTGAACCTACAGGACATTGGGATGCTTCAGCCAAGAATGCAAATACGTTTACAACAGAGACTGCTGTGGACCTGTGGTATAGCTGAGAGTCCTCAAGTACCTCCTACCAATCTCCCCCATGAAGCCATTCTCATTTTGAGTCCTCTGTGCTTCCCGGTTCACGCTTGTTCACGCAGCGCTGTGTTAATCCTGGGAGATTTTTTCTCAAAAGCTTTGGCATTTTGTGTTCGTAACGGAGCTCTAGATACAACAGATTTGTCTCCCCCATACAAGCGATCAGATCGAGTATCTCCTGTAACGGTCATGCTGGGCTCTGTTTTGGGATTTGGGACTGGCCATCGCCACCGTGCTGATCAGGCCTCCACGCTGGCAAACACCCCCCCCCCCCCCCCCCCCCCACCAGCAAATGCTAATTCAATAAGTTCCAGCGAGGGCCTTTTCCTGTTATACCTGCCCACCGTGCAATCCGAAGTTTCTAACGATTGGGCTGTCCAGAGCCCCGGTCCCATATGAGTCCTGCCACTGTGGCGATTCGCGTGCCATGGGAGAGCCCCTGAATATACGTCGATGGGGCTTCGTCACACGAGATTCCGTAACGAGTTAATAAGCCGATATGTACTACGTCCGATTTAGCGCTAGGGTGTTACCCCTTGGCTCGGGGTCGGTCAGCATCATACGTTGGTAGGTACAGAAGCATCGATTAAAGAGCCCTTTATATCATCGATATGAAAGGGCGTTGAGTGTGGCGAAGGCTTGACAGCTCGTAACATCCCGATTTAATGCGCTTGGAACCGATATAAATTGATATGCGTAAACGCGCTGGGATAACTTTCAGACCTATACTGGCATGCCCGTTCGAACAGAAGGATACGTCCACACTAACCGTAATCCGATATGTTAATATCGAATTTAGCGCTACTCCTCTCGTCGGGGTGGAGTACAGAAATCGATTTAAAGAGCCCTTTATATCGATATAAAGGGCGTTTAGTGTGGACGGGTACAGTGTTAAATCGATTTAACGCTCTTTAAATAGATTTAAACGCGTAGTATAGACCAGGCCAGAGTTAGCATATTAGCTCTTATGTCTCCCTTCTGTCCTGAGCATTAGAGCTGGGTGAATAACTGACTTTCCAGTTCACTGGCAGTTCTGGAAGGGGAAAAAAGGTTGGTTCAAGCCAAACCAAAATTATCAGCAAACAAGGAGTTGGACAAATTTAATTTGGGGTCAAACAAAATGTTTTCTTCAACTTAAAACATTTTGTTCTGGACATTTTTAACCTTTTTAATAAAAACCCAGGAAATGAAGGATTAGGCTAGACTCACAAAATAAAGGCGGCAGAGGGAGAGCAGATGATGACAGCCCTGCTGCCTCTCAATAACCCAGTGGTTAGGGCTCTCATCAGGGATATAGGAGGCACAGGTTCAAATCCCTGCTGTGGAGTAAGGCCTTGAACCTAAATCTGCACTCTCCCAAAGGTGTGCCCTCACCACTAAACTATTCTAGGGTAGGAAAATAGCTTGATTTCTCCTGGGGGGAGCTGTCCCATTTCATATAAAATCATTAGGCCAAAGAGGGAGAATGAGACTATAGGCTGATGTTTAGGGTACTCACCTGGGAGGGAGAACATCCAGGTTCCAATCCCTCTTTCAGTGAATATTTAATTATGGGTACAAGTGAAACAGTTCCAACAACAGAGGTTGTGAGACTTGCACCCCAGACCATCAGGTAATTGGAGCAATCTCCTGGAATGTGGGAGACCTGCATTTGAGTCTCTGCTTTGAATCAGGCACAGCAGGGATTGAAGATGGCTCTCCGACATCCCAGGGGGATACCACCACTTCCTTTATGAATGGTACCTAAATCACCATATTACTGTAGCCTGAAAAATCAAAACATTTTATTTTGATGTTGAAGCGACTCATTTTGACATTTCTGATCTTTTTTTCTTTTTTGTTTCCACTGTAACAATTAATCAAAACTGACACAAATATGTGGAAATGTTTCAGTCAACCTGACTCTGCATTTTTCAGCAAAAAAGTTTGGATAAAATATTTCAACCAGTTCTACCCAGCATGTGAGGGATGCCAGAAGTACGACAGGACATTGACTATTTCCAGATAGTGCACACCCCATTACCAGCCATTACCAGCAAGTGGAGCTTAGAAAAGCCCCCCAAATTGCTTTAAACTACACCAGCGCTGACAGAGAACCAGTATGAAAATCAGGGAGTCACAAGACCCACGCTTCTTTGGCACCAGCAAAGACTGAATGCAGCAGAGGATCTGAGCCATAATATCGAACATCTGAGAGTAATGGAACAAATGTACCAATAACAGTACTAAAATGCAGGAAAGAACTCCTAAAAATTACTGTATTCCTGTGGCTTTTTCCATGAACTAATTACATCATAATGTTACCAGTAATTAGGGCGATGTTATTTTCTGGGTGTCCGCTATGGGAGCAAATTCTGATGTCAGGTCACACAACCAGCAAACTGTGGAGCAGATAGGCATTGGGTTTTTGCTATTCCACATAAATTTGTATAAAAATTTGTCATCTGGGAGGAAATAAATCTTCCAGTAGCTACAAAACTGGTCTTCTGAGCTGCTCAGTTCAAAAAGTGTCACCCTAATGGTTCCAAAAGTGACACTGGTATAGTATGCAGGAAGCAAAAGGGGTTTTAAAAAATATCAATTGAAGCTAGTCCTCCATAACAATTGACTCAACTAACTGTCCTAGTACAATAGCAAGGTCCTCAGGTACACTCCACATACAAAAAGGATTTCCTGTAAAAATACGCATGTTAAAAAGATTAAACAAAACCATCGTGTGAGGATGAGCCCAACCCACTAATTCACAAGTTCTGTATTATACCTCAGCAACATAAACTGTATCTGACCAAAGTGTATCATGCTCTTTTTTACTTTGGTTATGTGGATCATTCAATGTTTGTATTGCTCATTTTACCCCGTGCAACAATTCATATTCGAGGAATGAAAAATCACCAGTAACATTATGACACGATATATATGACAAGATTTGCTACACTATCTCACAGCAACATTTTTTTTTTTTTACTGTTACTCTCTGAACTTTCTGCCTGCTGTAGCCACAGACACATCCTCCATAATACAGTATTAAATACATATAGTTATATAAAACCTCAAAGACAGACAAATGTATTGCAAACACACACTACCTATAAAAAAAAACAACAGGAGAAACTTACACATATCATTGTTATTTACTATCTTCACAGGAGCTCCAGTCTGGGCCAGAACCCCACTGTGCTAGGTGCTGTACAAATAGACCAGCAAGACAGTCCCCCTTCCCCAAGACCTTACAACCCAAGTACACAGCAAGAGACGACAGTTGAAGACGGAGAGCATGTCTACACTGCCATTAAAAACCTCATGGCTCCGAGTCACATAGCCCAGGTCAGCTGACTTGGGCTTGGGCTGCGGGGCTAGGAAATTGCAGTTTAGACTTCTTGTTGTTTCCTTGTACTCCCCTCATTAGTCTTTCCATGTACGTTTATACTGCAATTTTATAGCCTCACAGACTGAGCTTCAAGAGCCCAAGTCAGCTAACCCAGACTCTGAGACTCGATGCCACAGGGGTTTTAATCACAATATAGATATATCCAGAAAAACCAGTGGGGGCATATAAGAAAACAGTGAAACAATACTGATTGGCATGATAGGCTGTGATCTGACCATACCAGAAACCTAATCAATGTCAAGTTTTTTGTGGGCATCATGGCAAAGGAGGGATCTGAAGGAGTTTTGTATCTGTTTACAGGGAGCTATTTCTGGCAGCATGGGAGAAAGCACAAAGGTGCTTGTTTGAAAATGTAAACAAGTAGGAAATGGAGGCTGGTATCAGCCAATGGGAGGCAGCAGTCAATCTGTAAGAGAGGAGTGATACGCTCAAAGTAATGGACTAGTAAAATGATCTTTGCAGCTGCATTCTGAATAGATATGAGTGGGGAAGATTGCATTTGTCAAGGCCTGAAAGAAAAATGTTGCAGTAATCAAGACATGTGACACAGAGCTTTAAGTTTGCTCATCCTTCACTCAACCTCAAAGAATGCCACATCGCAGATTTAAAGGTTGAAAGGCTCAACAGAGATACAATGTTATCTAGAGGAGCAGTCTGCAAACCTAGAGCAGCATCACAGAAAGCACACAAATGAAACTGAGATTGATAAGGAATCATTATCATGCTGCCCTGATGTGACCTCACCCCATGGGTCTACTGTGAGAAAACCGCAGAGGGGAAACACAACAGATACCAAACCTTATAAAAATAATAATGATAAGAGTATGGCATCTACTACTACTCACTAATCAGGGGTGGTGGCTCGCCAAAGGTTTGGTTCAAAGTACTGACTGCAACTTCTGTGCCGCCGTTAACCTCTTATGTATCTCTCATCCCTGGACTCCCTTCTTCTCCTGGCTTCCACTTCCTCTTTGCTGACAAACTCATGTCTGACCTCTCTTCTCTTCCTCCCTGCTTTAATCTCTCCCTGACAGGCCGATCACTGCTCAGCAAGAGGTTCACTATGGTAAGTCTACGTAACAGCTACCATATAATGTCGTAAGAGATATTATTTCTTGGCCATGAACAATGTGATCTTTAAACATTTAAGTAACTTTAATTATAGTGAGAGAGTGACTCTGAGTCTTCTATTATTCACAGCACAGGTGCAGCTTCCTCTTCCCGTTTCCCACCCCACTTAAGTGCTTTGACCCTTAACTGAAAGAAGTCGCTCTCAGGGCAAAACTGCCTCCAATCACTCATTCATGGGCTTCCAAGTCACCCACAACAATGCCAGTTAGTGCCACATGTTATTACGGTTGCTTCTACTCCTCTTGTATGCAGACATCAAAGCTCAGTGCCAAGGTTCTGTAACCAGAGGATAGCCTCTGCATCAAGGGAGGCTAGCCATTGTAAACTATCCTCCAGATTTCAAGCTGGGCACTCGTTCATCATGAGTTATTGTAACCCACACACCTCCTCAATGTGGTCATCTGTCCCATCTAGTGGCACCGAGACCACTTAGAGAGTTAAATGAATCTGCTCTACTGCCTTAGCTAACAGCCAGTTGGCTTTTAGCTCATGCGGTAGAGGCTCATGCACTAAGCTCCAGAGGTCCCTGGTTTGATCCCACCTGGTGATGACCAGGGTCTGTCAGCATTACGTTATCATCTGCAAAGCTTATCCCACAGTCACAGCATGGAGAGGAAACTGGGGCAAGCCTGTGCATAGTTGTGGCAACTCTGGATGAGCCAGCGAGTAGCCTGTTGAGCCTGGTCCAGGATCTACACTCAAGTAGACAAGGAGGTAGCTGCAGCGATGGACTCCTGAATTTCTTTAGCATGTTACACCTTTCCCAGCAGTGCTACCATTCTATAAGAACGTGGTTTTCTGCTCCCTGGTAATGCTGATCGTCCACATACGGACAATTATGGTTGCTGTGAGATGGTCATCTATGCATTAGGAAATGGGCTAAAACTCATTTAAAACAGGCCACAAGACAGTTATCAGAAGGTATTGACCTTTGGCTGTCCAGGGCCAGCTGTGGACTGGTGACCTACAAATGTAATACCTCAATAAGATTATTAAAAATACTGCATAAAAGGCCAGGTGAGCAACTTTCCATCAGCAATTCCAAATTAAAAATCAGAGAGGAAGTCCATTTTTCCTACATCCATTTTTTCAAAAATTCCATAATAAATACTTTTAAGGGATTAAAAAAAATCCTCAGCAGTCATCTTGTTTTGCTGAGAAATGATGTATGACTTTGCACCAGTAGCTGAAACAGCATGTGCTTGGCTCTACAGTTTGATTTATTGCAGTTAGTTTTAAAAAAAAAGAAGGAAGCTTATTCCAAAATACTTTAGTACATATGTTCATAGAGTTATTTTTAGACTAGCACAGACATAATCTAAGAAACAGGCATGCCTATACTATGCTGTGTGTACGCTATAAACAGCTGATCTGAACATACCTGAAGAGCCTTTAAACTATATGATTTCATTATACTATGTAAATTAAAGACTCCTGATACAGTAGGTAAAGGTTCATAATTACTGCTATGTTTGTTGATATTTGCTGTCTACAGCTCAACAGTCTGAATACCAAGATGGCCCTTTAGCGTTAATTACACTTAAATAGTTCTGTGCAGAGTTTGAGGAAGATGATTTTCAGTTGCAGTATCAGGTAGTGCTGTGTTTGTGTTCTAGCAGTAATGAGAATCCCTTGTTTTCCGTACGTATTGGCAATGCCAAGTTAGCTCTGCTTCCAAGTGTAAAATCCTGATACTCCAAATAGGTTTGCACATAGTGATACAAAGACGTTTGTACCACTAATTTATCTGGGGTGTGGAGGGAACGGCAGGTAAAGTAGCAGCAGCAGACATCAATGGGATTCACATAAATACTATGCATAAGCAAAGGTTACAGTATCTGGCACATGGTAGGCAGAGTTGATAACGACACTTCTAGTTAAGGTTTTCTACCACTTTCCATCATAAGGCCCTATTTTCAGTTGCTTATAAAACTTTCCATTACTTCAACGATTCAGGCTAAATTGTTCCTTCCCAGGTTTTTGCCTCTCGTGGAAAGTTTCAGCAAAAGCTAGTTGTTTCTAAGAACAAGATTATAGAAAATTTTTGCCCATGTTACAAAAAAAAAAAAGTCTTACAACTATTTAATTTGAAAATCTACAGTGCTTCCATGCTTGGGAACGGGGGATTGAAATTTGGCAGGAGCATTATTCTGATGCAAGGATGTGTCCTTTGCTGTCCCTGTGAAAATCCACCCAAGTTCAGCCCAGTAATAAACCACATACACACAAAAAAATCACAGATCTTACATGTGTAGTAGAGGCTTGTTTGGCAGCTAAATTCTCAGAAGATTCCCTCTGCACTGGGCATGCTCCACCCCTGGTCTAAGAAGGACTTTAACTATAATTGCTCCTTCCAGGTGCTGGGGGCTGAGGTGGTGTTGAGAACAGGGAGACTGTCATGTGCTCTCAATGATCAAAACTGGTGCCCAGCAAAAGGAAGAGTGGGGGAATAGGAGTAGAAAGGCCCTGTGGAAAAAATAATCACATGCTATATAATTACAGACAGTACCATAAACACAAGGTTAAATTAAGGTTGAACCAGCAACTTTAATTCTGGCATTTCCCAGCTTTTGAGTATTAGCAATCTCATCTTTCTTTAAAAGAAATTATATACAACACACACACACACCCCGAACATATTAAAATGGGATTCTACTCTGAAAAGTGACTATGTAAAAATGTCAACTTCTTATCCGTACCTGTTCCCAGTGTATATTAAGAGGGGTGTCTGCTTGTCTTAAGGGAAAAAGATATGTTTTTACTCTGAAGCACAGGCCCTTACCTCTTGAGCTAAATCTAAATCACCATGGGCATGATTATCTAAATTCAGCTTCCTGAAATTACACCCACATCACTTCTTTTGCTGTCACTTCCGTGTTTGTTCACCAGCGTCAGCATAGTAATTACAGCAGGACACAGCACTAAACATTGTTTCAGTTTGGGTTCCACATACAGAGGTTTTGCTTTTTTTCCCCCCCCCCCTTCTTTAAGCTATTTGAAATCCAGGTCATTTCTAGTCAGATTAAAATCTGAGAGGAAAAATCTGATACCTAAACAATTTAAAATTCAATGTGTTATGAATAACATTTTCTGCCAAAAGCTATATTTCTTCTGAAATGTGGTAGTCCATAAAGAATTTTTCTAAATACGTTTGTCTCATTTCACTATATTTCTAATAAACTTTTCAGAGGTCTTCCTGCCACTCTAATGGACAATTAAACAATTACTTTTGTTACAAACTGGCCTTCTCCCTAGAGCAATTCGGTTAAGTTCAAATTCCCAAACGGATTTTAATCATTTATTGTAAACAACAATAGATTCCAAATGAATGCTCCTAGGCTACAGTATAGCAAGTACAGTAAGCAATCTCTCTCCCTGCGGGTGGTCCAGTGAGGTGAACTGGGTGCAGGCAGACAAGCCTCCCTCTCTGTTCAGAGTCTGTCACCTCTCTGCACAGAGAAGCTCTTAACTCTACGCCTCTATATCTTAAGTTATGCATATGCCTTGTGATGGACACATGCACAGCTGCCCAGACAGGCTCAACCATGGCTCCTACTGCTGAAAAAAGTGGAAGCCAAACATATATTACAATATTAAACAAAACACATGCTAAAACAGTGATGAGATGAACATTGAAACAAAAAAGGCAAAGATGACTCACTCCAAGGACACAGAAGCACCCAAGAGTGCACACTGCATGGGGGCTCTCCAGTCCCCAAACACTGTCCTTTAGTCACGTTATGATTTTAAAGCTTTCCATTGGTTTTGAGAAACTGAAGTTTCATAAATGCGATACTATGCACTTAACAGGAAAGCTATCCTGCCTCCTATTTATGGCTCTGACCAGAATGTTTGCCTCAGTAAAACTGGTTAGAGGCCCATCACATAGGTTGCTAGGAGGTGTTGCACTGCAGTACAGCATGTCTCCCTTCAGACTATTACCATTCTCCCTGGGTTTCAGACTGAAAATAATGCTGAAATAAGTGAAAAGTTTGAATCTCATTTAGAAATTCATTGGATCTCCAAAAGAGTAACAGAAGTGCATGTCTCCTAACTTCCCTTGGTCTTCTACCTCTAGTGAAGAATTTTATTAGTCTGGTAATTGCAATGAAATATCAACCACTACACACAATTAAAGAATTTTACAAAGGTTGAAAGTTGTACATATTGTTGCCCCTCTGATGAACAGTAACAGATGTCAGGTCAGCTTCCCAAAGGAGGAGACATGAGTGATGTAGATCACCTCTTTTAGTGATCTTACCCTTATACACTAATGCCTAATTCCCAGGGAGCAACTCTTCCTCAAGCATTGACTAGTTAGAAAATTTAAGGCAGACATCAATGTCTCTTACTCACAGTTGCCAACTTTCACACAATAAATAAGCAATCCGACTTTCACAATAAGCCAAAAATCAAGCTAATCCCATTTCAAAACAAGGCCAAAACAAGCCAATCCCTAAGAACCTCAACACTCTATATGACTAGATCCCCCAGAATGCAGTCTGGAACTGTGGTGGACCTGCTGTGCACCCGACTCTCCCCCCAACTTTTCCCCTGCTTGCCCCTTGCCCCTGCTTGCCAGGAGCCAATCAAAAAATAGAAGCAATAAGCTACAACAAGCAACAAGCTACAAGCCAAAAAACTAGCCAGTAAGCAACTCACAAGCCAATTAAGCCAAAAACAAACCAAATTTCTGCAGTTTTTCTGCAGGCTTGGCATATCTGCTCTTACTGCTTGCCACAGTTCCCCCAAAGAAAACAGCATCCAAAAACCCACATCACAGCATTTTCTTCCAAGACTAAAAACTAGCTCAAATACTTAGGAAAAGGACTCGTAAGACTATATGTAATGGTGCCTTCTGGTGACCATTTCCATAGCAATATGTTCTTTCTTTCCCACATCTTCTTTCTATCTATTTCAGTTCTTACCTTGCAACTATCCACCAAGCACATCCACAAGTATACACAGAAAGATACTAGACCAGAGACAAAAAATATATTTTTAAAAGGCTGTTCTTACAATAGTAAGTTTAGCTAAGCTAAAAATAGGGTGTTCCAGAAATCTTCACATCCAAACCAAGTTCTTGTCTGTACCAGAAAAGTGTACAGGGTCAACTAGACTCATTTTTAAAACTTCTCTAGTTAAAGCCAGTGTGAAAATCAGTTTAACCCTTGCTCAAAATCAGTTAGGTTTCATTGGTAAGTTACCAACTTTAGATGAATTGATAGAGTCTCTACTTAGTCTTTTACATGGGTCTATATCCTACTCTTCGCATATCCTGCTTGCTCTTACACCGTCTGAGTGTATATTGTTTACCAGACAGTGTTCAGTGCCCCAGTGGCTCAACCCCAATATGAGCCTGTTGCCGGCACAAAGTGCCCGAGGGGGGCAACAGCAGGGGGGTCCGTCACCCGGTGTGCACCACGCCAATAAACACACCAGGGTAGAGAAGCAAAGCAAGTTTATTTGAGATCTCAAAGTGGTGCTGGGAGACTTGACATGCCTCAAATCCAGCACACCTAAAACAAGCAGTCTGTTCCTTTATATCCATGAGAACTTTTCTCGCTGAGAAGCAAGCCCCGTTTCCCTCCCTCTTCTGTCCGGCTGCAGCATTCTTTTCTCACACACTTCTTTGTCTTCCCCTCCTCTTCTCCTTCTCCCCCTGTAGCAGTTACGTAAGTGCAGGTGCATTAAGTAATCTTGGCCGTGGCAGCTCATTAGTAAGTTTTCCTTCTGCAAGTTATCTTGTCCTTCTGCGAAAGGTGCACAGGCCTCATTATTTCTGCTTTAGACCAGTATGAGCTGTATGGCAACTGATAAGGGACGTTGCACTTGGCCTTTTCTATTTATTGGCCTGTTAGGTCAATTAGAGTTTAAACATGGAAGAGCTTCTGCTCATCTGAGGCCTAAACAGGGAGACTGTATATCCTTATTGCCTTTTACCTTTTAAGTTACTTAGGATTATCCTTAGTGACACCAACAAGCCTGCCACCAAAGCTGGACAGCCACATGGGAATGGAGCTATCAGTTGCACCCTGCAAATGGGTGTAGGAGGAAGTAGCATGCCTCTGTGCACCCATGGTGTCCAGCAAGACATTCCTCCTTGCCACGGCACAATATCCTTCCTGATGCTTTCCCTGGGATGAAGTAGCTTTGCATTGTCCCTTCCTGCAGGCTGATGATAATTAAATAGCACAATCTAGCTCTTAGTTATTTACATATGAGATAAAAGTTGGTCTTTATCCATAATGCTATAATACTGCACACACGGATTCATTTAAAATAATACAAGACACTTCAAGAAGTTTTTAAATTAAAAACTCATCAGCTGAGGTTTGACAAGCCATTATTTGCCCCAGTGCAAATGTTTCTTTTATTAAATCTGAGAACTGTCCTGTAAATCAGTCCCTTGTGCTCTGTTCAGCGAAACAGAGAGCAGGCTGCAACTCCTGATTTAGCTTCCTTTGCAGTAACCAAGACTGGAGGTTCTGAATGATCTATTTCCATTTTTCCATTTTGCTGGCTTTCATTTTCATTACTTGATAGCAGCATTAGCTTTAAGATTTCTTTATGAAGCACAGGTCTCCCCATTGTTTTCTGCATCTATGACAGGAACACTTTCTGGCATCAGGGAGCATTTATCAGATGGTAAAGACCGCTTTAACAATTCCCTCAGTTCTCCATTTTCATTTTGCTCACAATTGGGGAAGGCACAAAGTCACAACAATTAACAGTAGAAAAAGTAGTACTCTGCCTTCAGCCATTTGTTCAGAAATACAGAACATTCTTGGTGTTCAAGTGTAGGGGCTTCCCCTCATAGGGCAGCGGATCTGATGCTGCATCTGATGGTCATGCTAGTCTATTGGGATGTATTTAATTTTCCTTTTTGCTCTCTTTGTTAATTCTGCTGTGGGTGTTTCATATTAAGGCTAAACAGTAAAACTCCCAAAGTAGTAGACTTGGCAAAATCACCTTTCACTGTGCAACGACTTGTGAAAATAATTCTAAACAATTCTCTTCCTCATAATGTTTAATTTTAATTTAATCAAATGGCTTATCCTATAATCCTTCTTCATGTTCATTTTAAAATTACTGGGACATACCTTCAAACATGTTAATGGTATCCTCTTTGCTGTGGTATCCCAGGCTTCTGCTTAATGATTTCGGCTGTATTCCAACTGAAATTCTAACCCACTGTGTGCATTTCAATCAAAATCTAGCTTTTGGAGGGGTTCTTAGCTTTGCTTGAGGAATCCAGCTTTGAGAGGTGTTTATACACAGAAGTTTTGCTATACCCCTGAGTTCTTACCTCCTGGTGCTTTTTCTTCCTATGCTGTGATTTTTGCACAAAACTTAGTCCTTGTTTAGGCTTAGGATTTCAATTACGTGTATCTTTAAGAAATATAGGGGGTCATTAAAGAAGTTAAATCAATGACACTCAGGCCAAAATTTTCAAACATGCTAAAGTTAGTCTCCTAAATCCTTATTTAGGCCCTTAACAGTGGCTTGATTCTCAAAGGTACTGAGCACTCCCAATACACTGACTTCAGAGGGGACTGTGGGTACTCAGAACCTTTGAAAATTAGGCCACTTTGACATGGGTGCCTTTTAAATTATTGAAAGTTAGACACTTTCATTTGAAAATTTTATTCGTTCTGTTATCTTACCCCTTCAAAATGCCAATGGATGTATAATGCATCCAGACCAGTGACACACATACTATACAATATTATAGCCAAACAGTACCACTTCCCATTTCATTTCAATGAGCAACACCTCATTAAAATGTGCACTAAATTCAGACATTCAAGTTTGTGAGTAAAGAATAAAGTGGTATTGAAGCCAGTGGCAGGTAAAAGGATCTCACTTGGAGTGGAGGAGAAAAAGCCTCAACATAATAAAAGTTGAACCGTTTCAGTGAATTATAGCACTTACAGAAAAATAACAATCAAATAAGTCACACAGTTTACTCCAAAATTCCGAGATTTCAGGAGATCTATATTTATACTGAATCCATTCTTCTTGCAATGAAAACAATGAGACTATTAAAAGGACATCTCAAACTCAGTCTTGTGACTGATACATGAATCATGCTAAGATTAGGGAAGATTGAATTATCACAATAGATTTCCCCCCTAATGTCTCCATTAGCTATGAAAACGGTTATACACAAAGGATCAGGAGACTGTCGGCCCTTTCTGTGCTGATTTCTCCTATGTTTCATACACCTGTGCTTTCACTTATAGTACGAGTACAATAATGTTAGGTAGAAAGATCTAGTCAAAGGAAGAGGGGATAAAAAACTCAGCTAAGCATCTTTCAGAAGAAAGTTAACAAAAACAAAGTAACTCATATGGAAAATTCAGGCCAAAAAGGACCACACACAAAAAACCAATCATACAACAAGGCAGAGGGAGGACCTGATTTGCTTAATTGATAGCAAGAAACAAAAAAGCAACCTAGTATTGATTTGTAAAAGGAAAAAGGAAACACAGTAGTGTTCTTATAAGGCTGTGTCTATGCTACAGACCTTACAGTGGCGCAGGCTGTACTGCTGCACCTGAGTTACTGCAAGGTCTCCCATGCAGCCACTCTGTGCTGACGGGAGAGGGCTCTCCTGCTGGCATAATTAAACCACCCCCAACAAGCGGCTATAGCACTGTCCACCGATATAGTACTGTCCACACCGGTGCTTTTGTTGATGAAACTTATATCAATCAGGGGTGTGTTTTTTCAAACCCCTGACCGACAAAAGTGCTAGTGCAGACATAGCCTAAGTGTCCTCTCAGCTATGTAGAAAAAGGATCTAAATTCAAGCCAATCCAGTACACAAGTACCAAATACATGGTAAAACCTAGTGAAGTAAAGCAAATGCAATGTATTGCACCTATGTCCTTCCCTGCAGTATACTAAGTGGTAATATCACTGGGATACTAATGAATTTTCTGATGCGTGCAGATAAATGCAATGGAAAATTCCCCTTAGAGTTCAAGATGCAGGATCCTCCATGGTACTCAAGAAGCCTCAAAAATATATCATTTCATTTATATCCCAAACTCTGACTAATGCATAGTTTCCTATGTACGAATGTTCTATAGAAATGGCAGAGAACAATTCTTTTGAATTCAGATAGACTAAAAATACACATCTCAATGAGCTATGCAGCAGGCAGAGCAAATATGGCTGCTACACCTGACACAAAGGGAAAGAAGAATTAATGGAATGTCTGAGGCTGACTCAAGAAAAAAAAAAGTCACAAGCCAGTCAGACAAGATGATCAAAATGGTGAGTGGGAAAAAATAGAAGCAGCGTTGGAACTATAAAAAGGCACAGTCACATTCAAAGTGCTAAATCAGCACAGAAGCCAAGCCAGAAACTGTATCACTAACAGAGTTGAGTGGGGAAAAGGGTAACCCCTCAAAAAAGCAAGAAATAAACAATTTACCAGTGGCAGAAGAATAGAAAATTGGGAGTTTAGGAGACAATATTGGAGCGTGAGGACTAGCAGGGCAGGAAAGCCATTAAAGGTGAAGCCACTCATGAGTAAGGTTAGGATTTTGTCACAGTTATTTTTAATAAAAGTCATGGACAATAAACAAAAATTCATGGGAGCCAGTGACCAGTCTGTTACTTTTACTAAAAATAACCAGAGGGCAGGTGGGGGGGGGAGGGAAAGGAAAGACAGCTGGAGCCCCGTGGGGAGGGACTGACAGCCCAAGCCCCACTGCCAATTGCGGGGGAAAGCACAACCCCAGTACAGCCACTGGGGAAGGGGAACATGGCTCCAGCTGTGGCTGCATCCATAGGGGCAGAGGGGAAATGACACACAGCCCCAGCTCTGGCCCCAGCTGAAGTTGCAGGGCTGGGGCGCACAATCCTGGCTCCTGCCCCAACCCAGGGAGGGGAAGGGTGGCAAGGGCAGTCCCGGCTCCAGCCACAGGGCAGGGGTGCACAGCCCCAGCTGCAGCCGCTGACAGCTGAAGCCGCAGAAGTCACTGAGATCCGGTAAAGTCACTGACTTCCATGACGTCTGAGACTAAATCATATTCTTACTCATGAGGCAACATCATACAGCATAGGGTCTCAAGTGAATGATAAGACTCAGAACCGAAAAGGCTGGAGCAGATTGGGACAACAGCTTGTGACAGCAGGTGCGGGGATGTGGACTGTAGCAGGTGGAGTGATACAGGATAGAGGAAGAAAAGTGACTTAAAGCTGGAAGATCTAATCACTAGAACAAGGAGAAAAAAATTCCTTATAAAGTCTTCATCCTCACTTTCAATTAAATCAAGCAGAAAGAATTAAAAACAGATATTACACACATCAAATGGAAGGCTAATAAGATAAATTAAAATGATTTCCATTCATTTTAATGTAAGTTCATTGAACAAATAAATATGCATTACTTAGAATATGTACAGACTGAAAACATATGCAGTCTAAGTATAACTGTGCACCCCTTGGACAATATTACAACATATAGTTTGATGAATGAGCCAAATTTGTGGCCCTGGAGTGTTGTAAGGATTATACATGGATAATTTCAGTAGTTAGAAAGATATTTTGTAAGTGCATGCTGTGAACTTTGCTCATGCTAGACAAATGGCATTACTTCAAGTTATTCCCAAATCCTGTAACGTTCCAGAATCATACTTCAGACAAGTAATCTTACATGGTGCAAATTTACTTTCAGTCATATACTGTGATACGTCACAGCAGGGACTATTTTACAATATGTTCATTTGGCACCTTGAAAAATGAAGTTCAGGATTCTGACTGGGGGCTTTTAGCACTACCATGATACAAACAAGTAATAGTATTGTAGTAGTGAGGTTTGATAGAACTAGCAAAAGACCTTGGGCCAAATCCTCTGCTAGTTTAAATCAACAAAGCTCAATGGAAGCCAATAGGGCTATGACAATTTACACCAGCTAGTGACTATGACCCCTTGTCTTCAACGTAGCACCTTCAACAAACAGTTGATGCATTATGGAACATTTGGTTCTGTAGGTTGTTTCGGAGAGGTTGTTTTGTTTTCATACTGATGGAATCAATTACTTAGAAGCAATCATTGGTGTTCCAAAACAAAGAGGCTTCTATGGAGTTGAACTACTCAGGTTGGTAGTGTCTGCCGAAATAGCTATGGTATACACTTGGCTGCAAATCCATTTGTGCTGTTGTGCCACAATGACCTCTCATTGAATCTCCAAATTCTACATTGTTTGGGCACTCCCATATAATGGACCTGATTTGTCTCTCACTTACACAAAGTAAATCAGGAGTAATTCTACTGATGTGAATGAAGTTGCAACTACGCAAAAATCAGTGTAAACAAGACTCAATATGTATAAAACCAGCCAGATCCAGACTAACATGGCTACCCCTCTGATACTTGACACCATGCAAGGAACTGGATTTAGCCGTATGGAGTGGAAATCCACCAACTTCATGAAGAAACTTGTTTTACAGATCCAGACTAACACGGCTACCCCTCTGATACAAAACTACCCAGGTTCTCCTATCCTCTAAATGCAATTGGAACCCAAAGGAGGACTGTTCCAGACATTTCAGCATTTCCTATTAATCACCAAAGAGCTATCCAGTGTTCAATCTTACGAAAAAACTGCTGAGAGATATGGCACAACCAAAATCATTAAGCAGTATGGGATGCGTCACAGTTCAGGCAGGACCGGCGCTAGGGTTTTGAGCACCCTAGGCAGATGGCAATTTTGCCGCCCCGCGCACTGGTCCTGCGGCTCCGGTGAAGCTGCCGCAGTGGTGCCTGCGGAGGGTCCGGTGTGCCTGCAGGCAGTCCACCGGAGCCGCGCGAGCAGCCGACTGTCCGCAGGCATGACTGCGGCAGCTCCATCTGAGCCGCGGACCAGCGGACCGGCCGCAGGCACCACTGCGGCAGCTCCATGGAAGCTGCCTGCCGCCCCCTCCAGCAACGCCCTGACCCAGGGAACACCCTGGGCTGCTGGCTGCCGCGGCGGTGCCCTGACCCAGGGTCAGAGTGTCTCCCCAGCAGCCAGCAGCCTGGGGTTTCCCTGGGCCAGGGGACCCCTTGGGCTGCCGGCTGCCCCAGCGGCACCCTGACCCAGGGGACACCCTGGGCTGCCGGCTCCCGCCAGCAGCTCAGACTCCCTCTCTGTCCTAGCAGCAGCGGCTGCTCAACCATTTAAAAAAAAATTGAGGGGCGCTTTTTGGCACCCCCAAATCTCAGCGCCCTAGGCAACCGCCTAGTCCGCCTAAATGGTTGCACTGGCCCTGAGTTCAGGACAACGGTACTTCTATTTCCTCTTTGTGATCCAGCAAAGGTACCCTCTCATAGGCTTCCAGCTCTCCAGGCATCACCTGTCCTGGGCAGAGACACACGTTTTTCTCCATCCTGACCAGGGTATTTTGAGGCTGACCACTGGGAATTTCACAGCAAAGTCAGGCTACCTATGCTGGCCAGATTTACTTTTTGCCTCAGAGAAGGTAAACACTGTAATTGCCACAATTAAGTTAGAACACAGCTCCTTCTAAGCAAGCACATTTATTCCTAAGGTAAAAGCAATACAGAGAAAACATATCAAAACAATAAAAGAATCTAACATGCATGCCAATAAGCTTACCAGAGATCGCCCCCTCACTCCAACAAGGGTTCTGGCCAGTGAACAGTCCTTCAAACCTCACCGATCCTGTGTCTACAAGTCCATAATTCTTTTTCCTCAGAAAAGATCCACCAGGAATCTGAGAGTTACTCCTTTATTCCATTTGGGCCTTTTGACCCTGGGAATAGGTAATTCATAGACAAAGGTTCTCTCCCCAGGACTAAGCTTCAAAAGATAAGGTCTGGAGATGGGCATTTGCATTCCTCTCCTCACAGTATTTCTTAAGAAACCTACTCAACTAGCAGTTCATTCTAGTCTTAGCCTATTGTTTAATAGTTCTTTACAACTCATAACACTTGCCAAGGTTTACATTAGTTATGTCTCCTAGACAAGTTACATACAATCCCACAATAATACATAAACATTTGTATTTTTAATACCACGAGCTCGTAAAGTGCATAAACTTAATTCAGTCAGGTTTGTCCAGGATATTGCAGGAAATTGCCACACCTATCATAAAATCTCGTAAGTGCTGACCAGGGTTATCATGTGATCACAACTCGAAAGGGAGGCCTGAACCCAGAATGGAACCTGTGCACCTGGAGTTAAAAAGACACAAGCTTCTTAGGTACCATTTCTGCCTCTCTCTAGTTCTTGTTCTCCTTTCCACATTTTTCTGTTTCACCTCTTCCCATTATCTCCTTTAACACCAGCTCTTATTCGTCTCTTCCCAGAGTTCCCTTTCTCCACTCCAGTCCCAGCTTCCCCAGCCCCTAAAAAGTCCCTCTTCCCCTGCCCACAAGAACTCCAAATAGTTGGAGTTGATCCATTAAAAGACATTGCCTCAGCTACCTTGTTCCCACTAGAACTCCAAATAGGCTTTGTGTTCCTGGCAGGCCAGACCCTAGAAAGGCAGGAACCCTGGAAGTAAGATGGGAAAGGAGGGAAAAGTTCTGTCAAATGAGAAGGGAAGGGGGGGACAGGAAAAAGCAATTGAGGTATTAGCTGGAGCAGACCTGCCTGGTATGATCTGTATTCATTGGGACTAGGCAATGGGGAAAAACAAATAAAAAACAACCACCATACAAATTATTAAGAAAAAAAAGAAATTATAACTAGCATTACTTTCCTCAGGAAGTGGGAAGTTATTCTTTGGCAGAGCTTGTCGGTTCCCCACATATCTGCCCTCTCAGTTAAACCACAGAAGGTCAACCTACACTGTCTGGCCTAGAACATCCACCTCTGTTGCAAAGGCATTTTTATTCTAAGCCCATATTTTCAACGGAGTCTATCTTTCCAAAAGTCTCTGAGATGAAATATTTCATACTTGTTCTCAGCCTCAAATTAAGAGTAAGGAGAAATCCTGCTTGCTATTTCAGTGTTACCCAAGTGTAAAACTATGATGTGTTCAGCTGCTAAGAAAGGCTTAGATGCCTTTCTGAACTCATGAGTTATCACAACTCTCAAATGGTTAGATTTAAGACCTTGTTCTTGGCATGCACGTAGTTCCTGTCAATGCACATCAATCCTGACCCATAATGCTCTTGTAGAGCAAATCCTGTGCCTCTTGTAAACAAAGACAGAGAATTGTGCCAAACTAAACACTGATTTTGTGATATGGACAAGTCTCCAATAGGGTCTGAGTGAGACGCTGAAACTCAGTGCACTCGTGAATGAAGGCAGAATCTAAAATCGGACAGTGATGCTGGTAAACCAAGTACCAGCTGTGACCAAGATCATAGATTTTAGCTAAAAACTGACAAATGCATAGATGGAAACCAAACCAGCTCACTTGTATGTTAGTTTTATTCAAAATAGGTATTAGTCTTATAAGAAAGTATTTAGTCTCTCCAGCATCATCATCACAGGACCTAAACAGATCAGCTACATCATCACCGGTTCATTCACCTGCAAGTCCACCAATGTTATATACGTCATAATGTGCCAGCAATGCCCCTCTGCTATGTAAATTGGCAAAACTGGACAGTCCCTACATAAAAGAATAAATGGACATAAGTCAGATATTAGGAATGGCAATGTACAAAAACATGTAGGAGAACAATTCAACCTTTCTGGCCATACAATAGCAGATTTTAAGGTACCCATTGTACAGCAAAAAAACTTCAGGACCAGACTTCAAAGAGAAACTGCTGAGCTTCAGTTCATCTGCAAATCTGACACTATCAGCTCAGGATTAAACAAAGACTGTGAATGGCTTGCCAACTACAAAAGCATTTTCTCCTCCCTTGGTGTTCACACCTCAACTGCTAAAAGAGGGCCTCATCCTCCCTGATTGAACTAACCTCATTATCTCCAGACTGATTCTGGCCTGCATATTTATACCTGCCTCTGGAAATTTCCATTACATGCATCTGACGAAGTGGGTATTCACCCACAAAAGCTTATGCTCAAATACATCTGTTAGTCTATAAGATGCCACAGGACTCTTTGTTGCTTTTTACAGATCCAGACTAACACGGCTACCCCTCTGATATTATGAAAAGCTTGTAAATTGCTGCAAGCATTAATCTCACTTGTAATGCCTGTATTCCATGCTATAAGGAAACATGTAAGTTTTGCTTTATAATTTTAAAAATATTTGCTCTGATCTTCTGAACTCGGGCAAGGTAATTGTCCCCCACCCATGAAGGATGCCTATCAAGATTAAACGGGCCCTTAAGAAACTTCACAATACAATGAACTGGTGGGTGGCCCTATTACACCTTGGAAATGTTACATGCAAGGGAGCTCATCTCATGGACAAGAATATTTGTCATCTGTTTGCGGTTTGAACTCTCATAGCACAAACATTAAGCTAAGACAGAAAGCCCCAGGGGTTACCCATAGGTCTGCCCTGAAGGACATCTTGAATTGACAGATCACCACTTCTCTGTCATCTTTAGGACTCATAAATGGTAATTCATTTGTGTGTATATGTTTGCTTGCTTTAACCTCTAAATAAATCATTTCTTTTTCCTAATTAATAAAACTTTAGACAGTTTTTTACAGGATTGTCTACAGGTGTTGTGTCTGGTGTAAGATCCCAGATCAGTTTGTATATTAGATAAGTGACAAGTCTCTTGGGACTGGAAACAACCTGAATATTTTGTGATTTTTGGCATCAGTGGACATTTATCACTAAGTACAGTTTGTCCGGGTGGCAAGACAGACTGGAGAGTCTAAGGCGACTGACTGTGACTCATGGTAATACTGTTACAGCAATCCAGGAGTTCACATTTGGTACTGGGTTGGTGAAACCCAATTATAGAACACAACACAAGTTTGGGGTGTCTGCCCTGTTTTTGACAATCTGCCTGAGGTAGGCACTCACGGTCATGAGTCACTTCAGACAGTGTGACACAGATCTCCAGGAGTAAAAAATACAGTTATCTAAACATTGAGATGTTTATCTGAACCTGAACACTAATCTTTTTTGGAGGCTTGCTCAATACAAGGATTCATGAAGACTCAAAATAAGGAGAAATGATCAGATGGAGACATGCCTGTGGGACTGTAAAAGTCTCAGCTTTTCTAATGTGTCATTTCCCTCCTTCTCCCCCGTCTCTCTCCTTATACCGGTAGCAAAGCATCTCAGATGCATCTTTATCAGAAATTCACACTCTGGGGCCAACAATTTTTCCTGAGAAAACTGTTTGCAGCAAATAAGCCAACAGGCCACTGGAAGCCGAAACACATGGAACTAGTTGCATAAGAAACAGCTGACAGTGGCTAGAAAAAAAATTGGATTTCTCTTTATACAAATAAGCTTTGAGCTAAAAGCTCATCTATAACAGTGATTCTCTGCCTTTTCTACACAGCAGTCCCCTTTGCCATACCGGGAGCCCTCCTTCCATCTAACTGGGACTCACCTTATTAAGCAATATGGGAAAGGTAAGGTGGTCAGACTCCCCTATCACCTGTGTGTGACCCCTAGGTCAAGAACTCATGATCAGTTGAACCCATGAGTTGTGTGCTTTGAAGGGCATTAATTTTAGTACCCTCAGTTTTTGCCCTCTCATCCCTTTTTCTAGCTTGCTCTTTATTTCCTTCATTAGTTGAAGCAGACACACGGGCACAAATTGTGAAACCTGACTCAGAGATGGAGCCAAAACAATAATGACATCTACTGAGACAGACTCTCGGTCTGTCAGCTTGAACACAATGGATAGTCAACTGCTTTAATGCATCATGTATGGAAAACTGAATGCTGCATTTCAAAAGAGAAAGAAAAAACTATAATACCAAATCAAATCACACGCAGATGTGAGTCCAGATGGTCTCTGTTACGTTTGGTGTAGTGTTCTTAAGACATCTTAAAAGAAAGATATCAACAAACAAATATACTTTTCAAAGATGAGGAATAGACACTGCTCCATCTATTCGTGTTCATCAGGGAAAATAATAAATAATGTCATAAACTGGGCTAGGCCATATTCAGGAAAGCACTTAAACACATTTAGGTGTTTTTCTGATGAGATATCTTCGTACATACCTTCTCCTTTCTTTTCCCTTACTGAAGAAGACAAACCAAAACTCCTATTCCCAAGTTATATCCATCTGAGAGAGGGACCAAAAGGCAGATTCAGAACATGCACTGCCAAAGGAGAGAACAAAGGGCAAACTCACAATGGAGAGAGAGAGAGAGAGAAACTGAGTAGGTCCCGAAGATAAGGCTATTTCCCACACTGCTTTAGGGGAAGAAATAGAGGGAAAGGAAGTCACAGGGGGATGTGTGAAGCTGTACAGTGAAGCAGGGCCCAAGTAGCTTTAGAGACAATGCTATTTTCTTTACTCTAATAAAGCATTGAGTTGGAAGAAAATGATTCTTCTTGTGACTCTAACCTCGTCATGTAACAGTGAGTTTATAACAGAACTGGGCTAGCAAACTGCACATTTAAAAAAAATTCTAGCACGTGTACAGGATGTTTAGAAAAACGGCCTACTTCAGTTTTGCTGTATTCTTATTTTTTCTACCAGACTCCCTCTTTTACAGCTTACTTAAGACAATAACTTGTACCGTCAACAATTCTGTTTTTCTTGAGGGCTAGAGAATTTTACAGTGCAAACTTGAAACATTTCTAATTAATAGAGCTACTGAAATCTGAAGTAATATTGATATGTTACTAGTATATTTTTGTTACAGCAGATGCAGTTATGCCTCTATATATTACTTTCCCCCTTTCTGTGATAGATTGTTCTTCCCACATGCTTAACCAATGATGCTGCATGAAGAATATTAGGAAACTAGCCAATGAGAGCAACCCTTTCAGTTTGTGCTTCTGGAATGCTTGATGTAGATCCAAGGAAATGACTGACTGTTACTACCTCACTAAATTCGATTTTTTTTAAAAGAAACTTGCTGCAGCTGCCATACAAACTGGCTACTTTCATAATTACTGAAATACCAGGACCCCTGGTACAAATGTCCAGATGGGACAATAATTTACAGGCATATTGAACAACTCCAGGTGCACTTTCCCCCATCAATATATTATGGACAAACGAGGCTCCTTGCTTGTTTATTATCTCTAGATGATCTCCACCTATTCCTGAGTCCTATTTTAGTGTAAGTGGACTCAGCAGGGCAATTCTGCCAATGGCGATTTTTTGTGTGGCAGTTGTGAGTCTATTGATGGCTTCATTGTGTACTTAATTGAAATTGAACAAGCATTTACAGTGAAACGGTCAACATCCTTGACTTAAATGGAACAGTGCAGCATGTGGTTGCTTTCATTTGACATTCAAAGATAGTCATGGATAATTAAAATAGAGAATGCAAGGAAGTAATCAGATCACAGGGAACACAGTGTAGTTTTTAAACCCCTAAGTACAGTCCTAGAATGCAATGGTGATGGTGCATAACCCCTATGATGCAGTTCGTTAGCTTGTCAGTCATATAAATAGCAACTCTCATTTTCTGTCATCAGCTGTGTATTTAACCAATAGCAAACATTAGCACAGCCACATTTATTTAGCCCTAACAATGGTAAACGGAAATGCATGGCGAGACTGTGAAATCATGTGTTCATCTACAGCATTGCCTTGTTTTTAGTGGACACCCAATATTTTTCTGATCTTTGTCCAGTAGATATTCCAAAATTCTGCACAGTTATAAAGGATTAAGCAATAGAGGTTAGTAATCAGGAAAAGGTTGCAGAGAACATGTAATCCGGGTGTCCACTGTAAGAAAGGAATTTCAAAATTCGTTACCTAAAAGAACCATTCTATTTACAATTCTCTGAGATTGGATTTGCCACTGCCTTGCATCTTGTGTAGTTACTTATACTTCATAGAATCACAGAATATTAGGGTTGGAAGGGACTCAAGAGATCATCTAGTCCAAACCTCTGCTGGTGTAAAATGTGACTATAGCAGCATTTTACACCCACTTCATATGAATGTAAATAGCTCCACAAGGTGCGTACTAGGGGAATCAGGCCTGGTATAAGTAAGTTTTCCCTTCTGCAGCAAGAGTCTCCCTTCTTCAGCAGGAAGAAAATTGTTGTTGAAGGCAGCTGCCAAAGAGCAAATTCATCAACAGAACTCCTCTCCTATCAGGATTCCCCTGGCCTGAGAAACAGGAGGGAATATATTAAAAATAGTACAACTGTGAAAAAAAACCTACACACAAAATCAACACATCATTTCCCTCCCCATCCCAACTTCATTATTTTCTTCCACTCAAAGGCATTGAAAGAGTTATATTAATGCTTATGGAAAAGATCCTACAGAGAGTTTACAAGAAAATGGTGTTACTATATTATCTTTGCACTGTACATTATGGGAAAGTTATATTCCCCTCCCACACACACAGTGTAACAGAATTCTTCTTTTGACGTAAGCTGTAAGCCACATTTAGAACACTGTACAAACAAACTGAAGTTCTCATTGTTGCAGATGCAGTTCATTAGCTCTACCCCAGATATAAGGGAAGTGAGTTGCTTTCTAGGGAGAGGCAATTAGATCAGAGGAGCTATAGGAAGGAAACCCTAGGGGCTGTCAAGCCCAGGAATAAAGCTTAAGCAGACATTTGTCTTGTGTTGCTGTTTTAAACATCAATAAAGCCAAACTCTCAGGGTTTGTGTGATTTTTATTATATTTTTTGAGGACAGGCTAAGGGCTCAGCTCTTGATTCAGGCCCTACTTGAGGTTTCAATGAGCTGCTGAGTGCTCCGCACATTTGGAAAAATCAGGACGTTGTTTTGCTCTTCTGAACACCTAGAACAGTGGTTCCCAGTCCGAGGCCCACTGGTGGCCCAATTAGCACACAGCTGGAGCCCAGCTGTGTGCTAAAAGTCAGTAAGGTCCAGGGCTGGGGCTGCCACATGGCAGTGTCCGGGGTTGGGGTCGGGGCTGCCACCCAGTCCTGCAAAATGGGTTCCGGCTTTGGGGTTGGGCCTGCTGCCTGGCCCCCATACAGCAGGGTCCGGGGTTGGGGCTGCTGGCCAGCCCTGCACAGTGGGGACAGGGGTTGGGTTGGGGCTGCAGCCCAGCCCTGCACAAGAATGTATGGGGGCCCTGCTGCCCGCCACCACCGGGACTCCACTCCAGGCCCCACTCTGTGGAGTGAGCGCTGGGCTGGAAGCGCTGGGCATAGCAATGTGCAGGAGGTTGGGAGGTGCTGTGATTCTCAACCTGTGTCCCAGGTAACATATTGTGGGCTGCATATGGGTGCTTCTGAAACTTAATAGATTAGATGTGTGTGGGGAATTAACACAGGATTTGGCACCAGGAAAAATACAAGTATCAGGACTGAGGTGGTAATTTTATGACTTTTTATCCTACATAAGCTTTGTTGCTGTAATTTTAGACTGAATTCCAGCATGCCCATATTTTATATAAGATATATTGTAGGCTAATGCATGAAACCATTCATCTGCAGCTGAACTACATCCAGGGGAGTTCATTTTATTTTGAACATAACTCAGGGGATAATTTTCCAATTACAGATCAGTGGAATACATTGGACACCACTTCTTTTCTATGTTGTTCTTTTGTAGAAAAGCAAATGATCAATCAATTATGCAGGTGTCAGTTTCACAGTCTTCAGATGGTGGAGAATATTTAATCAAATTTTAAATGCTTCCTATTACTTTAGTTCTGACAGGTTGATGATATTTAAGTCAGCCATAAGAAAGATTGTAAATGAAGAACTTTACCAGACTCTTCCATTAAGTGTGTTTACATTTACCAGCATCTTAAATGGCTTTTACAATCATGTATTTCAAAGTGTGACTTCAAACACTAATGATAAGATGGTTTTACAAAGATGATGCAACACTTAGAATGTAAGCCCTAAACTTCCATGGCACACAGTGGTCTGGTAATGACTCTGAGCATCAGGCAGATAATTACCACACACTGCTTTAGAAACTAACGATTGGCTATTTTAAGGAATTTGTGCTTCTATGTTATGCTGCAGCAAAACATCTTTAAAAGAATCCAGATTTAGTATTCCTCATGAAAAAAAGGTATTTGGTGAAGAACAGAAGAAGATTAAACTAAAGATTTTCTTTTCCAAAACACCAATATCCAACTCTTAGTTCAACAATAGAAAGCCAAAATTTCACTCTGTTACACACATGCAACCTGGCTCAAGAATCCCTGTTTTATTTGAGTTGAATTGTCTATAAAAAGTTTGCTCTGATGTTTGATACTAATTAGATTCTTCCAACCAGAACGGTAGGAATAGCATGTTATCCAGGTGACAAACAGAAATACAGACCAGTAGATTCTGGATTGTCTAGACCAGGGGCAGGCAACCTATAGCATGCATGCTTATTTTCAGTGCACTCACACTGCCCAGGTCCTGGCCAATGGTCCGGGGGGGCTCTTTATTTTAATTTAATTTTAAATGAAGCTTCTTAAACATTTTAAAAACCTTATTTACTTTACATACAACAATAGTTTAGTTATATATTATAGACTTATAGAAATAGACCTTCTAAAAATGTTAAAATGCATTACCAGCACACGAAACCTTAAATTAGTGTGAATAAATGAAGGCTCGACACACCACTTCTGAAAGGTTACTGACCCCTGGTCTAGACCCAAAGCCTTTCATAGACAGGATCCCTTCATTCTGACTTCAGCACAGATAAATCAAAGGCCACTGATGTGGAGTACCTTATTGACAAAAATCCCCAACCTCAATCCAATCCTAATTAGTATAAATCCAAATAGAGACTTCACTAAAATTTGAAAGTGGAGAAAGACTCAGACGAAAAATCAGTTGCCCCTCCAACTGATGAGTGTTGATTAATTGAGAATAATTATTTGACCTTATGCTTTATGAATGAAGAAAATAATTTTTTTTTAGAATGAATACATTCCAGTCAACTACACAGAGAAACAGGGAATTAAGTGAGATGAAAGAAATTATCAGCCATATAAAAGTAAAAAATAGAAATGCGACTTTAAGACAAGAAGGTGAAGATGTACTGTTTGAGAAGGCATGCGTGTTTGAAGTGTTGTTTTAGCCGTGTTGATCCCAGGATATTAGAAAGACAAGGTAGGTGAGGTAATACCTTTTATCGGGCCAACTTGCGTTGATCCAATAAATTTCCGACTTCTCAAAAGCTTGTCTCTTTCACCAGCAGAAGTTCATCCAATAAAAAAGATATCAGATCACCCACCAAGGTATATGGATGGCTTAACTCAAACATCTACCAGACTCATAGCCATAGAGTTTAATGCCAGAAGAGACCCCCTCCTCCAGATCATCCAGTCTGACCTCCTGCACATCACAGGCCACCAAAACCCACCCAGTTACCTCTGTGTGATTGAATACACCCAACACATTACTGTAATAATCTTTGTATAAAATATGCCTCATGCAGTATCGTTTGAAAATTAATAACCTACTGGTCAATAATATCATGGTGAAATGTGTATAGAAACATATATAAAATTATGAACATAAGCTGAAATTATGACTGAGATGTGGTTACCAAACAAATCTGGGGAGTGGATAAACTTGTTTCTCAAAGACAAAGGACAAACCGCTACCTTCAGCCTAATGTCAAAGTGGATAGGAATTACCTGTCAAGTGGCCATTCTTTAGCAAAGAGGGGGGCAGTAATGATCAATTTACATTTTAGCAAACAACGGCATGGAACCTCTTCCACCATGACACTCCATGACTCCAACTTCACAGCGGGAATGAACTTTATCTAGGGGTAACCTTTAGGAACATGCATTTCAAAGAGTGACTGGAGTATAAAAATGAGGGGCAAGAAAAACACCCCATGGTATCTTTCCCTATCTGTCTCTTAGTCTCTTTTTCAACTAAGAAGACAAAAAGAAACTTTGGAGGCAGATCCTCACTTAAGAATTTGATTAGCAGTGTTGCTGGGAACATGTGGTAAGAATTTCAGTTTGAATCAAGTCTAGTTTGTTAAGTTTTAGTTGCTAGAAAGCATTTTGTCTTTATTCCTCTTGTAACCATTTCTGACTTTAATGCCTCATACTTGTACTCAAATAAAATCTCTTTGTATTTAAATAAACTTGGTTTAGTCTTTAATCAAAACTAATCCAGTGTTATCTTTAAACAGAACAGTGTGAGTAACTCCATTTAAAGTTGTTCATTGACCCTGTATGGGGCAATGGGCCTCCACTAACTGGACTGTCCAGAACATATTTTTTGAGGGAAATCCAGGACTGGGAGAGTATTGGGGTCACCCTGCAAATGTCAACGAAAGTTGGCGGAAGCCAGACTTTGGCTGGCAGACTGCAGGTATACACAGACACTCAGGGTGTTACTTGCAAGCTGGAAGGCTGTTTGTGAGCAGCCCAAGTGGGAGCTACAGGAGCAAAACATAGTAAGACACCCAAGGTTGCAGGGCAGATGGTGACACAGCCCCTCACTCGTCTGGATTGCACCCTGAAATGTCATGTCCTGCATTGATCCCAATAAACCTCAAAAGACTAAATGTTGTGTACTACGGGCAGAAAATAGGAAGGACCAAGGTGCACCAATGCCTGAGGCTCCTGCAGTGGAAGGGAATTGATTTCATGAGCTACACCCAGATGATCCTAGCAAGTGATCCACATCACATGGTGCACAGGAAGGGGAAAAAAAAAAAAGTGTCCCTGCCAATCTGATCTGGGTGAAAATTCCTTTTCCAACCCTAAAAACGGCAGTCAGTTGGATCTGAGTATATCATCAAGACCTACCGGCCTAGGATCTAGAAATAATTTGCTGTACCACCTCCCATCTCCAGCTGTTCACCATCTCTGATGCTTTAGAGGAAGGAGAGGAAAACAACAGGACACAAAAATTCTCTTTCTGATCCTACAGGGTGACCTGAAGTATGAGATTTAAGAACATAATACATAGAACCAGAGGAGTCTACAAGGCCACCGAGCCCAGCCAGGGGTGCTAGAACAATTTGTATAGTGGGGGTGCTAAGAGCCATTGAACCAAACTGTAAACCCTGTATATGATAGAAACCACTTCAAGCCAAGGGGTGCAGCAGCATACCCAGTTCCAGCACCCCACCATTGCAGGCAACCATGTCATATAATCTCACTCAAATATATCGTGCTCTAGTTTAACACTATTTATCAAGCTCTAACAAATTTATCAAACTCTAACAACCATTACTGCTGCTGGAAGGCTTTTCCAGAACCTCACTCCCCTGACGGTTAGAAACCTTCTTCTAATTACCAGCTCAAATTTACACATGGCCAGTTTATACCCATTTATTCCTGTGCCAACAATATCTTTCAACTTAACTAGCTCTTCTCCCTCCTTGGTGTTTACCCTCCTGATATATTTATAGAAAGAAATCATATCCTCACACAGCCTTCATTTTCCGAGGCTAAACAAGCCATGCTCTTTTAGGGTATGTCTACCCAGCAAAATAAAACTCATGGCTGGCCTGTGCCAACCAACTCAGGCTCACAGGTCTTAGGCTGTGCGGTTGTTGCACTGCTGTGTAGACTTCCAGGCTCAGGCTGGAGCCTGACCTCTGGTACCCTCCCACCCCGCAGCCTCCAACTGAGCCAGGAAGTCTGCATAGCAATGAAACAGCCCTGCAGCTCCAGCCCAATCAGATGGCACAGGCCAGCAATGGGTTTTTCTTCGCTGTGTAGACATGAGCTTAGTCTTCACTGTGCTGACAAGTTAGACCACCTTCAAATATTTTGCAAGAAAAATCATTCAACCTTGGAGTAAAGATATAGACTGATGTAGAGGTTAGGGAGGTATGTTTAGCATACATACCACATTTGCAATGGCACGGTAAGTAAACCAGATAGCAGCCACATCCTATGCATCTTCTTGTTTCTCAAAGATATATTATCTGAACTACACCGGTACAATATGAATTGGCATACAAAGTTAATGTGCATTCCACAACATTCCACAAAGAGAAACAGACATTATGAAACTTGGCTTATATTTTCTAGTCTCAAGATCCTCTTCTTTCATTAGCTCAGCAGGAGAAACGATCATCATTAAAACTAGCCCAAATGAAGAGACCAGGAACTGCAAGTACCATGTCCTTCTTTTCAAATTAACTCAACAAGAATTTTATTCAAGAACAAGCTGTCTGAAACTCATTAAAAAAACAAAGGAAAAAAACATCTTATTGTATATTGAAACCAATCACCTATGTTCTTGCTCAGATATTTAAATCACTTTGTCTGTTGCTTGTTGGATTTTGACAGAATTGTCATTTTGAGACAGTGTTTCAAACAAAAGTGGCACAGTTCTGCACTGAAACTAACAAGTCAGGCTTCACAGTGGGGTTGTGTACCAAGTTTCATTTGTTGGCTTCCTGTAATGGGTTCACATCTTACCAGGCTGTGGAAGTGTAATGCCAAGAATAGAGGGTAAGAGCCATGGCCTATCTGGGTTACAGTGATGTGGGGAAATTACTTTACTGCTAGAATTCTCACAGGGACACTGGATCACCATTCCACTTACTAAGGGTATGTCTATACTACCCACTGGATCGGCAGCTAGTAATTGATCTATAGGGATCGATTAATTGCATCTCATCTAGACACGATAAATCGATCCGCGAATCAAAGCCCGTACTCCACCTCGGCAGGAGGAGTAAGCTGCATCGACGGGGGAGCCGCGGCAGCCAACTTGCCTCCGTGAGGACGGTCAAGTAAGTTGAACTAAGATACTTTGACTTCAGCTACACGAATAGCGTAGCTGAAGTTGTGCACCTTAGATCGATTTCCCTCTCACCCCCACCCTCCACCCCCAGTGTAGACCAGTCCTAAGGTGACAGCTTTAAGAAAGAGATAGGTCTAAATTAGAGCTAGTCAGAAGTTTTCCCAGTGGAAACGTTTTCGGTCAGAAAATGCCTATTCATTAAGAGTGAAATATTCTGAGGGAATATTCAGAGGTGGTTGGTTTCCTGTCAGCTCATCTTTTCGCTACCACCTCACTCCACCCTGCCCCCGGCTCCTTGGAAGGCTACCTGGTGGGCTGCTGGGGAGTCCAGGCTCCCTGGCCAGCTGCAGAGCTGAGGCTTCCAGGGGTGTATCAGTCTTTAACAAGGAGTTTTTCCATCAACTGCTTGTTAAGAGAATTTGAGTTAATTGGTGTTAAAAACAAACAGAAAGAAACCCTATAAATCAAAGATTTAATCAGCTGGACTCAAATTATCCTCACCCTTTCAATTGCTCAGCTTTCTAGCTGTTGTACCTTGTGCCCATTCTACTTACAGAAGTTGCACCTTATATCAGTTCAAAATTACTCACAGCAGTTTAGCTTGTATCAGCATGGATACAAACTAAATAAATATAAGCCAGTTCCTAACCCTTAAATGAGTGTTCACACAGGAATTCTGGACCAGTTTAACTACATTGTTTTTTGAATGAATTGTAGTTCAACAGGTACAACTTCTATGTTTAGACTAGGGCTAAACCTAGTTCTCCAGTTGACCATGGAGTTTTCCATACCCAGTTCTCCAGTTGACCACGGAGTTTTCCATACCCAATAGTGTTAAGAAGAAGAACAGAAAAACTTTTTTTAAAGGAAAAAAAATCATGCTACAAAGCAGCAGGGGATGGGGGGGGGGGAAATGGGCAAAAATGTCCCCCTTATCCCCTATGTAGGTCATCTATCGAAGTAAGGAAATGTCAATCTTTTCATTATGGGGGATGCAAACAACATTTTAATGTTTATCCTTGGGGTCCGGAGTATTCTGTCCAGAATATAAAGGAACATTTGCAACAGAGAAACAAACATGGCAGTATCCCATTAGTAGCTCCATTTCTCATTCTCCAGCTCCTTGTCACTTACAGTTCTGCAAAATTGGTGTAAAAAACTCTACCAGAGACGAATTATTTGGTTTTATGCCCACTTTGCCAGGGGTAAGTGACTACACAAACCGTAAAAAAGTAGAGAATTGGGACCAGTTCCTGTAAGCAGGGAGGCCAGATCTACAAAAGCTATTTAGGCTCTTAACTTCCACTGAAATTATAGCGGGGTTTTCTATACCTTTTCAATCCATTCTATACTAGAGAATTTTTGTAAAAACTCAAGTGACTTTTAGGTAAGCTACACATGCAAATATTTCTATTTATTTGGGTGCTGCATATTGCACAATATTGACTTCCAAGAAAAATATGGCATGTTTATCAGTCTCAATTCTGATTCCCTCTATTTCTTATTAGAGTGAAAGAATACACAACATGATGTCTTCACAGCATCCGGTTGGCTATTGTAGTTCTGCTGCTAAAGATTCTGCAGCTGATGCTGTGGCTGGGCTGCTGTTCCTCCTTACTGTCTTGGTATTTCTGAGTATTCCATTCTTAAATTATAAAACTTTAATAAACTATAGCATTTTTCTCACTGTCTCTTAGTCCCTTCATTTTATACCAGCTCCAAACAAATGATGGTGCCTCTCCCATCTATTAACTTTAAGCATGATTAAATCTCATTGGCTTTGAACTTTGAACTAAAGCAGGTGCTCATGCACTTTATTGAACAGGCATATGCTTACACAAAGAGGGTCCACTTGAGACAGGGATCATCCCCTGAGCAAGCGTGACAAACACTGGATCTTGGGAAAAATCACCTGTGTCTATGGCCATCTGCTGGAGGCCCTGTGCTTCTGCATTCCCTCTCAGATTTTCCCAATCCACTCTGACTTCACAGCAGTGCAGCCAGCCCCTGTGCCTCCCCAGCCAGCAATATGAACTTTGGGTTTGTTTGGTGGTGGTGGTTTTGCAAGTCTGATGTCAAGGAATATAACAATGAAGAAACATGGGGTACTTCCCATTGCTTTCAGCTCATTATCCACAACCTTAAATAGAGCAAAATATGTATTAGAAGATGAAACTACCATCCTTTGGAGGAAAAGACAACATTCTATTAAGACTCCAGTCTTGGAACAAGATCCATATGTGCAGATCCTTATGCTCATACAAATCCTGTTCCATGACTGCGGCCTCCGTCACCATGCATGCCATTTTGTTCCATTACAATGCCTATTTGACACAGGAAAGTATAAAAAACCCAATGGGGGACATCCTCACCCTCACTCCAGTCCTTTTACACCAGAAATAAGGGCCAGGACAGCATAAAGGGGGGCCTGAAAGCACCAATTCCAACCAGGATTCCTTGACATAGGCACCATGGAAGACAAGCGACAAGGGCAGAAGGGATGTACCAGGACGGATCTTCAGCACTGCGGAGATTCTGGACAGCACAGTGGCTCACCCCATTACTGTAACTTAACGCTGAGGACTTAGGGGGCACAGAACAAAAATCTCACCTAAGGTTAATGATACAAAAAATGACTGCACTTACAATCACCTGTTCATCCCACAAGTTGAAAGAATATTTTCTTACTTTGAGATAGTCTAGATACGTATGATGCAAAAAACGATATTGCCTTTCCAAGAGCTCTGAGAAATACTGTAGGCCAAATGTATTTTCCCAGTTAAGCGCAAGATTTTGTGCTTGCACAACCCCAGACAAATCTCCACAACTATTTGTATTAGACAAAGGTAATGTAGTGAAGGAGGTGTGCAGAAGGAAGGCTGAGAAGTAGTCCAATGTGTATGGCAGGTGTAGTTTGGAAAAGGTCATACTGAAAAGCAGGAGCAAATTTAAGGTTAGTGGAGTTGGTGCTTGTTGTACAAAAGTAGTAAGCTGTGCATCTATGAGAAAAGAAGGAGATTATAGGTAAAGTTAAGGAAACACAAATTTAAGCTACCTACTTTTGTGGTTTAATATCAAGAGCATGTGTAACAATCTTAATTATTTCACAGGAAATTTGTTTTATTTATTTTTATATATATCAAAAGAATATTTCCCAACCATGTAATATTTTATATATAAAGGGCTAATCAATAAAAACAAAGATGTTTTGGCTGAGTTTAAATTATCTGGGTAGACAAAAAAACTTGATAATGCTCTCTTTTTCCTTCTTCCTCTTCCCAATAATTAGAAGTCTACCATAAATGTCATACTAGCCAATAATATGAAGATTTTCATATGCAATTTCATCAAATTACTGCTAGCTTTTTTTCAGATTGTAATTACCTTAAGTGAAGACATCTTCTAAGTGTTATAAAATATTATAAGCATATGCTTTTTAGTAGTGTTTTAAATTTATTTTAATTGGCCCCAAACCTATTCAGGTCTATTAAAATCAGGAATTAAACTTGTATGCAGATAAGTATTGAGAAAGCTAATTTTTTCAATAGCTATTGTTTACAGAGTTTAAATTGTACCCACCAAAAGGTACATTAATCTTCTAAAAGATTTCAAATTTCAAGACACATTATTCTCATAAAGGGTCTAGGAAGCCTACAAAAGAAGGTTATTTAAAAAGTGATTTAATTCCCTACCCACTCTCTTTCCACACAGTATTATCTCTAACACCACCAAGCCTTGAAAAACACACAGGTCCAAATTTCTGAGTTCACCCTCATTGCTGATTTAAATCCGCAGAAGCTCTTCACTGGCGTTATCCACAAGGTGGTTTAGTAGTTGGTTTTATGAAAATAGTTCTATTTATGACGGACCTGATTCTCCTTTCATTTACTGCACATGGGTTTTGCACCAGTGGAACTTGGATAATTCCACTGAAGCTATTGCAGATTTACACTCTAATAAATGCGAGGAGAATGAGGCCCAACAGATTGTACAAAGCTGTTATTACAGTTTAGGTTTTTGGACAATACAGACTCCTTGTATGTGCCTCACTGATGCAAGACCCAAATGTCGCACTTCTCTTTCCTAATGTAAATATAGGATGTGCTTTATTCAAACACAAATAGGATGAAATTTAATAGTGAAAAGTTCAAGGTCATGCATTTAGGGATTAATAACAAAATTTGTTATAAACTGGGGATGCATCACTTGAAAGTAACAGAGGAGGAGAAGGACCTTGGAGTATTGGTTAATCACAGGATGACTATGAACCGCCAATATGAAAAAAGCTAATGCGGTCTTGGGATGCAACAGGTGAGGTATTTCCAGTAGAGATAAGGAGGTGTTAGTACCGTTATACAAGCCATTGGTGAGACCTCATGTGGAATATTGTGTGCAGTTCTGGTCTCCATGTTTAAGAAGGATGAATTCAAACTGGAACAGGTACAGAGAAGGGCTACTAGGATGATCAGAGGAATGGAAAACCTGTCTTATGACAGGAGATTCAAAGAGCTTGGCTTGTTTAGCCTAACCAAAAGGTGGCTGAGGGGAGATTGCTCTCTATAAATATCAGAAAGATAAATACCAGGGAGGGAGAGGAATTATTTAAACTCAATACCAATGTGAACACAAGAACAAATGGATATAAACTGGCCATCGGGAAGTTTAGGCTTGAAATTAGACGAAGGTTTCTAACCATCAGAAGAGTGAAGTTCTGGAATAGCCTTCCAAGGGGAACAGTGGAGGCAAAAGACATATCTGGTTTCAAGACTAAGCTTGATAAATTTATGGAATAGATGGTATGATGGGATAGCCTAATTTTGGCAATTAATTGATCTTTGACTATTAGCGGTAAATCTGCCCAATGGCCTGTGATGGGATGTTAGATGGGGTGGGATCTGAGCTATTAAAGAGAATTCTTTCCTGGGTGTCTGGCTGGTGAGTCTTGCCCACATGCTCAGGGTTTATCTGATCATCATATTTGGGGTTGGGAAGGAATTTTCCTCCAGGGCAGATTGGCAGAGACCCTGGGGGTTTTTCGCTTTCCTCTGCAGCGTGGGGCATGGGTCACTTGCTGGAGGATTCTCTGCACCTTGACGTCTTTAAACCACAAGTTGAGGACTTCAGTAGCTCAGACATAGGTCAGGGGTTTGTTATAGGAGTGGGTGGGTGAGATTCTGTGGCCTGCGTTGTGCAGGAGGTCAGACTAGAAGAGCATAATGGTCCCTTCTGACCTTGAAGTCTATGAGTCTAAATATACCGACAGATAAAGTCATCCATGATCCTTTTGCTAAGAAAAATAAATATTTTTCCTGAGATAAATGAATATTACATTCAGGAAAAATCTGTAGTACCCAGATTTCTGAGCTACTGGGCCATAGTCTGACCTCAGTCATGCCAGTGTAAATCCACAGTGCCAAGTCCTTTCTAATTTACAGTGGTGTAACTGAGATTAAACTTGGCCACTGTCTCCACTGGTCAGGAGGCTAAAAAGGGGGGAAAATCCAAATAAAATAAAATTGGAGCACATACTCTTTGAATACATTGCTTCATTGATGTCTCCCAAGGAAGTATGCCCCCTGCCTTGAAAAAGAAAGCTACTCTGTCTGCAGTACACTAGGAAGAGAGCATGATCAGAGGTTTAGTTTTTCTGTGTAACACCAGGTTTAATTCATGATTGTGGAATGCATATAGACACCTTTCTTTTGAGGAATATAAAGTTGGCAGAGGATGCAGGCAAATATTTAAAAACAAATTTGGCTTCAGGGCTTGTGCTGCTCAGAAAAGAAAACTGGCTCTTGTTCTGTCTTCCAGCTTAGATGCCAGTAATCATGCTTCTTGCAAGGCTGTTTATCCAGCCCATCCACTGATGCTTTTTGGGTGTTACCGTTGCTGCAGAGCAAATAACTTTTTGCTTTCTCTTTGGCACCATTTTATAGATGATCACATACTTGTATAAGTTTTTCCTTTCCCTGTTCCAATACTGATATCCAGCAGTACTGAAAAGCAGGTGGATTCATGCTCTCCCAAAATGATCCGAAGTACAATCAGCTACAATTTTTCCAGCATCAGTATCTGGATCAGAGGCTGGTCCTAACTATATCTATTTTGCATCATCCTGGCAGTGAAAAGCAGACTTAGGCAAATTTTAAGTAACCAGCTCAGTTTCTCCTAATAGAAACATAGAAATGCAGAGCTGAAAGGGATCTCAAGAAGTCATTAAGTTCTTCCCTCGTACTGAGGCAAAACTAGAGATGCCAACCCTCCAGGATTGGCCTGGAGTCTCCCAGAATCAGCATCAATCTCCCGGTGACCAATGAAAGCAATCTGGGAGATTTTAATATATGAAAATGACATTATGTCATGTTGGGGGGGGGAGGGGAAATCTCCCAAATAGCTTCAGTCAGAGTTGGCAACCCTAGGCAGGGCCAAGTCAACCTAGACCATCCTTGACCAGGGGCGGCTCCAGGCCCCAGCACGCCAAGCGCATGCTTGTGGCAGCATGCTGCAGGGAGCGCTCTGCCAGTCACTGGGAGGGCAGCAGGTGGCTCCAATGGACCTCCCGCAGGCATGCCTGCAGAGGGTCTGCTGGTCCCGTGTCTCCAGTGGACCTCCCGCAAGCGTGCCTGCAGGAGGTCCACCAAAGCCGCAGGACCAGTGGACCCTCTGCAGGCACACCTGCGGGAGGTCCACCGGAGCCGTCTGCCGCTCTCCTGGTGACCAGCAGAGCGCCCCCCGCGGCATGCCGCCCTGCTTGGGGCAGCAAAATGTCTAGAGCTGCCCTTGTCCCTGACAAGTGTTTGTCCAATATGTTCTTAAAAACTGCCAATGATGAGAATTACTCAACCTCCCTTGGAAGCCTTTTCCAGAGTTTAACTACCAATATAGTTAGAAAGGTTTTCCTAGCATCTAACTTAAATCTCCCTTGCTGCAGATTAAGACCATTACTTCTTGTCTTGTCTTCAATGGACATGAAAAACAATTGGTCACAGTCTTCTTTATAACATCCCTTAACGCATTTGAAGCAGGGACATAGACACAGGTGGGCTTGGGTGGGCCAGAGCCCACCCACTTAGCATCCAGGCCCACCCAAATTAGGGCCAGAGCCCCCCAAATCCACAGGCTGGGATTGATGACTCCGACTCGGTGTCTATCAGCCCGGCCGCATCCCCTTTCCTGCCAGTGTCGCGTGTTGCTGCCCCCGTCTCCAGCCCCAGCATTAGCCCTGGGGGAGTGTGTGCCTCATGAGGGCATGTCTGGGCAGTGCCAGCACTGGGGCCAGAGTCCAGGGAAGCAGTGTGCTGCGCCGGCAGGAAGGTGACGTGGCGGGCTGACAGACACCGAGCCAGAGTTGGGAGGGGCAGGTGGAATTTGAGTCCCTCCACCCCATGGGCATGCCCCACAGCCTGTGTGCCCTGGGTGCCTACTGAGCAGTAAGGGGGGAGGGCATCCCCACCAGATCCCTCCTGCATACCCTTCCCAGGGCACTGGATCCTTCCCTTTCCCCCCTCCCTCCACTCCCTGGTCATTGCCTGCCCACCCAAAAGCCAGGGCCCACCCAGTTTTCCTGTCCTAGCTATGTCACTCATTTAAGTCTTATCAGGTTGCCCCTCAGTCTTCTTTTCTCAAGACTATTCATGCCCAATTTTTTTAACCTTTCCTCACAGGTCAGGTTTCCTAAACCTTTTATCAGTTTTGTTGCTCTCCTCTGGACTCCCTCCAATTTGTCCACATCTTTCCTAAAGTGTGGAGCCCAGAATTAGATACAGTCCTTCAGCGGAGGCCTTGCCAGTGCCACAAAGAGTGGGACGATTATCTCCTGATTGCACACCATGCTCCTGTTAATGGACTCTAGAATGATATTAGACTTTTTCACAGCTTCATCACATTACTGACTCATTATGTTTGTGATCCACTACAGCCCCCAGATCCTTTTCAGCCATACTACCACCTCGCCACTTAGTTCCCATTTTATAGTGGTGTACTTGATTTTTCCTTCCTAAGTGAAATATTTTGCACTTGTCTTTATTGAATTTCATCTTGTTCAACTCAGACCAATTCTCAAGGTCATTTTGAATTCCTGTCCTTCAGACTGCATGGAACCCGTCCCAGCTTGGTGTCATCTGCCAATTTTATACATATATGCTCTACTCCATTATCCAAAAGGGGGGAGGGATAACTCAGCATTCTGAGTTCAGTCCTTGATGGGACCATTTAGGAATACAGGGCAAAAATCCATCTGGTGATTGGCAGGGGCGGCTCTAGGAATTTAGCCTCCCCAAGCACGGCAGGACCTGGGGAGGTCCTCCAAAGCTCCAGGACCAGCGGACCTCCACAGGCACACCTGCAGGAGGTCCACCGAAGCCACGGGACCAGTGGACCCTCTGCAGGCAAGCCGCCGAAGGCAGCCTGCCAGGCGCTGGCAGAGTGCCCCCCACAGCTTGCCGCCCCAAGCACACGCTTGGCATGCTGGGGCCTGGAGCCAAACCTGGGGATTGGTCCTGCTTTGAGCAGGAGGTTGGACTAGATAACCTCCTGAGGTCCCTTCCAACCCTGATATTCTGTGAAGTCATTGCTGAAAATATTGACTAGTACTGAACCCAGGAACTGCAATACTCCATTACATGCACCACCCTCATTTGAGGGCAAACCATTGGTAACTACTCTCAGTATGGTCTTTCAACCAGTTGGACAACCACCTTATAGTAATTTCATATAGGCCACATTTCCATAGTTTGCCTATGAGAATGTCTAATCACATAGAGCTGGCACAGACAGACCTATACCTTCTCCGCTGAAGCCCCTAGTGCAGCATTGCCAACCTCAAATGATCAAAAATCATGAGATTATTTAGTCAATCATGAGATTTTAAATAATAAAAAGGTTGTAGTTCTTTGTTTGCCTTCTGATGGGTGTCTGAGCCTTTAAGGCATACTCAGTTCATGTTGTTAACCCTTTTCACCATATCATGAAATCCTCCTGTCATAAACAGATGGTTAAGGGTTAAAAAGTTCACCTAGCCTAGCTAACACTTGACCAGAGAACCAATGGGGGAACAAGATGCTTCAAAAGGAAGGAGGGAAGTTTTTCCTTTGTTGAGAGTTTCAGTTTCAGCCGGAATGAAAAAGACCAAGGAACCAGCCTCTTATCAGAGTAGTAAGTTTTAGAAAGAAAAAATAGGTTTATGTTTATTTCTTTGTAACCTGTCTTATGCAATTAGAAGTAGAATCAAATTGGGTATTTGGGCATTGGTTTTTTTTGTGTAACTAAATTTGTGCCCAGGGGAACATCCTCTGTGTTTTGAATCTGTTGTCTGTGAGAGTAGCTGGTATGCTAATCTCTCCCAGAGGGTTTTCTTTTACCTTTCTTTTCTTTAATTAAAAGCCTTTTTCTTAATACCTGATTGATGTTTCTTTGTTTTTAGATCCAACGGGGTTGGATCTGGACTCACCAGGGATTGGTGGGGGAAAGGAGAGGTGATGGTTAATTTCTCCTTGTTTTAAGATCCAAGGGGTTTGAATCTGTGTTCACCAGGGAATTGGTGAAGTCCCTCAAAACTACCCAGGGAAAAAAGTAGTGCTTGAGGGATGGTGGCAGCGATACCAGATCTAAGCTGGTAATTAAGCTTAGAAGTGTCCATGCAGGTCCCCACATCTGTACCCTAAAGTTCAGAGTGGGGAAGGAACCTTGACACCTCCATTTTCAAAAAAAAGTTTTTTTACATAGGAATCTAGGCTATAAACACAGGATTCCAGGGAATGCAGCTTATAGAGTACCAAATATTATGAAACATGGAACATAACTGTGAGAGTTGTAACACATCTGACACCAGCCGTGTTGCCATCTGCAGTATTGCCACACTCTGGTGATCTCCAGCTTCTACAGCAGCCAATTGGAGGCTGTTGCAGACAGCTGATGATTATTTCACATTTGAGGCTTCTCTACCTTTCACCAAGCCAGCTAAACCAGCTTCTCAACCCCAAGGATGAAAGCCTCTAGATCTTTAATGAGCCCATAATAAAAGAGATAAAGCTTTCTGCCCTAGACAATATTGCAGCTGATAAAATAAACAGGATTCTTAATCTCCTCTGAGAGTCCGCCACAGTTTATTTTGCTCTACATACAAACTGGCAACACAGCCTTTCAAGTCTTGCTTAGAAAAAGCTCACATGCTCCCTGCTCCTAAACTCTTTACTTCATTAGGATTTACAGGAAGCAAGCCTCGAGGTTTTCAATAAATTCATGTCTCACTGATCACCATATTTGGGATCGAGAAGGTATTTCCCCCCAGGTCAGATTGGCAGAGACCCTCAGGGGGTTTCGCCTTCCTCTGCAGCATGGGGCCCAGGCCACTTCCAGGTTTAAACTAGTGTAAATGGTGGATTCTCTGTAACTTAAAGTCTTTAAATCACGATTTGAGAACTTTAGTACCTCAGCCAGAGGTTAGGGGTCTATTACAGGAGTAGGTGGCTGAGGGTCTGTGGCCTGCTATGTACAGGAGGTCAGACTAGATCAGGGTTTCTCAAACAGGGGTCGGGCAGTAAGTCCCTCAGCCCGCGACACTTCCAGCGGCTCTCATTGGCCCAGAGCAGCGATCCGCGGCCAGTGGGAGCTGCGATCGGCCAGACCTGCAGATGGGGCAGGTAAACACACCAGCCCGGCCTGCCAGGAGCTTTCCCTACACAAGCGGCGACCCCTGTTTGAGAAACCCTGGACTAGATGATCAGGATGGTCCCTTCTGACCTTAAAGTCTATGAGTATGCAAACATGGAGATGTAGAGGTTTTATCAGAGAAGAATGCAGAGAGAAATCCCTTTCCAAACGGACTGTCTAATCCAATACTAGTCTATCATAAAAAGGATTGAGTCAAACTCTCTCCTTTTTCACTTCACACTGTGATTTATGAAAGCACATGAAAAAATTCTTGCTTTTGCTCCATTCACAGACATAAGCCTTAGTTTGGGATCAACTACTTTTGTCTATATAGCCTTCTGAATAGTCCAGCTTATTATGTTCTGTTATCCCTTCCCATCGCTCTGTGTCCCCTTAGCTAGACTTATCTGTTGTCATTCTCTCCTCTTACTAGTCTTTGTTACTGTCGGCAAACCAAACCAATCTCCCTAGTCTTGGTTAAGGTTTTATACTGCTTACATTAAAATGCCTCAATAAAGATTGTCATGCTGTGCACACTGGGGTGCATGCATAAATACTACATGAATATACTACTGTTCGTGATAGTGAGAGCGTGACCACACAGTCATATTGGTGGTAGCACTGCAGCAGGGAAGAGGTGGAGGGAGAGGCTTAATATCTGGAGTGAGGATATATCAGGACTAGAAATCTTGCAGTAGCTAGAGCAGGTGTTCACCACTTGGAGGTGGTGGAAACAGATTTTTACATTTTTTTTTAACAGACATTTTTCAAAAGAAGTGGCAAGTCCCTATATCAAGCTATATTGATGTTAAAATTATGCCAGACTGGTTGGCAGTGGTTTACGCTAGTGTAAATTACTATACAAGATGATAGAGGATCAGTCCCATTGTTTGAGGAGGGGGGCAGACCTGAAGCCCATCATCTTCCTTTATTCTCTTTTCATACTTCAAGGTGGATATCTGTTGACACCTTTTCATTTTAATTTCCTCTGCAAGGAATAGCTTTTCCGCATGTTGCCTAAAAACTTCCGCTCTGCAGCTCTTGTCTAAGCTGCCTGCATTTATTTCAATGTTTGTCCATATCCACAAAAACAAAATGGACTTTTATTTGCTGAAGTCTTTTGCCAAGATAACTCCAATGTGCCAAAATACCAGCAGTTTAAAGTTTTACTATACAAAATCCTAGAGGATCTGAATTTTATTTTCAGATTTACATAATTAGAAGGGCAGCAAATTAGAGTTGTTTTGTTTGTGCATTCACTACATGCAGGGACCAAGAGATAACAATGCAAAGAGAGCCAAGGAATTTGGTTGAAAAGCAGGATATTGCCTCAAATGAAGGACAACTGAGAGGTCTGGGTAGGAAAGCAGAAGTAAGCATAAAGGCTTAAAAATTGAGTGAAGTCAATGGAGCTATATTAATTAACACCAACAACAAATTTGGTCCTAGAACTATTGAATAAAAAGCATCCTGTTCTCATGCACAGATAAACAATGAAAGAGAAATAGAGAAAGCGACAGAGTAGTAGTACTTTGAAACAAAAAGTTCTTCATGAAGTTAATGAGGATATCACGGACAGGAATATAAATGTAGTTTGCAGAGTTTTACCATAAGCTCCTAACTATCCTTAAATTCACAACTATATACTAGGCAATACCTTGCCCACATATGTAAGTGATTCAGAGACTAAGCAGCTAAGGAGACATCTGTGACCATTAGAACTGTGCGCATTTCGCACCTGTCTCATATCATCTAAGTTAAGTCAGATGATGACCCTGATTTTATTGGTGCAGGATGAGGCCTTTAGGGCCAAATTTTCAGACCAGCCTTTAGTGAAACTCCATTTTTGTGGATGCAAAATTGAACCAAAAGATGTGAAGGCCCAGGTTTGGCAATACATATTTTCAAGTTTGAGGCTTTTATTCAATTCGTCTCTGTTTCTGAGCTGTCAGAGACAATATGGACAAACTGTCACCTTGTGCGCCAGAATCTTAGCTTTTGTTAATAGCTAGAAATTATTTCTGGTGATATTTGCAAACAACTCTGCTCACATGTGACATCCCCTTCTCCTACCCTGCATCTGTCTTGTCTAGTTACATTATAAACTTTTGGTGTAGGGCCTGTCTATTACTCCGGACGGTGCTTAGCAAAATGGGGGCCCATTCTCAGCTGGCTCCGAGGTGCAACCCCAGTACAAATAAATAAGGTTGCAAAGGAAGCCTCAAAAACTTGAGAGGCATAACCAGTCTGGCAATGCTCAGAGGTGTCAACTGCCCCATTCATCTCAGTGAGATTTTAAATAATGATCACTAGGCATTTAAGTATCATTTTTAAGTACTTCATTTCTCACGAAAGCATATAAGAAAAGCAGATGGAGGAAAAAAGAAAAATCACAGATCTGCACAATCTATTGTGAGTGACATTATAAGTGGGTGGAATTTGGGAGGTACCACACAAATAAAAAATTAAAAACACACAAACATACACCAGCAAGGTGTCAAGCTCCAGGAACCCAGAAGGAATCAAACCCAAAGGAGCCCAGAGTGCATGCATGACCATATTTTGAACACCTGCACAATCCTGTGAGAGCAGCATATCACTCTGGCAACTCTTCCCAGCACTGCACACATGAGCACTTTCACTCTAATTTGACCCCTTGATTGCAGTATCACTCAAAAACACTTTTAAACAACAGTCAAGTAACTTCTAAATACATTTTGTACTTATACTAAATTAAAACTAAAATGAAGGGAGTTTTGGAACAGGTGTATGGACCATCTTCAAGGGTGAAACTCACAAAAGCAGTTATTCCTGTGAAATTCCACCCACATTCAGTCAGAAAAATAATGCCTTGACAGTTCAAAATCTGATCTGGAACTAGTCATAGTAGTAGGTTCACATCCAGAGATTTGAATCCAACCTCCCCGTCCCACACCAAAAATTCAAAATTATTCAGATTTGAGGTTCTGGTTTTAACTTCTCTATCAATATAACAGATAATTTGAATAAAGCCAGTACTACATTTAAATTACACATATCACCTCACTTGAAAGTTTCCATAAAGATACATCTTTGTTCTGCAGGAAAAATACATGAAGATACCAAAATACAAGACCAATTAACAAAGAGCAATTATAATATGAAGAACAACTTGTAAGGTTTTGACACCAAGTTTCTCTTTCCCCTGCTCATTTTTTTTGTTTGTTTGTTTGGCAGGGGTTTTTTCCCCACTTGCATGGGTATATTTTCTAGATAGCTGATCTGAGAAACTCTAGCAGAAAGAACCAACATCACAGAAACACTAACGGAAAGAACCACATGCAGAATTCCTAAAAAGAACTATACAACAAAGTCAACATTTCCCCAAGATCTAACTATCTATATCCTCAGTTAAGAAGAACTTGTAAAAAAACTCCATAGTAGCAGCATCTGATGACTCCCAGAAGCGTTACATAAATTGGATACACAGAGCATTTAGCTGCAAAGAGATTATATGAGACACTTAATGACCTGTCTCAAAAATGTTACATTCACAACCAGAGTCAATAGATTAGCAAGTCTAATAGAAAAGCTGATCCCACTGGTGTTAGCTGCTCTTAGATGAGTGAAAAAAGGAAAAATAGAAACACAAAGCCCTTAATCTCTCATATCGAAGTATTCTTTGAATATTATTTAACTGTAATATTCCTCTCAATGCCTTACAAAGGAAAGATACTTCTAGTAGACTAGGAAGTCTCCAATGAGACAAATAGTCAAGGAGTCCTGTTCCAGGCCACTCCCCCTTTCCTGTTCTGCAAGTCTCTTCTCTGGCTCTCATAAGACTGAAGGAATCAAAAGTAGAGAGTCTCTTTTTATGTAGTGGAGCTCCCCACGTTGTGCTCGTGTAACCCCTTTAATCTTTTTCCTGAGGGGAGGAGGAGCAATGAGAGAAAGGAGGGAAACTTGGGGGCAGGACGCCCAGGGGATTCAGGGGGACTGGGGCAATGCAAATTTGGGGGCCCCTTCCATAAAAAGTTGCAATACTATAGTAACATGTATTTGGAAATGTAAAAAATAACCAGTGAAATACATTCAAAAATTAAATTTTTAATAATTTGAAAATACACTAAATACATTATTTAAAAAACATTCAATGCTTTAATGGTATGTATACATTAGCAATTACATAATGCTTCTTATGAAATTGTTTTTTTTACAAATTATTGTGAAAATTAATTACACAGCTGCACATTTTTTCCTCGCTTTCATTTTGGCGAACTCATTAATAATGTCATCAAAACTTGTGTCTTTGGCCATTTCGTATGTATGCTCAAAGTGAGCAAATGGTTCAGCCTTTCTTCCCCGGTGGCTGAATGCAAACAATTTTTAAATCAATGTTGGCTTACTAAATGCATAGTCTCTCAATGCTACCGACATTGGCAACGCTGTTAGTAGGTGTAAACAAATACAAATCTGTGAAAACACATTTTCCAACCCTTTTTTGAAGAGCATTAAGAAGTGTAAGTGCAGAGGTTATATGACCATCAACTCTTAAGTTGGAATCTTCTTTTATTTTGTAAAAGATTTTAAATTCCTCTTTAAGATCTTTTCTCTGGAGATCTTTTGGATATGCTATGGCCAAAGTGTCAACAAGCTTTTCTATAGAAGATTCATCCACTTTATCTGGCGGACACAAAATGGATGAAAATAAATTTGAGTCTTCAGCCATTCTTTTGCCAAGACCTCCTAGCTGTGATAGAAGCAAATACACTGTCTGGAAGAATACCTGTACTTTGAACTGAATATTGGGAGAGTCAAACGTATAGTCTGCATCCTCTGTGTCGTCAAAGAATCGCTTGTTCTTCTGGATCCTTGAGTCACTTTGCATTTTTGGGCCAATGCCGAGGCTTGAAACGACTTGTTTGGCTTCTTCAAAAAAAAAAAAAAACTGGCCAAGAATCTTTCATTGTTTGAATTTCCTTCACTAAGTTGCTCAAGTGTTTAGCTCCCTCTTCCATTTTTCATTTGGTGCTTTCTAGGACCTTGTTCTTATCATCAATACACTAAAGCACTTTAAACCGTATTGTAGTAAGCAGTACAAATTCAAATGACTTACGCCACTTAATCAAACAGTCAACATCTGCCTGGATTTCGGGAGGTAAATGAAGCTCCTCTTCAATTTTAACTAAATTTTCCAGCACGCCTGTGTGATTTTTGATTAGGGGGCTGTAGCAGGGTGATCACTCGCTCCTGCCCAGAAGGGCTTAAAACAGCCCTTCGAGAGGGCTGTGGCGGGGAAAAGCTGGGCTGATTGGGGGAAAAACAGCCTCAGCTGTGGCCACGCCCCAAACAGACCCAGCTGGCCCTACAAAGGCCAGGGAAGCCAGGAACAAATACTCTCTCTTTGCCTTTAGAGGGAGAAGAGCCTGGCTGCTAGGGAGTGTACCTGGGTACTTAAGGTGGAGCAGGGCTGGGGGAAGGCAAGAGGAGCTAGGGAGCTCCAGCCTGGAAACCCCCCAGGCTGCAGGCCTAGAGTAAGGTCAACTGGGTACTGGGGTTGCAAAGGGGCAGCCCACAGGTAGGCAAAGGCAGCAGGTCCAACACCCTTTGCCTGTGATGAGTGGCTGATACACTGCAGTCTGCCCCAGTGAATGGGGGCTAAGTGACGACTGGCAATAGCCAAGACTGAGGCAAAGTGGGGATAGTGGGTTAGGGTTCCCCTGGGAGGGGGAGACCCAGCACTGTGGGGTTACTGCCAGAGGGCAACACCCCAGATAATGGGGCACCGGGTCCTGGGAAGGACACGGGGGGCCAGAGTGAGGTAAGGCCTGCAGAGGACACTCCGAAGCTGGAACGAACTAATTCCCTCTGCCGACCAGCAGGAGGTGTCACAGGGGAGAGTCCACACCCTTACAGGGGCGAGCAGCATCAACTCTTGCGCTCCACCTAGTTTTAGATACAGAATTTGCAGTGGTCTGCAAAGTTTTCCATCTCGCAGGGCTAAGAGCAAATACTTTATAGAGTTTCTGAACATTTCCAAAATATGTTGTTTTTACCTCTGCACTGGTTTCCATAGCGTGGGTGCCACAGAGGTTCAGCGTCTGAGCACTGCATGGAGAAAAATAGGCTTGGGCATTTTCTTCCAAAATTCTTGTCTTTACTCCCTGAAATTTTCCTGACATGTTAGAGGCATTGTCATATCCCTGCCCTCTGCACCAAGATAGTTCTAAGTCACAGTCTTTTAAAGACCTCTTTATCTATTCTGCTATATCTGCACTAGTCTTCTTTTCAAAATCTACTAGTTTAATCTTTCACGCACATCCCAATTTCTGTTTTTTTGCATCACATATCTGAGAATAAAAACTAATTGCTCTGTGCGTGAAACATCAGGTGTACCATCAACAACAATGCTGAAATATCGGGCTTTTCTTACCTCTTCAAGAATATAGTTTAAAACTTTCTCCCCACACAGTTTCAAGAACTCATTCTGACTACACCATGACAGGTAGTGAGCCTACATTCTTAGACCAGACTCTCTGCATTGAGCTACCATATCTAGATGTTGTTTCACCTCAGTATTGTACCTTCCCACAAGCTTCAGTGTTGACAAGAAAAGCCCACAATCATCATAATCAACAGCAGAATGGCTACCACGAAATGGCGGATTATTCTTTGCTAGGAAAAGAATTACGTCAACAACGGCAGTTAATATTTTACGCCATTTTTCCTCTTCCCTGTTTAATACTATGCTATAATGCTGTATCAATGCCTCTTATCACTGAGTGAAATAATTCCTTCCACTTAATGTAATTGCTCAAATGTAAAGCGTTTTCTTCATGACTCTTGATTTTCTCGTAAACCTTTTTCCAAATATCAGCAATTCCACCTTCGACAAATTTTGAATGATGTAATTGGTTAGTTTGAGTTTCACTTCTGTAGAGACTGCAAGGAAAACAAAATATTGCTGCAGCATCTTTACTCCATGCCATACATTCACCATTACTCAGATGTTTAGAAAAAACTGTTATCGGCAATTTCCTGCCAAAAGAATCGTAAGGAAAGTTTTCGGGCTTATGTGGTGGACCCTTCAATACAATAAGATCTCTTTTCTTTATATCTAGGTATTTGCAAGAGGCTGGGTCATTACTACACAACTCTTCATCATCATTCCCATCTACAGCAGCAGGACTATTTCACTGTACCAGTTTCTCAGTTATAGCAGTGTTATCGCTATTGTCTGTCCAAAGAGGCTGGATTAACTTCTCTTCTTCCGCAAAAACCATAACATTATTTTCTGAATAGTAATATTTTGGATTCCTCACACACCGCCTTTTGTTTTTCTCTTACAACACCACTTTCACTTCCCAGCTCTAAAGAGCCCTGAATGTCAGCATCGCTCAACTCAGCCAACTGACTTGACTTGGATTGTGCCTGAAGAAATTTGTGAAGAGTTATTTTTCCCTTTTCTTCTTGCGTCTGTCTAGCTTTCTTCTGCTTTCTCTTCTCAAATCCTGAAAGATACGTACATTTCATTTTTCTAACCCCTATAATCATTGACTATGTGATGATATCTGCAAACAAATTAATTCCCTTGGTATCTTTCATTTTGTTAGGTAGCGTCACGCCATACCCCATAATGCTTTATGGGAATATGACATAACTAGAATATGATCTACTGAATCTATCTATGCTACATATGCTATGTAACATATCTATATAAAGGTTATGATCTACTGAATCTATTAATCTTATCTGCATGCATGTATCATTTTTGTTTTCAAAGTTATACATGTTGGCTGTGTACTGGATTGATTTCGAAATAACTTTAGCAGAGCATTTGGTCAGTTCCCAGAGAAAGGAATGTTGAAGTTAAGTACCTAATCACGAGACACTTAAAGGACAATGAATCTTGGAATGCTCCAACCCACATAAGAAGTCTACTTGAGGTTGTTCAAGGTAGCATGTAAACAATGGATGCTACCTGAAAAACTGTGAGTCATGCATGGACATGTGACTTACCCAGGTAACTCCTAAACTCCATCTTGAAGCTGGACTGTGCATAGGAGTGAGGAGGGGTTCTCCACCCACAAGAAAAAGTCTATTTAAATCCCTGAGAGACCCCTCCATAGTGGTCTTCAGCTGGCTAAAGAAAGAGCCTCTCCACACCCAGGATATTTGAAAGAAACTGGAACAAAGGACAGTGTGCAAGGGGTGTGAGTGATTGCTGGACCCAGGCTAAAAGGAGATTAGTCTGTAAAAGGGAGCATTATAGAACTGGGAGGATTTTATCTATATTCAGTTTGATTAGACATAGATTTGTGCATTTTATTTGGCTTGGTGACAAAGGCTACGTCTTCACTACCCACTGTATCGGCGGGTAGCAATCGATTGCTCGGGGATCGATATATCGTGTCTCATCTAGACGTGATATATCGATCCCCGAACGCGCTTATATCGATTCCGGAACTCCACCAACCCGAATGGAGTTGCGGAATCGACAGGGGGAGCTGCGGACATCGATCCCGCGCCGTGAAGACGGTGAGTAATTCGATCTTAGATACTTCGACTTCAGCTACGTTATTCAGATAGCTGAAGTTCCGTATCTAAGATCGATTTTCCCCCGTAGTGTAGACCAGCCCTTACTTTGTTCTGTCTGTTACTACTTGGAACCACTTAAATCCTACTGTCTGTATTTAATAAAATCACTTTTTACTTATTAATTAACTTAGAGTATGTATTAATACCGGCGGAAGAAAACAACTGTGCATCTCTCTCCATCAGTGTTATAGAGGGCGAACAATTTATGAGTTTAACATGTATAAGCTTTATTAGGGGTGGCTCCAGGCACCAGCACGCCAAGCGCATGCTTGGGGCAGCAAGCCACTGGGGACGCTCTGCCAGTCGCTGCAAGGGCGGCAGGCGGGCTGCCTTCAGCGGCATGCCTGAGGAGCATCTGCTGGTCCCGCGGCTTCTGCGGGAGGTCCGCCGAAGCCGCGGGACCAGTGGACCCTCTGCAGGCATGCCTACGAAGGCAGCCTGCCTGCCGTGCTTGGGGCGGCAAAATGCCTAGAGCCATCTCTGAGCTTTATACAGGGTAAAACAGATTTATTTGGGTTTAACCTCATTGGGAGCTGGGCATCTGATTGTTAAAACAGGAACATTTCTGTTAGCTGCTTTCAGGTAAACCTGCAGCTTTGGGACAAAGTAATTCAGACCCTGGGTCTTTGTTGGAGCAGACGGGAGTTTCTGGCTCAGCAAGACAGGGTGCTGGAGTCCTGAGCTGGCAGGGAAAGCAGGGGTAGTAGTAGCAGTCTGGCCACATCAGGTGGCAGCTCCCAGGGGGTTTCTGTGATCCAAACCGTCACAGGTAGTTAATTGAAAAACCCTGTGTGTTGCAGAACAATTTGAATGGCGACTCCCTGCCCCTTATCCAAACCCCCCTCCCCCCGGCCCTGGCCCCTTACCATGCCGCTTATCCCTACCTCCCCCCACTCCCGGAGCCTCAGCGAGCTGCGTTCAGGAGTGGCCCTGGACAGCTCTGCAGCAGCATGGCTCCGGCAGGACCTGAGCTCCTGCCTCTCGGCCTGCCGGAGCTCACAGCCCTGCCCCCTTACCATGCGACTCTGAGAGGGAGGAGCTCAGGTCTCGCCGGAGCCACGCAGCTGCAGCGCTGTCCATTGCTGCTCCTGGATGCAGCACGCTAAGGCACCGGGGAATGGGGGAACGTGGAGGTGGGTGGGGCCAGGAAGGGGAGCCTCAGACATTCTCATGGGGACCTCTGTGGGGCCTGCCGCCTGAGGCAAATTGCCCCACTTGCCCCCCACCCCCAGGAGGCCCTGCTTGGGGGTGTGGCTCTGGAGCTCTTGGGGAGAGAGAAGTGGCAGCAAGCAGGCCCTCACAAAGTGAAGCAGCAGAGAACATGCCTGAAGCCTGGGAAGGACAAGGCGGCTGATCAGGGACACCCCAGAATAGGAGCCAGGAGGAGCACTGTGCCAGGGAGGAATCACCTGAGGACAGGCTGGAGCTGGACCCAGTATCACGGCTGCCCACAGCTGCATGGGGCTGCGAGTACTGGGGCTTGTGACTCTGCATTGGGAACAAGGAGAGAGGCTGCTGGCTAGTTAAGTGGGGAGGGAGTCGTTCTGTGTGGCTTTGCAGAGAGTGGCAGAAGAGGACACAGGAGGGGTTTGCTGGGGAGAGTTCACTGGCGCTGAAGACTACCAGGAGCACTCAAGACTCACCACTGGACTGGAACTTTGCTCAGGACTCCTGAACTCTGTGTGCAGCCACATTGCTCGGTGTCTGCCCTTCCAGACTGTGTTGCCTGTGGGGCCTTGGTTTGGATGCAGCCCTATTCTACTGCTCCCCCTATATTTCCCCTTGTTATTTTTCTCCTCTCATCCCTCTGTAAATAAATATTTCCTTTTCTTATACCCATTGTACTTTTCATGTGAGTGTGGGTGTTCACTCTAGGGGGTTTGGAACAGGTACCCCTGGGGTGGAAGGGATTTTTCCTGCTGCATTCCTGTGCGTGCCTTCTCTTGGACTGAGTTGCCTGCAGAGCAGACTCCATCTTGGTCACAAGGGCGCTAAAGTTACACTCATCTCCAAACAAAAGGCTTCCCCTACTTTACCATCATGAATTGTACTGACAATAGCCAGAAAGCTCTTCTGGAGTCAGTCTCTCTCTCCTTACGATAGCAGAGACCTCATGTGACCAAATCTCCCATAACCCAGTTGCCTGTACAACTTGAAGGAAAAACTCTGGAGGATACAGAATAGACCAAATAATTAGGAAGCAAAGTAGCTGCAAATTCTAGCCACTGCAACCCTAACAAAGCACAGGGGGGTTAAACATACACAAGTTATCCAGAGTAAAAGGAATGGATGTTTTTAAAAGTGACAGATTGCTACACTACTGCATCTCCACCTTGATTGTAACGTGGCATGTGAGGAACACCAGACAGGCTTTAATTAGGGCCAGAGGGTTGGGCACAAGAGAGTACTTTCTGCAAGCAGAGGTAGCTGAAGCCCTCATTAGAAACAAAAATGTAAACCACTGGTGGACATTTCACAGCCAGCAATTTATCCTTTTTGCTCAACTAGAATCAGCATGTTCTGATGATATGTAAATAAAAGACAAATGATTAACACTGCCTTTCTTCCCGAGGGATTTCTCTAAGCCTGTCAAGGTGATTGGGTTACACGGCTTGACAGGCAGTTGATTCCTTCCTAGACTATAATGAAGGCAGTGTCACTTCCTGAAGCTATTTTCTGCAAGACATATTTGATCATAGGTTAGTCAGACTGCATTCTCAAGCCACTGATGTCCTGAATAAAGAGTTTATTGGCAGATTTATTCGTGAAGAGAATTTAATAGTAGAGACTTCACCTAGTTCCTGCATTGCTAGCTGTGAACCAGCCAATGCTGTGGTTTTTTAAATTAAATCCATTGGGGGAAAAGAGTCCTTCCTATCATAAAGGCATCTGCAGAGCTAAGGAGATTAGAACAACCTCCAGAATCTGAACAGCATGCTGCAAGAACACTTGTCAAGACTGGGCAGGCAATAGGGCTTTCAGTTTACCTCGATGAGGCAAACAATTTTTAAAAGATAATGCAGCTTCTATTCTTTCAGTTAGGAAAGCCACTCTTCGTGCAGCTTCTGAATTATACACTTTTTCATGCAGAATTTGCATATTATTTTTTGCTATTCAATTTCAAAAGATTTTAAAGCAAAATTAATGTGCTTCACTGTGAATGCCAAGAACCCAATTACAGCCCATCAAATGCAGAACAAAAAAAACGAAGGACAGAATTAATTTGTGTGGTAATAAGAATCTCTGTTTTTGAAACTGGAGGATCATGTGGAAGTAAATCCAGGCAGGCACAAAGGTTAATGTTATTTTAGGAGAGCAGCTCCAGCAGTCTGCCCTCTGCACTCTTAACAACTCATACACTAGCCTGACTCTCAACAGTGCTGCAGGTCTTATGTTACGACTATAAACTGGCTTTATAGGGATGCATCATTAGAGAAACAAAAAGCACCAATCATCTCTTAAACCTATGCAGCTCAAAGCAGGAAACTATTTCACACTGGATCTGCTTCTAAAAATCTACATTTCCTGTCAGTTCCCTAGTTAATTTAGAATAAAAGTCACTGCATGGAAATATTCATAGATATTATCAAATATTATCTACTGTTTCAGTTAAAGGAGCAGTACTATACAGCTAAAACACATTCTGTGTATCAGGAATTGTCACTAAAAAAAGCACAGTGGGTTCAACAGTCCTTTTGCTGGGTAGACACTTGACCTTCTTCTTCACTCCCAGGCCCCAGTTTCACCCTGCTATTCACTCTGTGCAGCAGTGAAACTAGCAAGAATGATGTGAATTTCAGTCACTATTTGCATGGTCTTGTGGGTGCATATTTTTTGTTTCAGAAACACCATGCATCAATATTTCCAAAATGAAGCTTTTGTGGAATTTCAATTTTGCTGGAAGTTTTTGTTTGTTGGGGGGGAGGGATGGTTTTGGTTCAAATTTTGGCCAGCTCTGTTTACCAGTACTAGAACAAAAGCAGTACCTTCTTACGGAGCAGTACAATGAAAGATGGCAGTAGAAGAAAAACGTCATCTGCTGATTTCTTCTTCTTTAATTGATGTTACCTACAGAAATGGACTGACAGCTGAGGACCACTACCAGGGATAGTATAAGATAATCCTATTCATTCTATTTTCAAGGCTCAGACTATCAGTCTGGGGGGTGTGCAGCAACTCCAGCTGTGAGCCTCACACAGGACTGACAGTCAACAGGTGATGTAAGTAATGCAGTACCTACACTGACACTGTGTCGCCCTGTGCCTCTCATAGAGGTGAAGTAAGTAAGTCGATGTAGTGGAGACTTACATTGGTGGAGTTACTTTGTAGTGTATATGCTTATAGAGTTAGGTTGACTTGAGCCACCTTATGTCGACCTAACTCTGTAGTTTAGACCAAGCCTAAGAAAGCACCATTCTCCCAGAAGGACTACTACTGGACTAGATACCTGATTAGACAAAAAGCTTCTCAAAAGTTCCAACAAAAACAACAGCTTTGAAAAAGGATTGGGTCTGTTTCACAGGCTGTTGCAATGCAGTTGCAAACTTCCAGCATAGCTCATTAGCAGGGAGAAATGCCAACAAGGTCTGAAGATTTCTTAAATCAAGATTGAAATAATAACATGAAAGAATCACCTTTAGCACTTTTTTAAAGCTTTAGCTGCAAGGTACAAATTCTATTGAATCATTTTAATAATAATATCATTATGCAACTGCCCCATACCTGAAAGACTGCGGTGATTAAAGGTTGTCACTTTCCCCAATGATGGGCATTAACCAGCCTCCTCCCATGATACACATGGAGCTGTTTTTCAACAAAGGCCAGGACTGAAGTTGGTGTAAATAATCTATGCTTATTTACAGCAACTGAAAGTTTGCCTTTTAACCAGCTGAACATCTGACTCATAAAGCTTAAAATTTCAGTAACCAAATGCCAAGACAATTAAAGTTTCATGCATTTTAAATATAATTGTTGAAAGAAAGGATTTTTTTGAAAATGTAATTTTGGAACTGGAACGGTTCAGGCAGAATCCCCTTGTTGGTGAAACCAAATATACAGTCCTCCTCTTTATGGAGGATACTCCACTAACCATCAATATATCGTTACTGAGTTCATAAGAAACCATAACAGCCTCTTGTTTTGTACAATGAATCTGATGTCAAACATGCAATGTCTTTGTTTCTTATGTAGAGTCTAACAATCCACACAAGAAAATGAAGCTACAGAAACCAGCTGTGTAACAGTATGTATGTGAAAAATTAAGGTATCTTGCTAACCTGTTCTGTGCCACATTCTGCCAAGAGCATATGGGAATGGAATGTGGAGTTAATTGCATGCAAGACTAATTTTCCATTAGAAAAAATACATACACTTATTGAAATTGTATCTTTGATTAATTCACTATTGTACCCCAGCATTATGGATGAATTATTACAAACAGAAACTTCAGTGCTAAAATACAAAAGGCACAGTGACATCCAGCTATAGCAAACAGTCACTATGATTAACTACTATTAATCATATAGTATACAGTACAGCTCACTTTTAGCAAACAAAGGATCTTAGAGATTCATAGATTCCACAGCCAGAAGGGATCATTATGATCCTCTAGACTAACCTGCTGCATAACACAGGCCATAGAACTTCCCTCAAATAATTCTTAGCACATCTCTTTCAGAACAACATCCAATCTTAATTGAAAAATGGTTGATGATGGAGAATCCACCATTACCTCGGTAAATTGTTCCAATGGCTAATTACTCTCATAGTTAAGAATTTATGCCTTATTTCCAGTCTTAATTTAGTTAGTGTCAGCTTTCACTCATTGGATCGTGTTATACCTTTCTCTGATAGACTGAAGATTATTAAAAGGTTTGTTCCCCATATAGATAGATATAGGTTGTAATCAAGTCACTCCTTTTCTTTCTCTTTGTTAAGCTAAATAAATTGAGCTCTCTGAGTCTATCACAACAAGGCACATTTTCTAATCCGTTAATCATCATCATGGCTCTTCTCTAACCCACTCCAATTCATCAACATCCTAGACACAATATTCCAGCAGTGATCACACCAATGCCAAATACAGAAGTAAAATAACCTCTCTATTCATACTCAATATTTCCTTGTTTATGCATCCCAGGATTGCATTAGCTCTAACTAGTGTCAAATTGGGAGTTTGTGTTCAGCTGCTCATCCACCACAACCCCCAAGTCTTTTTCAGAGTCACTGCTTCCCAGGATTAGAGTCCCCATCCTACAAGTATGGCCTGCATTATAGAAGTATACATTTACATTTAGCCCATATTAAAACCCATCTTAATTTTAAGGGGGATTCAGTCTGTCTCCATATATGTTCATTCAGGACTCTGTCCTTGACAATCAGCAAAGTTTGTGGAGATTCAAGGCCATCTTTTCTGTTAGAAAAGAATCCCCAGACCCTGTGCTAAAGTAACTGCAACTAACTTCCTGCATGTGCTTATAGCAAAGAAAAGTGGTTCTCTAAAAATACACTCTCATTATAAAATCACAAATATAGAATCAAGTTAACAAGGGAATGGGAAAAACCTTGTACGCCTATGTCATGGCTACAAGGCTGCTTGCATTTATGCACTTTCTGGTCTCTCTGTGCACCTCATCAGTTATTAGACCTCACACTCTGACAGGTCTTAGGATTTTGCAATTAGATCTGGACATAGCACCCTATCTATGCCAATTGCTTGTTACTGTACAGGTCTGATTGGGTATCTGTATCTCTTCCCTTTGAGAGCACAGGGCCAGTGATATACAGCGACTAACAACCCTCCTAAAACAAATGGGTTTATTTAGCAAATGGAACAAAGCATTAGAAAAAGTGATTTTAAAACAACAGACACCCTAAGAACACAACATAAGAACGGCTCTGCCGGGTCAGACCAAAGGTCCATCTAGCCCAGTACCTGTCTACCGACAGTGGCCAATGCCAGGTGCCCCAGAGGGAGTGAACCTAACAGGCAATGATTCAAGTCATCTCTCTCCCTGCCATCCATCTCCATCTCTGACGAACAGAGGCTAGGACACCAATTCTTACCCATCCTGGCTAATAGCCATTCATGGACTTAGCCACCATGAATTTATCCAGTTCCCTTTTTAAACACTGTTAGTCCTAGCCTTCACAACCTCCTTAGGTAAGGAGTTCTACAAGTTGACTGTGCGCTGCGTGAAGAACTTCTTTTAATTTGTTTTTAAACCTGCTGCCTATTAATTTCATTTGGTGACCCCTAGTTCTTGTATTATGGGAATAAGTAAAACTTTTCCTTATCTGCTTTCTCAACATCACTCATGATTTTATATACCCTCTATCATATCCCCCTTACTCTCTCTTTTCCAAGCTGAAGAGTCCTAGCCTCTTTAATCTTTTCCTCGTATGGAACCCTCGCCAAACCCCTAATCATTTTAGTTGCCCTTTTCTGAACCTTTTCTAGTACTAGAATATCTTTTTTGAGGTGAGGTGTACACAGTATTCGAGATGTGGGTGTACCATGGATTTATATAAGAGCAATAATATATTCTCAGTCTTATTCTCTATCCCTTTTTAATGACTCCTAACATCCTTTTGCTTTTTGACTGCCTCTGCACACTGCATGGACATCTTCAGAGAACTATCCACAATGACTTCAAGATCTTTTCCTGACTCGTTGCAGCTAAATTACCCCCATCATATTGTATGTATAGTTGGTTATTTTTTCCCATGTGCATTACTTTACATTATCCACATTAAATTTCATTTGCCATTTTGGTTGCCCAATCATTACTTTTGTGAGAATCTTTTTGAAGTTCGTCACTTCAATCTGCTTTGCGTCTTAACTATCTTGAGCAGTTTAGTATCATCTGCAAACTTTGCCATCACTGTTACCCCTTTCTCCAGATCATTATCAATTAATTGAATAGGATTGGTCCTAGGACTGACCCTTGGGGAACACCACTAGTTACCCCTCTCCATTCTGAGAATTTACCATTAATTCCTACCTTTGTTTCCTGTCTTTAACCAGTTCTCAATCCATGAAGAACCTTTCCCTTTTATCCCATGACAGCTTAATTTACGTAAGAGCCTTTGGTGAGGGACCTTGTCAAAGGCTTTCTGGAAATCTAAGTACACTATGTCCACTGGATCCCCCTTGTCCACGTTTGTTGACCCCTTCAAAGAACATTAATAGATTAGTAAACCATGATTTCCCTTTATAGAAACCATGTTGACTATTGCTCAACAGTTTATGTTTTTCTATGTGTCTGACAATTTTATTTTTAACTATTGTTTCAACTAATTTGCCTGGTACCGACATTAGACTTACCAGTCTGTAATTGCCAGGATCACCTCTAGAGCCCTTTTTAAACATTAGTGTTACATAAGCTAACTTCCAGTCATTGGGTACCAAAGCCGATTTAAAGGACAGGTTACAAACCTTAGTTAATAGTTCCGCAACTTCACATTTGAGTTCTTTCAGAACTCTTAGGTGAATGCCATCTGGTCCCGGTGACTTGTTAATGTAGAGTTTATCAATTAATTCCAAAACCTCCTTGTAAGGGTCCGGTGCTGGGGCTCGTCCCTCTCAGGCGTGGCGGGAAGCCAGGGCGCCTCCCTACAGGCAGCAGTCCGGGCAGGATCCAGACCCTTCAGCAGGGCTGAGCAAACGAATAGTCTCTAAGCAATTCCGAGTCCTAGCCCTTCAGCAGGGGCCAAGCTGACACAGGGTCTATAAGCCCGGCCCTGGAGAAGGGGCAGGGCAACAAGCAGTTCAGGCTCAGGGCCCTTCAGCAAGGCTGAGCACCACAGTACATAAGCCTGGCCCTTGGGTGGGGCAGGGCAGTAAGCAGCTCATAGCTCAGGTCTTCCAGCAGGGCTGAGCTAACACAAAGTTAGCTGGAGAAGGGGCAGGGCAACAAGTAGTTAGGCTCAGGCCTTTCAGCAGGGGCTGAGCAACAAGTGAACAGTAGCAGTCTGCAAAGCCCAAGCCCTGGCTCAGGGAGGGGCAACAAACACAGGTAAGGGTCAGACCGTCAAGCAGGGACCGAACAGCGAGTTAAACAGCACAAGAGGCCTCTTCAGGCCAGGGGGAGGGGGAGTCTGCCATCCTTGGAAAGGTGGCAGAGGGGACGCAGGCCCTCGCACTCCACTGCGTCCCAGCCTGGCAAGGGTTCACTGCAGTCAGTGGGGAATCCTGACCGCACCACACTGACATTGGTTTAGGGTACCCTGGAGCCAGACTGGGGTCAGCTTCCCCCGGGCCACTTCCAGTCTCCCCCCTCTAGGTACCTGTCCTTCGCTGGCGTCGTCCGGTGGGTCCCAGATCATGGGTTCCTCAGGATACCAGGCACAGGGAAGCTCGGGCCAGCATTCCTCCAGGTACCGGGCATAGGGAAGCTCGGGCCAGCATTCCTCCGGGTACCGGGAATGAGGCAGGTCAGGCCAGCGCTCTTCTAGTAGTGAGCATGGGGCAGGCTGGGCCCGGCGGGAGCTCAGGCAACAGCGTCTGTCCTCTCCAGCAGTCTGCGGCCAACTGAGCGCTGAGGTCGGGCTTTTATACTTCCTGTCCCACCCCTTGACTTCCGGGGGGCGGGGACAGGCGGTGGTGGCTCCGCCCACTGAGGCACCTGTTCTGGCTCGTCCCTCTCAGGCACAGTGGGGAGCCAGGGCGCCTCCCTACGCACACACACCCTCAAGACTGGCTCCCGGGCAACGGGGACAGGCTCGTCCACACCTCCCAGGCAGGAAAGGAAGTCCGCGTTGGCGTGGTCCTTCCCAGCCTTGTGGCGGACGGTGAGGGCATAGGGCTGCAGGGCCAAGTACCACTGCTGGAGTCGCATGTTGTGGTCCTTCATGCGACACAACCATTGAAGGGCTGAGTGGTCAGTGACCAAGGTGAACAGGACCCCAAGGAGGTAGTAATGCAGGGCGTCATAGTCCCACTTCACTGCGAGGGCTTCCTTTTCAACCACTGCATAGTTTTTCTCTCTGGGGAACAGCTTCCAGCTGATGTAGAGGATCGGATGCTCCTCCCCATCCACCTCCTGTAAGAGGACAGCCCCAAGCCCTACCTCTGATGCGTCTGTCTGCAGGATGAATGGTCGATTGAAGTCAGGGCTAAATAAGACCGGCTTACTGCAGAGGCTTGCCTTAAGTGACTGGAAAGCCTCGTCACATTCGGAGGTCCAGTGTACCTGTCGCGGGCTGTCCGTGGTAAGGAGCCCCGTCAAGGGGGCGGCCGTTGCCGCAAACTGGGGAATGAACCATTGAAAATATCCCACCAGCCCCCAAAACTGGCGGACCTGGCGTTTCGTGGTCGGCGGAGGACAGGCTGCGATGGCCTGAAACTTGTTCACGAGAGGTTTCACTTGCCCATTTCCGACGGTATACCCCAAATAGGCGGTCTCACGCCAGCCTATGCGGCACTTCTTAGGGTTGGCCATTAACCCGGCCACCCGCAAGGACCTTAGGACGGTGGCAACCTTTTCTAGGTGGGTTTCCCACTGCCTCTGTAGATGACTACGTCATCTAGATAGGTTGCGGCATAGTCCTGATGCGGTTGGAGGAGGCGGTCCATCAAACTCTGAAACGTGGCAGGTGCCCCATGAAGGCCGAAAGGCATCTGCGTGAATTGGTATAGGCCAGTCGGAGTGGCGAGCGCGGTCTTCTCCCTGGAGGACGGTTCCAGGGGGATCTGCCAATATCCCTTGCTTAAGTCCAGGGGGGTTATATAGCGGGCCTCTCCTAACCGGGCCAGCAGCTCATCTATTCGAGGCATGGGATAGGCGTTGAACTTGGAGACGGCATTAATGTGCCTAAAGTCAATACAAAACCGTTGGGAGCCATCGGGCTTTGGCACCAGGATGACTGGGCTACGCCACTCGCTTTGCGAAGGTTCGATCACTCCTAGGTCTAGCATAGCCCTCACTTCCTCGTCAACGATCTGCTTCTGGTGATATAGCAGGGGTCTGGTCGTGGCCCAGATCACCACCTCCGGCTCAGTCTGAATTTGATGATATACCAGGGAGGTATACCCCGGCTGGGCCGTAAAGGTACAGGGGAACGCTTGAAGGAGGCAGCGGGTTTGCATCTCCCCAAGCTGGGGGTCTCTCAGGGTCTTCAGTAGGGTTTACCTGGGGCCCGAGCTCGGGTTCTGGTGGATAGGGATTGATCAACAGACCTTCTCGTTCCCACCAGGGTTTGAGAAGGTTGACGTGGTACCGCTGGAACTTTTTCTGCCGGTCAGGCTGACGAATCTCATAAGTAACAGGGCCCACCTTTTGAATCACCTCATAAGGGCCCTGCCATTGAGCCAGGATCTTGGACTCACTGGAGGGGAGAAGGAGAAAGATCCAGTCTCCAGGCTGAAAGTCGCGGGTTCGTGCGTCCCGGTTGTACGTCTGGCCCTGTGTTTCTTGGGTGGCTTTCAAGTTTGCTCACGCCAGGGTCCCAGCCTGTTTAAGACGCTCCTGGAGCTGGATCACATGTTTTAGGAGACGCTGGGCAGGTGATGAGGTTTGCTCCCAGGTTTCCCTCATTACGTCCAAGAGGCCCTGGAGTCGGCGGCCATACAATAGTTCAAAAGGCGAGAACTTGGTTGATGACTGGGGGACCTCTCGTACCACCAAGAGCAAGGTGGAGGAGTAGCTGGTCCCATCGGCGGAGGTCCTCCAGGGGGAATTTCCGCAACATGTCCTTCAGGGTTCGATTGAACCTCTCAACCAACCCATCGGTTTGCGGATGATACACCGACGTCCGCAGCTGCTTGATCCCCAGGAGTCCACACACCTGCTGCAACAGCTGTGAGGTGAAGTTGGTCCCCTGGTCCCTGAGGATCTCCTGGGGCAAGCTGACACGGGCGAAGACCTTCACCAGTTCGCCTGCGATGGTGCGGGCAGTGATGTTACGGAGCGGAATCGCTTCGGGGAAGCGGGTAGCATAGTCCAGCATCACTAGGATGTACTGGAACCCCACAACACTCTTGGGGAGGGGTCCCACCAGATCCATGGCCACACGCTCGAAAGGGGTCTCGATTAATGGCATTGGGACCAGCAGCGCCTTAGGAGTTCTTGCCAGGGCGGTCAACTGGCAATCTGGGCAGGAGTTACAATAGTTTTTTACCTCCCGGTGTATACCCGGCCAAAAGAAGCGCCCCAGTATTCTGCCTAGGGTCTTCTCAGGACCCAGATGCCCGGAAGCCGGGACATCATGGCCCAGCTTCATGACTGCCTGTCGATGACATCGGGCATGAGAAGATGAGTCCAGGGCTCCCTGGTGTGCGGGTCCCTCTCAACCCGATGCAGGCGGTCTTGTCGCAATTCAAAGTGCAGCCACTGGACTGCCCAACCCGGACCGAGGATGGTCCCATCCACCGTGGCCAGCTGCTCATATGCCCCGCTGAGGCTGGGGTCAGCTCTTTGATCCCAGCAGAAGTCCGTGGGGGCCGAGGGATCCCCCACCTCCTCCGGGGAACCATCCTCCCCATCCTTTATCTCGACGGGGGGGTCGGGTGTTACTGGCTCATCCTCCTCAGTTTCTGGGGCCTCCCGCTCATCTTCCTCCGTTTCTGGGGTCTCCCCCTCCAAGGCTGGTATGGGGCCCGGACCGCCTCCAGTATGTTGGCATAGGACGGCCGGAAACTCAGGCCAGTCCCGGCCCAGGATCACCGGATACGCCAGCCTGGGTGCGAGACCTACTACCATCCGTCGGGTAACCCCATCTATTGTCAATTGGGCCCAGGCGCCAGGGTAAGGCTGTATGTCACTGTGGATGCACTGCAGGTGGATTTCCCCCAGGCGTGCATCCGCCTGGGGACCTAAGTGTTCGCAGATCAATGTCTGTCTGCAGCCTGAGTCGAGGAGGGCCACAGTCGGGTACCCCTCAACAACCATGGGCACAATAATCTTCGCTGTCTGTGGGTGACGAGCACGAGCCTCCCCGGAACAGACTTGGCCAAAGGTGCACTCCAGTCTGGGGCAGTCCCGCTGGAGATGTCCTGTCTCACCACAAGAGAAACAGGGCCCCAGGTCGGTTCGTTCCGATCAGGGCCGCGTCCTGGGGGAGTCCCTAGGAGGGCTCCAGTGCCTCTTCCGGGGTGCGGGAGTCGGGGCTCGGGCCGGCCGTGTGGATGGTGCTGCAGCCCGGGTGGGCGTCGCCTTCTTCTCGGGGTTTGGGCATTCCGTCCCTGGTGGGGTTGCTCGACCAGCTGGGCACACCGGTGCTTCCGCCGCTAGGAAGTCCTCCATCAAGGTGACAGTGGTGGTCAGTGTTGCCAGTCTATAACGGAGGACCCAGGCCCTTCCTCGCGACGGAAGGATGTGGTGAATTGCTCCAGGATCACCTGCTCTGCTAGCTCCTCTGAAGTTCGATGTTTGGGCTGCAACCACCACCGGCAGGTCTCCCGGAGTTCCTGGGCCACCATACGAAGCCGGGCCCCAGTGGGGTATGTCAGGCTCCTGAACTGCTGACGGAAAGTCTCCGGACTCACATCGAGGGTGTCCAGGATAGCAGATTTCACCTGACTGTAGTCCTGGGTGGCCTCGGCAGACAGGCCTCGGTAGACCGCCTGAGCCATTCCTGTCAGGTATGGGGCTAGGATGGAGGCCCATTGGTCAGGGCTCCACCCCGGAACGACTGCTACCCGCTCTAAGGTGACGAGGAAGGCCTCGGGGTCGTCGCCGGGGCCCATCTTTGTCAGCCGGATCGGTGGGCTGTGTCTGTATCTTCTTCTCTGCTGGGCCCAGCTACAACGAACTACCTAAAAAAATGGATTTTAGGTACGTGGCTATGGTATCAAGCTACACCTTCATTTTAGAAACTTTAACAAGAAGTTGCTATTTAAAAATACATCTATGAGTGAAGTTCCATTTACGTACAGGTACATAACGACAGGAGAAATCCCTTTTAATAGACTGAGGTTTTCCAATGCAACCATTGGTCTTCCTATGCAATCATTACAATCATACAATTCTAGTAGAAGGAATATCAGTTTGACAGTAGGACAAAAAGAAACAAAAAATCAGTTGCATGGGATAAGACCTTGGGAATATATGATTGTGTTAAGATACATTAAAAACTTTTTTGCTGATGCTTACAGGAAGAAATAAAATCGATCCCAACAGGTTAAACCCTTTTTAATATTAATTTAAAAAAAAAAATGAAAACTTGACATTTGTTACTTTAAATTATCCAAACAGTGAAGGTTTCTGATAGTGCATCTCAAAGTTCAATTTGCACAAGAATTTAGTTTTCCTCTTGCAAAAGCCTTATTTTCAGGATCTTTGGAAGTATTAAACATTTATATTTGTCACCCCACTTCTCCAGCAAGTGATGAACAGAATAGTTCTATTCTTTGTATGTAAACTACCTGACGTTCTGGGATGGATAATCTGAGACAAGTGTAGAACTCTAAAAGATTGAAAACTAAGGCTAATGCAGCATTCCTCATTACTCTCAGGAACTAGAGACTTTATATATAAACCATAAACTATGAAACTTGACCTAGAAATATAAAGCTAAATTTAAAAAGAATTATTTAACTAACACAGTTAGAGATTGACAGGTGAAATTACATGCAAGCTGTCTGTACTTCCTGCCTGGTTTCTCCTATAACACAAAATGAGTCACTTCCTTTAAAATTAAATATAAACATATATAATTATACCAACGTGGTCCTTCTCAGGGCCATATAATTACATTGTTTTAAAACACAGAAATACGCACTGAAGTCCAATGGGAGTTCTTCAAATGTTAAGCACAAGATAGACCCCTATCTGTGTACAAGAAGTCACAAATGTCTCTTCTTAACATTAAAACGGTTATGTGTATGTCAAGGTTCCTTCCCCACTCTGAACTTTAGGGTACAGATGTGGGGACCTGCATGGACACTTCTAAGCTTAATTACTAGCTTAGATCTGGTATCACTGCCACCATCCAGAATTTTCAGTGTCTGGATCACTCCCTGTCCCCCCAAAACCTTCCCCTCCCTGGGTAGCCTTGAGAGACTCCTTCACCAATTCCCTGGTGAGTCCAGATCCAATCCCTTGGATCTTAAAACAAGGAGAAATTAACCATCCCCCCTCCTTTCTCCCACCAATCCCTGGTGAGTCCAGATCCAATCCCCTTGGATCTAAAAACAAGGAAAAATCAATCAGGTATTAAGAAAAAAGGCTTTTAATTAAAGAGAAGAAAGGTAAAAGAAAACTCTCTGGGAGAGATTAGCATGCCAGCTACTCTCACAGACAACAGATTTAAAACACAGCGGATGTTCCCCTGGGCACAAATTTAGTTACACACAAAAAAAAATACCCAAATACCCAATTTTGATAATTCCCTAATTGCATAGGACAGGCTACAAAGAAATAAACATAAACCTATTTATTCCTTTCTAAAACTTACTACTCTGATAAGAGGCTGGTTCCTTGATCTTTTTCACTCCGGCTGAAACTGAAACTCTAAACAAAGGAAAAACTTCCCTCCTTCCTTTTGAAACATCTTGTTCCCCCATTGGTTCCTCTGGTCAGGTGTTAGCTAGGCTAGGTGAACTTTTTAACTCTTAACTATCTGTTTATGACAGTGTAAAACAAAGAAATTGTATTACATTTTAACAGTTACTGCGAGAGCTCCGAAAGCTGTGATCTAATGTGTTCTGTAGCTGTTCATTAGGTCAAAAGAAACAAAGCCTGAATTGAGATGAGGACTTTAAATAGCCCTATTTTGTTAGTTACTAGCCAAATGACCTTTTATTCTCATTTAAAAAAATGTCTGGTGAAACCACTGCTGAGGATGAAAAGCATTGCAAGAGCCAGTAACTGGATGGCTTCAAGCTGCGAAGTTCAGGAACTTTAAAGAATTAGAGAATCATTAAAGAAACTTGTGATACCACTGAAAGCAAATGAAATTATTATTTATCATGCTCTCTATTTTTAATCCGACTTCAGTGTGAAGCTGAGAAGTCTGATATGGGCTACATTACTTCAAATTGTTGCAAAGGAGTTATTCGTTACGGACTGCACTATGCCATTTGGGCACATTTCAGGGTGAAATGGAGCTGCAATCCCTCCCTGGTGGAGCATAGGCTGTACACTCACTTCTACACCCTATGTAAGGCATAGCTTACTCCCTGGTCCTGTGCAGCTAGCCAGCTCTGACCTCAGGAAAATCTAGTCCAGGATGAGGAGCACCACCACAAATAAAAGACAAAGCATCCCTCAAACACTCCTTTGTTTCACACTGTTCGGTAGGTTCAAATCCCACCAGCCTTGACTAGCCCTTTATCTTTCTAAACTGGATAAACTGAATGACATTCAGCTTAACATGTGAGAGCTCTTCAGTGAAAACTAGAGGTCCTAGCTCCTTTGTGTGGATATTAATTGCAAGTCACTTTTAATTGTTAAGAGAATGGATTTACTTTAATGTACTTGGCCAACAATTTCCACTCTCCAGCCCGTTTGTGCAGGATAACATACGTATCATTCCATTTCTGTTTCTCATGGGTGCTACATGTAAAATACGTTGGATGAAAAAACATTAGTTCTGGCCAAAGTTTTCAAACTTAAGTAGCTAAATTTAGGCCCTCAAATCCATCTGACAACACCTAAAGATCACCCACTCTTCAAAGTTTGTGAGCAGCCACAGTTCCTATTAATTGTATTGCACAAACCTCGGTCCTGCCCCAGCGCAGGGTACTAAACTAGAGAACCTCTCAAGGTCCCTTCCAACCCTACATTCTATGATTCTATGAAAAATAGGCCAATTATTTAGGTGCTTAACTTTATGCATCTGCCTTTACAAGTTTTGGCCTATATCTGAATTTGCTAGTATGAACACCACTCACTTTCACGCTGTGTTAATTTGCAATAGCCAGGTATTGTAACTATAAACTTTCTTAAAGCCACTACACATTGCTGACAAGGACAGATCCTCTTTAAGTATCAATGGCAGGTAATACAGTAGAGAATAGACAAGAACACAATACAACAAGTAATGCAACATAATATAGTAATAAGGCAGATTTTAATTAGGTATTCCACATGAGTGAACATGTTGCAGCACTCCAGCAATTTTAATTCTGGCTGGTTCCCTTTTTACCCCCTTTAAATGTATTTTTCAAGGATAAACAATTGTTTCCACCTATTGATCCCGAAGTTATGAAGCCAACTGCAGCAGTAGTTTAATCAAAAATGGAAACTGCATCAGCACTAATATCTGAGATGCATATCCATAAAGAAGCCAACAATATACCAAGGGAAAGAGAAATGCTAATTTTTTTTAGTGAAAACAGAAAAAAAGAGACAGTCTGTCACTTTTCATCAAGTATGTTATTTCATCATTCCCAGAAAGTATAGCAGTCACTGTAGGACTATAGATATCATGGTACAACATAAGAGACACCCTGAGCAGAAAACGGTGCAGTGAGGAGAGGGAGTATAAGCAGTTTTTCTGCTTGTGAATTGTCTGCCTGTGCCAAAAATAGCCAATAGGAGGTCCCCATTCCCTTCCCCTTAAAAAAAAGAAAAGTCACCTTTTGGCTGAGATGAACCAGAGTTTAACCCCAAAGGAAAATCCTTTGGAAGGTTATAAGCAGAAGAAAAGAAGGCTGGGGTTATACAGTTCGGAAAGAAAAGATTAATCACTCTATCATGTTCCCTGCTAAGCACCCGCTGACAAGAAACAATACTGTCATGTTTTCCCCAAGTTCTCTTACAAACTCTTTCCTTGAATTTCATCCCCTTGGGTGAGATTCATTGCTAAGGGACTTAGCAGGACACAAGTGATACACTGCTCTAGTACTGTACAAGGGTGAATTTTGCCCTCTCTGGTTGGTTTGCATCTTTCCAAGGCTGAGCAGCAACAAACTTATTAGTTCCCTCATGTCATTGTCATGATTTATGATCACAGTTCCATTTTATTAAAGCAGCACTAGAGCAGGTCATGGAACAATTGTATTATCAGGAAGTTAGATTACCCTCAACATTTCATGATTTCTATGTGCACTCCGGAAGCCACTAAGACAATTTTACTCCTTACAGAAAGGGGAATTTGAATCAGATTGAGATGTTTTCATTATGTGAGCAAATTCTATCAAACTGAACATGCACCATGCTAATTCTTCTCGCCTTCCCCAGTAACAGCTCCATGTGAACCAGCTATAATTAGGTAGAGAAACTATTAAACTACATGGCCACAAATCTTAACGTTGTGTTTATCTCACCATTTCTAGAAAGCCTTTGCAATCCTCATGTCACAGTTCAGGGCAACTTCACCTGTATTCTCCTTCTGCGATCCCTTGAGGGCACCCATTCTACGCTTCTGGCTCCTCGGCCATCATCACATCTCTCTCACTCATGATCTGGCCTTTTCCAGGCTTCACAGTTCCCTGCCTACACTGTGATATTCTCAGCAAGCCAGACTGCCTCAACAGGCCAGAGTAGTTGCCTTGCTTTCTCCCTGAGGGCTATACACAGCTGTAATTGCCAGCAGTTACAAGTCACTACACAGCTCCTTCTAAGCTAGCACATTTATTCTTAAGGTGAAAGCATTACAGAGCAAACAGATTGAAGACAATAAAAGAACCTACATGCATACTAATAAGATGACCAGAGATCACCTCCAACAAGGGATTTGGTAAGAGTCAATCCTTCAACCCCCTCAAAAGAGGGTTTTCTGTGGTTACAAATTCATAACCATCTTTGCTTAGAACTTGCATAGTTAGTCTTTCCTTTATGGGTCTTTGATTTGATTGGGCCTTTATTCCTTTGAACCTTTGATCTTGAGGTTCCAGGAGCAGGTAACAGCTTCTCAGGGTGTAGCTTCAAAAGGCTGGCTTTTTGTAGAATTAGAAGTGGGGAATTTGCATTCACCTCCCCCTAGAGATTCCCTAGGCAAACCACTTGACACTGTTTGTCCCAGAAGTCCATCCTCGTCTGGCACATCGTTCAACACAGTCCTTTGAAGTTCATAACACTTCCCAAAGTTCGCATCACATGTCTGCCCTTGAGAGGTTACATACAATCCCAGCCCACAATCATGCATAATCTTTGCATTTAATACAATGGACTTCAAAGATACTTAACTTTAATTCAATAAGGCTTGTCAAGGATATTGCAGGAAGTTGTCATATCTGCCACACCTCGTTTATGTTTAGTATCTTGCTACTTGAAAAGTGGCATTGAAATCAATGGGACAACTGCCATACTTCGGTAATAAAGATGAGTTAAGAGTCTTGTTAATCTGTAGTCTATTGTAACTTTTTACAATCCACGGTAAAGCAAGCCATGGCATAGAATGTGTCTCACAGACACAGGTCCCAAATTTTCATCCACTACAGGCACCGAAGTCCCAGTGACTTTATGGAATATTTGTAGAGCTTTTGCCAGTTCATCCCCATGCCAAGTAAAACCTGTGTTTTGATGCCACAAAATGTCTTCTGATTCAAACCGGGTCATCACCTACAACTGGTAACACACATTGAAATGGACACGCTAAGTCAATTAAAACATTTAATATCAGAGCTACAGAATTTTAACAAAATGCATCTCCCACTGAGATTAAGCAGGTGAGCCAAACAGGCTAAGTTTCAATACCACCAATGCATCAGACCCCTCTGCGAAAATGTTCCTATTCCAATTCAGACTATGTTATCCCCTTTGTAATTATATCGTAAAAGAAAAAAGTGTCACAGAAGCCGTTCAATGAATTTATATTCAAATTTTATTCTTAAATGGACTGCTAGTATATATGGCTATGGTTATGGCAAGATAGATAGATATTTATTTTAAATCAGGATATTATGTAGCCTCCATTCTCTGGACCTGAATAATATACTTCCAAACCACCTTGTTTTTATGGCATAACTGTTTTCCTCCTTCACAAATCTCCACGAAGCATCAGTCACTCACCAGAGATATTAAGAGCCAAATTCTGCCCTTTAATGCATACATTCTGCCCTCATTTGCTTCAGTGGTATCAGTGGGTCAGTTCACTTGGAAACCCACGATATCAAAGGGCAAATCATATACAGCAGCTACTTCCCTAGGCAATGAGGTAGATAAAAAGAAAGCAGCTAATTTTGCCTTTGCAATTGGGAGTGCTGAACTGTGAAACGATTATCTGGTATCATTAGCTGTTACCTTGTGCTCCAATTGTTTTACCCTACCTGTTAAGTCATAAACCAAGACTGTAAATTCTTTGACACAAGGACCATCTTATTACATGTGGTAGGCACTGCACATAACTGTAGCCCTGATCCTTATTAGGGGCCAGTAGGCACTACCACAATACAAAAATCCAACAACTTCAGAAGGAGTGATTTTACATTCCAAGAGCAACTTGATGCTACCAGTATTTTATTTTTCGTCTCACTTTAGAGCTGGTTCTTTCACTTCAAATGATAGCATAAGTGCTAATTCCAAACATCTGTAACACTTTCCTTTTAATTTGTTCCCGTTCTTATTCAAAGTAAATTGATAGAAAAATCTTCAATTTAAATCAAGCCAAATATGCTTCTTAATTTACTCCATTCAAATCTTCCGTAATCTGCTCCCAAGACTGAGTTAGCTCCTTATTTTGCAAGCATAAATATTCTCTTACCTAAATTATCCTCTAACGGTCTGAAAATGAGAGCTGTTTGCACATAATCATGCAATGAAATGGGGCAGAGCAGAAGCACCATTTTTTTTTAAATCAAGGGGTTTTTTCTTAGCAGCTAGAACTCTCAATAGAAACTCATTCAAAAGTGGCATTTTGGCTGCTCCCAGCCAGGATGACGCTTTGTATCAAAATGTGGTTTTGAAAGCAGCACATTACTGAATATACACATGCCCAGAAATATGCAGTGACCATGGTGGCTTTTATAAAACTGGTTCTATTCCAATTTGGCCATAACGTACAAGAGTCAAGGCTTTCTACGAAGTCAGATCCTGACATCCTTTACTCCAGTGAACTTTAGTGGGAGTTTGCACTATGAAAACTGAGAGCCCACTCCACCAAAAGTCCACTGGCATCAATGGACTCCTTACATACAAGTCAGTAGCATGTAAGGGTTTGCAGCATGGTCCTGAATGAGAACTTCAGGACTCTGCCCATTCAGATGGAAAGCAATATCGCTGAGCAATCTAGTTTCAAAGTTACAGTTGTGTAAGATATACTCTTGTTATCAATAGTGTGATGGGGCAAGGCCAGATGGCTACAGTAAAGTACTGAGAAACAGGTATGTTAGCCCCAGGCTAAAGAAATCCCTAGTACCCTGGTAACCAAATGGCAGTTGCTCCAGGTTAATCAAAGCAGCAGAGAATCCTGTGGCATCTTATAGACTAACAGACGTTATTTGGAGCGTGAGCTTTCGTGGGTGAATACCCACTTCGTCAGACGCAGGTAGTGGAATTTCCAGGGTAGGTAATATATGCTAGCAAGCAAGCAGGTTAATCAAGGACCTGGAGCCAATTAAGACTTTCTAGAAGGCAGTAGAGATAGCTACTTTAATTAGAACACCTGCAGCCAATCAAGGCAGGCTAATCAGGCACCTGGCTTTAAAAAAGGAGCTCACTCCAGTCAGGCAGGGAGAGCCAGAGGAGAAGAGCGAGTGAGGAGCTGGGAGCAAGAAAGCTGAGAGTGAGAGAGTGTACTGCTGGAGGATTTAGGAGACAAGCATATCAGAACATCAGGACGACGATCCTGTGGTGAGGAATAAAGAAAGGTGTTTGGAGGAGGCCATGGGGAAGTAGCCCAGGGAGTTGTAACTGTCATGCAGCTGTTACAGAAGGCACTAAGACAGCCTGCAATCCACAGGCCCTGGCTGGAACCTGGAGTAGAGGGCGGCTCCAGGTTCCCCCCAAACCTCCCAACTCCTGATCAGACACAGGAGGAGTTGACCCAGACTGTGGGGAAGATCACTGGGGTGAGCAAATCTGCCAAGAAGCACAGGATCCACCAAGGTAGAGGAGGAACTTTGTCACAATAGTCATAGAACAGGTCACTTTTTATTAAATTATCAGCAAAGAACAACATTGAAAAAATAGCTTTGTTATCTTGTGTGTTTCTATCCGCAGCACCCTCCCACTGCTTGTCCAAGGGGGTGGTTTTGCTATCTTATGCAACTCTTTAGATACGTACATTGTCAAGTTATACAGAGCCACGGGAGAGTAATGTGGTCAAGGAGTTCTACTTACCACCAGCTTGACAATGGTGCTCAAGGCTACATCCTCCTTCTCCTCTGACATATGATCTAGATTCTGCAATCTGCAAGACACATGAAATAAAGCAGGCTCATAAATTTGCCTGTCAGAGATACAAAAAGCCTATGGTAGGAGCTGTAAATATCAGATATCATTGCCTCCTTCCGAGTAAAGTAAGAAGGTGCTAGGAATAATAAGCAGCACTGTGGGGTTGGCATTTCCTTATAGAACAGTCCCCACTACAGTGTTTTCTCCAGAGGGTTCTGTATCATAGTCATTAAGTACTCAGATGGCGTACCTCCTTTTCTTCTTGCCGCCTCTCCTTGGGGCTGGATATCTAGCATTATGACTGTATACATAGTTTGGCATTATCTAGGAGCGGAGCTCACCATACTCAGTAATGACTGCCTTACCTATCCCAATCTGGCTCTTTAATGCACTGAGTAAAAGTAGTTCTTACTGCTTCTCTTTCCCTCTCTCTCTTTTTTTTCTGCAAGAAGTTTATGTACAGTTTTGTATCTTCATTTGTTCTCTCCTTCTTTCTACATTGTTTTGGTTTTTGTTCTTTCAGTTAGTGTTTACATCTCTTTTCCTGCCCAGGCTCCATTTAAAATCCTCCAACTTTACCAGCTTTTCCATTACCTACTATGTAAGGCTAGATTGCCACCTCTTTGAAGAGAGAGGTACAGAGTTGCATGTTCCCAGGGTAAACTCACACAATCTCACCTTCCCGCTCTTCAGTGCGCAGGAGGAATGCACAAGCTGCACCATCCTTTTGGTTTGCTCTCCCCAGCACTCCTTACTAGCAGATCCCAAGGCCAGATTAGGGCATAAACTCAACAAATACATATTTAGCTGCTTATAATGACTACCTCAGAATTTCAGCCTTCCTTTTACAAAACTATGTTTCTAGTCCTCCTGGTTGAAAAGACAAGCTTGAAAATGTGAACTGATGCAGCAATATTTGCCTGAGTCTGCAGGTAGCCTGAAACAATAACTCTGAGAATGGTAACTGCACCATTCATCTTACTGGAGTGTTAAACTCAAATTCGCTGCTCTACAAGTTCTCACCAACACCATCTGAGCAGAGGACTTTAGGAGGAAAGGCCCTTGCTGCCACCATGGCTCCTGAGTCCTGTGCTTGGATGAATGAGGGTGAGTCCTCTGGAAAGCACCCAATCCATCTAAAGATAATAGTGGTGGACTGGTGAGGGGGAAGCCCAGCATGCCCTCAGAGGAGACTCCAGCAGACTCCTTTAGCTTGGAAAACCCTGCCGCTGCCACCCCAAGGAAGTGTAAGGCCATAACATATGGCCCTGGTGTGATACAGGGCCAAAGGATATCCTCCTGAGACGATACATCTGTAGCCCCAGATTGCTTTAGTTCAGCTTCCTGGAGCCTGTAGGAAAGGAGTTGGTTGTCTCAGACCATTTCCTAGCAGACAGGTTTGTTTCATAAAAAGCTATTACCACACTTGCATCCTCAGCAGAGAAGCCAAGGATGGAATAAGACCCTGAGGAACAGAACAGATCTAAGGCACATCCACACAGCAGAATGCGGGACTTTTGCATTTCTGTTCTTGCTGCAGATAAATAAATTTCATTTTCTACGGCTGTCAGTCTACCACTTTTCATCACCACTGATGATTCATTATTTCATCACATCATAAATCACTTCCCCACTCATAGAGAGTCTGATTACCTACATGTGACAGGCTAGGAAATAGGTTCCATAACAACATCATCATATTGTTTTAAAAACAAACTGTGATGCAGTAGCATGATAGAAAAAAATATATATTGCCCCATTTAATGTGTACTAGAGCTTATCTTGATACAGCAATGTACTACAGTGGGCTCTGAGGGTAGTTACTCAGCTTCTTTCAGTGTTCATTCCCATGCTGGACACTGCTAAGTCCTCCCTCCCAGATATTACTTTCCCATCAAGCATATAAAAATATTTCTGCAGAGCACTGCTCCTCTTGCTTTGAAATGCACCAGAGTGCTCCAAATGGCAGGTATTTTTGAAAGACGTCCCAGGGCAGAGATCCCATATGAGGCCTTTGCCAAACAAGTTGGATACTGGGGAAAATTGTGAGTATTATTCAGGAAGCAACATTCCCAGTAAAGTCTGTTGGCAACTGTGGTTGCCTCATTCCTTGATCTAGAATGTCTTAATGAAGTCATTCTATAACCCCTCACTCCTCCTGTATGCTAACAAAGGAGAGATTTGAGGTTGAAAACACAGGCTTATGGAGACTTTGCATACCATCACTGACTTGAAGACAGGTGTCAGTGAGTGGACAGTAGAGAATCACTGGGCACAGGAGTTTCCTTTCAGACATACATAGCCTAACCTCTAAAACACAGGAGCCCAAACTGTAGCCTCTGGACCATGTTGAGGCCATGGAGAGCTGGTGTAATTGACCCCTGCTTGGGCCAAAATCAGCGTTTGCAGTGGAAACCCTCAGCGCTAGAAGCATGAGCCTCTACCACTTAATCCAAAGGATGATGAATTTGAGCCCAAATTTATTGTAATCAAACAGACTGCCATTGACTTTAATGGGCTTTAGATCAGCCCCTAGCCTAGACCTTCCAGCTGGCAGCTCTAATAGACTCTTGGATATCTACACTGCAGCTGGGAGTGAGCCTTCCAGCTCAGGTACACAGACTGGCACTAGCAGGGCTTGAGCTAGTGTGCTAAAATAATTGTGTGGACACTGCAGCTCAGGCACTCAAGTCTAGAGGGTTAGAAGGCCATCCCCAGAACAGGTCCATCCTGTGCACTGATGAGGCAGGAGTCCTATGGAAAAATCATGTAATTAAAGACTGTAGCATAATCCATATGCACAGGATGGCCAAATTCAGGTTGCACAGGCAACCTTAAATCTGGCATTTCCTAACTTGAGTGTTTGACTTCTCAACTTTAATAATGTTCCATAAAGGTATTTTTTTTTGCATGTAATATTTACATTGCTGCTTTTCTTAACTATAAATATTTGGAATGCACTACAAAAATACTCCCTATGCAAGTACAATTTAGTCAATCCATTTTTGAATCCAGTGGTCTTTGAATTCATTGTAAATCTAGCTTTCCTTTGGCAGGTATTGTTCGATCCAGTCACTTCAAACACCAGCCCATTAATCTCAATAAAATGTCTTGGAGTAAGGGAATAAGATTGCCTGAATAAAGCACAGCAGGCACTGCTGCTCTGTCTCTCGCACTGAATCTCTCAAAGGAATCGTGAACTGATTCACTTGGATCCATTGTGCTCAGCCACTTCTACCTTTGCCTCTGCCTTCACAAAGGCTGTGCTTTTCTTGGTTGCTTTTACAATTTTCTCCTTTTTGGCAGGCTTAGAAGATGACAGACAAAAGACAGACTGCATTAAATAACACTGGTCTACAATTTTTGAGAAGTCGTCTGCTTCAGAGATAAAATGTGCTATTTATTATGTATTTTGATGTGCTGAATTCAAATATGACAATTAAAACAACTGATTGGCTACTGTTTCTAAGATATTTAAGTTTTTACATTTTACCTTAACTGGAGTGTCTTTCCACTGCCGTTTTTTCCTTGCCACGCCAGTACATGTCAAAATGCAATCATCTCGAAGAAGTTCATGATCTGAGGACCAACAAAGACCTTCTTTTTATCTAGCTCTACTTAACCTTGGAATTTTCCACGGAGGTACTTGAAAGCTGCTTTGTTTTGTCAATGCCTTGATAAAGTTCTTCATCAGACCCAGCTGATGTGTAAGGGTGGGAAATCTTCCTTGATCAACTAAGTGGTGGATGCTGAAACAATTTTCCTCCAGGCTCCATGACTGTCGGAGGTGAACCCATCTTTCTTGATGTAGTGGAATCTCTTGCACGACTATCCCATTAGCAGAGAAAACAAGTACTTGTGTACCAGTCTGCCATACGCAAGCAAGAGAGCAACAACCTTCAAATTGCACAAAGCTGCCACTGATGTTGGTCATAGTTTATGAACCTCAAAGTTGGTTCCATTTGTCCTAGTTTCCTCAAATGGATGCATGACCACTGGATTGGTGGGCAAAACATTGCCATTAAACGCACGCTTTAAAGACTCGTCTTCGACTGAATCAATAAACAGTCTCCCACTCAACTATCGTGATTGATGTTTGAGGCTGCCCTAACACCATGATGTTTGTTGCAGGCTAAAATCACCTTCCATGAAGAAGAAGGGACAAGAATCCTTTTGAGTCATGGAACATGAAACCTAAATCAACAAAGTTCTTCATCAGACCCAGCTTGATGTGTAAGGGTGGTAACAAAATCTTCCTTGATTCAACAAGTGGTGGATGCTGAACACTTTTCCTCCAGGCTCCAATGACTGTCGGAGTGGCCAATCTTTCTTGATGTAGTGGAATCTCTTGCACGACACTATCCCATTTCGCAGAGAAAACAGCAAGTACTTTGTGTATCCAGTCTGCAGACCAAGCAAGAGAGCAACAACCTTCAAATTGCCACAAAGCTGCCACTGATGTTGGTCATAGTTTATGCACCTCAAAAGTTGTTTTCATGTTGTCATAGGTTTCCTTCATATGGACTGCATGACCAACTGGAATTGATGGCAAAACATTGCCATTATGCAGCAAAACAGCTTTAAGACTCGTCTTCGATGAATCAATGAACAGTCTCCACTCATCTGGATCGTGAACGATGTTGAGGGCTGCCATCACACCATCGATGTTGTTGCAGGCTACAAGATCACCTTCCATGAAGAAGAATGGGACAAGATCCTTTTGACGGTCACAGGAACATGGAAACCCTAACATCACCTGCCAGGAGATTCCACTGCTGTAGTCTGGAGCCCAACAGCTAGACTAGAGCCAATCAACAATTTTAAGCATCATTTTCGTTCTCAGTGACCCAGAATTAGTAAAGTTTGACTACATTTATTTCAGAAGCATTTTGCCTGTAGAGCAATCAATTAAAAATGTTTAGCCAACAGTACTTTAGTTGAAAGAAAGTCTCTCTTTGGTTTGTTTGTCATTCTGCTAGAGGCCATAGTTACCCAAAGGGCAAGACATTCCTGACTAACCCAATTACTTTCTATGATGAGATAACTGGATCTGTGGATATGGGGAAAGTGGTGGATGTGATATACCTTGCCTTTAGCAAAGCTTTTGATACGGTCTCCCACAGTATTCTTGCCAGGAAATTAAAGAATGGACTGGGCTGGATGAATGGACTATACAGTGGATAGAAAGTTGGCTAGATCATTGGGCTCAACATGCAGTGATTAATGGTTCCATGTCTAGTTGGCAGCTGGTATCAAGCAAAGTGCACTGGAAAGATTAAGTTCTACATTAACTCAAACCTCCTAGAAATCTCCCATAGATCATACAGACCTTAAGATTTTTGAGTGAGCTCTGGAGATCTTCCCTCTCTCGAGCAGCATTTCTGCAGGTAGCATATCCCCTCTGAGCCTGCTAATGACTTTAAGGGGCATAGAATGGTGGCTTGCCCCTCAGAAAAGTCGTTGAGGAAAGATACCTAGCCTAGTATTGTCTTCTGCTTCCCCAAGTCCCCAGACTGTCTTTTTGAGCAGAAAAGTGGCATAAGGAGGGAACAATTCTACTCCCACACTGGTCACTGCCTTTCAAGTGTCAGTGGCACACATGCCCCATAATTCCTAGCAGTTTACCTAGGAAATGCCTACTGCTCCAGTTAAGAAATGGGACTGCTTCTTTCTTTTCATGTGTTACTTGGAGGGGTTTCCTAGTTTATACTCCAGGGAATATGGGGCATCTGAATTAATTGCTCATTAGAGCTTGTGGCTGGCACAGTTAATAAGCATGTTTTCATGTTCTGACTGCCTATTAGACCTCAATTAACTTGTTAGGATGCAGGAAACGGGGTGGAAAAGAGAACATAATCAGTGGCCCCAGAGAAGGAAGAGGGAGGGAACCAGTTACCACATGAAAGCGTAGGAGACATCTGGACTCAGGAAAACTTCTTGGGAGGGGGGTATCTCTAGAGACATCTGGCACAACCATCCCAATGCTGGGGGCAAAAGGAAGCCCTGCCTCATGAAGAGGAAGTATGAGAGAACTAAGAATGGCCATACTGGGTCAGACCAAAGGTCCATCCAGCCCAGTATCCTGTCTACCAACAGTGACCAATGCTAGGTGTCCCAGATCTATCCCCTCAAGTGATCTCTCTCCTATCATTCATTTCCACCCTCTGACAAACAGAGGCTAGGGACACCATTCTTTACCCATCCTGGTTAACAGCCATTAATGGACTTAACTAGATAAATTCATGGAGTTCTCTTTTAAAACGTGTTATAGTCCTAGACTTCACAACCTCCTCAGGCAAGGAGTTCTACAGGTTGACTGTGTGAAGAACTTCCTTTTATTTGTCTTAAACCTCTGCTCATTAATTCTAGTTCTTATATTATGGGAACAAGTAAAATAACTTTCCTTATTTACTTCTCCACACCACTCATAATTTTATATTTATCTATCATATCCCCTTAGTCTCCTCTTTCCAAGATGAAAAGTCCTAGCCTCTTTATCTCTCCTCATATGGGACCCATTCCAAACCTCTAACTTTTTAGCTGCCCTTCTCTGAACCTTTTCTAATGCCAGTATACTTTTTTAAGATGAGACCACATCTGTATGCAGTATTCAAGATGTAAGCATACCATGGATTTATATAAGGGCAATAAGATTCTCTGACTTATTCTATATCCTTTTTTTTGAATGATTCTTAACATCCTGTTGCTTTTTGACTACCGCTACATGGACTGCGTGGACATCTCAGAAAACTATCCATGACGACTCCAAGATCTCTTCCCTGATTTGTTTGTAGCTAAATAGCCCCCATCATATTGTATGTATAGTTGGGGTTATTTTTTCCATGTTTCATAACTTTACATTTCCCACATTAAATTTCATTTGCCATTTTGTTGCCCAATCACTTAGTTTTGTGAAGATCTTTTCGAAGTTCTTCACAGTCTGCTTGGTCTTAACTATCTTGAGCAGTTTAGTATCATCTGCAAACTTTGCCACTTCACTGTTTACCCCTTTCTCCAGATCATTTATGAATAAGTTGAATAGGATTGGTCCTAGGACTGACCCTTGGGGAACACCACTAGTTATCCCTCTCCATTCTGAAAATTTACCATTTATTCCTAACCGCTTTTGTTCCCAGGCTTTTAACCAGTTCTCAATCCATGAAAGGATCTTCTCTCTTATCCCAAGACAACTTAATTTATATGAGAGCCTTTGGTGAAGGACCTTGTCAAATGCTTTCTGGAAATCTAAGTACATTATGCCCACTGGATCCCCCTTGTTCACAAGTTTGTTGACCCCTTCAAAGAACTCTAATAGATCAGTAAAACACGATTTCCCTTTAGAGCAGTGGTCCCCAACCTTTTCGTCTGGTGGGCACCAGACGAAGGACCACTGCAGCGGTGGAGCACCCACCAAAATGCTGCTGATTTGGCGGCATTTTGACGGCGACGCCTCTTGATGACGCTGCTTGCCGGTGACAAGCGGCGTCATCAAGAGGCGTCCCCGCCAAAATTCGGGGGTGAAGCCTCTCAATGACATCATTTGTTGGCGACAAGCGTCATCATCGAGAGGCGTCCCCGACGAAATGCCGCTGAAATTCGGCAGCATTTCGGTGGATGCTCTCCCGGGGTCCAGGACGCGGGTGCATTAAGATGCCCCCATGGGCACCACGGCACCCGCAGGCACCACGTTGGGGACCACTGCTTTAGAGAAACCATGTTGACTTTTGCCCAACAATTTATATTCTTCTATGTGTCTGACAATTTTATTCTTTACTATTGTTTCAACTAATTTGCCTGGTACCGACTTTAGACTTACCAGTCTGTAATTGTCGAGATCACCTCTAGAGCCCTTTTTAAATATTGGCGTTACATTAGCTATCTTCCAGTCATTGGGTACAGAAGCCGATTTAAAGGACAGGTTACAAACCATAGTTAATAGTTTTGCAATTTCACATTTGAGTTCTTTCAGAACTCTTGGGTGAATGCCATTTGGTCCCGGTGACTTGTTAATGTTGAGTTTATCAATTAATTCTAAAACCTCCTCTAGTGACACCTCAGTCTCTGACAATTCCTCAGATTTGTCACCTACAAAGGACAGCTCAGGTTTGGGAATCTCCCTAACTTCCTAAGCCATGAAGATTGAAGCAAAGAATTCATTTAAATTGCAAATTTCTCTGCAATTACTTTATTGTCTAAGTGCTCCTTTTGTATCTTGATTGTCCAGGGGAGATAAGGCAACTGACTGCAACAACAAGATTGGCCTGCGCCCAACTCACACAAGGAGGGTTCATGGTGATAAGAAATATCGTGCTCTGCAGTTGGACTTTGGCAACTTCTCTTGTGTATCTAAGTGCTGCATCTGCAAGACCAGATTCACTGAGGTGGTCTATAATGCTTGCAACAATATGCTCGTGTAGCCTGCATCATTCTCACTGAGAGAACCACATACCGACAGCAGCATCCTGGAGAAGCAATTCCAGCAGGGAAAGCTACTTGCTTGCATCACCTCCAGAGCTGCACAGTGTGGCTGAGCAGATAGCTCTATTCTGGAAGGCAAGGAACTGGAAATCTACCTGAGGAAGATCAAGGCCAGGAAAGGCAAATAAACGTACTATACACAACTACAAGAATGAATACAAAACCTAGAGTATTGTTAAAAACAGAACAAGGATTGGGGATATCTGAAGACATTTAAGTTAAACTGGGGGTCACTGAGCTTTAGGAAAAAATGGGGACAGCAGAGGTACTGGGAAGGCACATGTGACGGAGCCACTGATTTTGGGGCTCTTTCCTGCACTGAGTTTAGAGCAAGGAATAGAACCCAAATCTATCCAAATTTTAGGTGGACTCTGGATTCTGGGATTTTCACAGAGTTCCACCATGCAGGTAGTCCTCTCCAGGTCGGGACTGACAGACACAGACAAAGGAGCAGAGGGAAGCTTACACTGCCATTATATGCTTTCCTCTGTTCTGTGGATAACTACAGGTCGCCTGCCTCCAGAGCTGTCATTCTACCATCTTTCACAACTACTAGAGTCACTAAAAAATTTAAAAAGCAAAGAAAAAAAAACCTACCCAGTAGAGTGGCTAAGCTATATATAGCCAGGGGCAGCTCTAGGCATTTTGCCACCCCAAGCACGGCAGGCAGGCTGCCTTTGGCAGCTTGCCTGCGGGAAGTCCCCGGTCCCGTGGATTCAGCAGCATGCCTGCAGGAGGTCTTCCAAAGCCGCAGGACCAGCAGACCCTCCGCAGGCATGCCACCAAAGGCAGCCTGTCTGCCACCCTCACGGCGACCGGCAGAGCACCCCCCATGGCTTGCCACCCCAGGCACGCGCTTGACGTGCTGTTGCCTGGAGCTGCCCCTATATATAACTGTCACTGTGTGCATGGTATCAGTCTAAGGATTTCCTCTACTGTTCAATGCACTATGGCCCTGACATACAATGTCTATAAATAGAGTCTGCTCTAACATTCATTACTGTTATCTTATCAGTATTGAACCTGAATTTTCAAGTCGTGACTTCTTTTTTTTTATTGCTTTTACAAAGTCAGTTGGGCAATAATGACTTTTTTGTAGTATGTGCCAGGTAGCTCTGTCTCAAAAGAATCCATCGTGTACAATGAGAAGCAGGAGTGGTGCAGTTTTCACTCATGATTAAGCCAAGAGACATGACAGTGTATATATATAGACAACAAACTTGCCTTCAAGTGCATTGAAAAGTGAAAGCTTCCCACCACTTAAGATGTTAGCTTATGCTCAAAAAGCCTTGAGTGTCTATATTATTCTGAAACCGTATTATAGCTACTGCTCATTTTTGCAATTATAGCATTTTCCCTTCCTCCACACTGTATATTTTGGAAAATAATATGGAATAAGTCAGTGTTAACGATTGTATTTGTGTAGTATAATTATACAGTAAGATTATGCTTTGGGGAGGGTAACCTAAAATTTAGAAATGTTCATAAATATCTGCAATATAAGGTGAAATCCAGAAGAATAGGACAGCCCTGATCTTACAATACTTTTTACACTAAAGTCAATGGAATTGTCAGATTTAAAATAAATGTCAGTGAGTTGAGAGTCAAGTATGTAGGATGCAATATTCAAAACCATGTAAAGCATTAATATCAGCATGTCTTTCCTTCACCCTTGAGAGCCCTACATTAATCACTTTTCATTATTAATTGGGATTACATAGACATACATATTAAAATTCAAGAAAAAACAAAGGACCTCGTTCAATGTGAGAATGAATCCGTACTCCGTTGTCTTTCAGTCTAGCCAACTATCCAGCTCATCTCAATGCAATAGCGATTCTGTTTTATGAGCAAATAAGAATGGTCTCTCACTTGCTACTCCAGAGCCAGATTCTGATCCACAGAATGATTTTACACCATTAGAATGCTGGGGATTTTAATGGAATTAAAACTGACTTTAATCAGTGCAAGATCAGAATCAGGTTCTCTCTGCCACCATTGAGATCCTTAACCAAGTGCTATGAAGTCTCACTTCGTAATTCCAAGTGTGATTTTATATACTGGCCAACAACCTCTTGAACAGAAAAAGTTAGTTTATATGTACAGTGGTTGAACATAGCACAACTTCAAAGGCATCCATGACCAAAGGTCTTTATCTCACTGTAAGATGGTTGAACAACTCAGCAAAGTTATAATCAACAAGGTCTTTTCCTCCACAATTATTGATTATAAGTAAATTAAAAGTCTGGAGACCTCGAAGCCTAGCCCCATAATGCCCTACTGCTTTCCCAAACACATTCTCCTCGTGTCACCCATGCACAGGATCTCCACCAGGGGCGGGAGGGTATGTGGTAAGATTGCTCATCCTGGGCTCAGTAGGGGACTTCCAACTGTTACAGAACTGCAGGAGCAGGGTCCCTCCTCCAACCCCTTCAACTTCAAAGGTGCAGTTTTCAGTTCAGCACAAGCAGATGCCAAGGGTACTATGAATAGCTGTACAGTTGCTCTAAAATAAGACATTTGACAAATGGTGCCAACAAATAGTCCTACTTATTCTGACAGCCGCTAACTTGTGAAACCTATTTAATGAGAGGGAAACTGTCAAGCATGTGGCCACTTACATAAAAATCTGTGGCAACTTGTAAATACTCTGTCTTGTCATTAGAGAAAGATGATGATGGCTTTGATCATTTCTGACATGAACACTGGATGTGTGTCAAGTTTACTGTCAGACTAGAAAAGGCAGAGGGGTAGGGGAATTATTCCTCATTAGATAGCATCCATCCTACAGCTCAAACGCAATAATATATCCTGCTGAAAAGCTCCCAATGAAGTAAATTGCTGCAGAGATATTAACAGACTAGAGAAGTGAGAGAATGGCCAGGTGTACGGGAGACAATGAGCAATATAGAAGGAAATAAGGTGTTGATAGGAAAGAGAACTCTGAGTGAGAAACCAGAGAGATCAGTGCTTAGTAAAGACAAGGGCCAGAGAATGAACGTGACCACAGGTGGAAGCTAAGGGTGAAGAAGCACACTAAGGAACTATCAATGTCAAAGCCAGTGTAATTATTGGTGCTACTTGGTACCCCAAATCCATAGGGTGCCAGTAGCATACCCAGTTTACTGCATCATGGCAGCTAGCCTTGTAACCACTGGCCCTGATGGGTCTCAATGACCACCCAGGGTATGTCCACACAGACAGTGTCAGCGAGCCTCCAAGCCCAGGTCCGACTTTGGCTTCAGCTGTGGCACTACAAATAGCTGAAGCTAAGGAAAGGGGATGCAGTTCAGAGCCTGAGTTCCAGCCCAAGCTGCAGTGTCTACACAGTTATTTTTAGCACTGTTGTGAGAACCCTGCAAGCCCGAGTATCACGATCCAGGCTCAAGTCTCACTGCTGCAGGCTGGGTAAACATACCTCAGAAACATGGCTGAGGGAAAGGTTTTAACTAGGGCTGAGGGAAAGGTTGCTAATACCTTAGGGCAGAGGTTTAAACAGTTACAGTTTAAAGTGAGCAACAGCAGTTCTTGTTTGGGTCCTGGGGAAGTCCAATCAAGAGCCAGGGCACTTCAGGCCTAGTGCCTAGGGAGCTCTCACCTGCCCAGCCTCTACTCCCAGCAAATAAGCATTTCCAAGCCAGGCTCAGTTAGTGTATCTCACTGGACCCCTTTGCATTGGCTTCTTTTCCAGCCACTGCTGTTCCCCCTTAAACCAGCACAGACCTGCACCCAGCTGTGATGTCCAGCAGTCATAGTCTGTTGTACATGCAGCCAGGGCGGGTGCAAATATGTTTCGCGCCTTAGGCAAAACTTCCAACTTGTGCCCCCACCCGAGCTCTGTGGCAGCCCTCCACACCAAGGTGGCCCCCCTGCGGCAGCTTCCCCTGGCCTGGGGAGCCATGTGGCAGCTCCCTGCCTCAGCTCACCTCTGCTCTGCCTTCTCCCCGAGCACGCCTTCACTGCTCCACTTCTCTCACCTCCCAGGCTTGCGGCGCCAATCAGCTGTTTGGTGCCGCAAGCCTGGGAGGGAGAGAAGCAGAGCGGGGTGGCATGCTCAGGGGAGGAGGCAGAGCAGAGGGGAGCTAGGGTGGGGAGTTCACCGGCGTGCCACCCCGCCTTTACTTGCTGCAGGCAGCTGTCCCCATGCCCCTGTGCCCCAGCTCCCTCTGCCTAAATGACAACAACGACCAGGGCGGCCGAAGATCCGGCCACCACGGTCACCACTGAAGGACTCGAAATGCTGCCCCTCAAATGCTAGCACCCTAGGTGACCACCTAGGTCACCTAATGGGTTGCACCGGCCCTGCACGCAGCAATGTCCACAGTTCTTGGGGCTCCTCTCCAGCTCCCTGCTGCCATGTGGCTCCCACTCCCCAAACAGAGCCCAGCCACTTCCTGGCTCAGAACCTTTCCTCTTATCTGTCCAGGAGAAAGGGAAATTCAAAGGGGAGGCGACTGATGGGAAATGTAGTCCCTGTTCAGCCAGGAGGAAGGGGATGTAGCTGACGGGAGTTGTAGTCTTCTATTTTGCTGCTCCATCACAAAAGATTTTCCAAAAAAGAGGGTGCAGGATTGGGAGAAGAGAAGCAAATGGGGTCATCCAGGGTGCAGCAACAACAGCTTGATGGAGAGAAAGGGGAGTCAAAAGCCTGACAGAGACTATTGAGGTGGGAGGAGGCAGGGTACAATGGGAGAGTGATTTCAGTCAGTGCAAAGATCTGAAGGAAGATGCGAGATAGAGACATCATGACTAGTGGTGAATTTGTTTTAAGTGGAGCAGGTATTCCAGAGACAGCAGAAGAGGAGATGAGAGAATGAAGGAGGTTGGGACAAGGTATTTATGAGTCTGATATATTCTACAAAATAATATAAACACACTTCCAAGACTTACAGCGAGAAAAGTTTCTTCTAAAGAATTCTAAAGAGGGAGTTTGTCAGGTAATGGGGGCACATAGACTGTTGAGAGTACATATCATTTGTTTCTGCAGGCTCCGCTTTGCCAGCTGCCTGGTGCATGCGGGTGGGAAGGGCAGAGAATTATTTTCCTTAGGTGTGGTGTACACAGGGATTAGGTTGATGTAAGCAGTTTGTGGACACAGCAGTGGATGTGTCTACAGTCACATTTTGCTCCCACCAAGGTAACTGCCCTGCTATGCTGACTTAACTCCCCAAGCAGCACAGAGTCAAAGTTGACGAAGTTAGGTCACCACAGTGTCAGTATAGATACTGTGTTGCTTACATTGACGGTTACTGGCCTCCATGAGTTGTCCCACAATGCCACAACCTGACCGCTCTGGTCACCATTGTGAACTTCACTACCCAGGAGACAGGAAGCTGCCCCTGCCCTTTAAAGCTCTGAGAATTTTGGAAATTCTTTTTGCAGGTTGCCTGGCTTGGTGAGTGCAGTAGCCCAGCTGAGCATGCCAGATACATGCTGCAGATGTGCGCCTGCCTGGACTACGCAGGAGATGGTAGATTGTCTGGGTCTGTGGGAAGAAAAGGATGTACAGGCACAGCTTTGCTCCAGCTGTAGAAACATTGATATCTACAAGCAGATTCCTCAGGGCATGGAGGAGAAAGGCTACAAGAGGGACCAGTGGCAGTGCCACGTGAAAGCTAAGGAGTTATAGATCTGGTGTACAGCCACAGACCTGCTGCTTTTGCAAAGTGATGCACACCATCATTGGGGAAAATCTCATTACCACCCTCAAGAGACCTGTGGATATTTCAGAGGAACCAGAGTCACAGGCCTCCCACCATCAACAGGGAGGAGGAGGAGGAGGATGAGGAGAGGTAGTAGTATGGGGGATACAATGGGTCAGGCAGAGCAGTTTGTTTATGTTCACCATGATGTCCCATAAATCTTCCACAAAGATCTCGATGTAACTTTCCTGACAAAACCTCTGCCAAAGATTTCTGGAGAAGGTTGCCTTACTTCTTCTGGTGCAGCAGGACATTTTCCTATGCCACTCAGCAATTACTTCAGCAGGCACCACTGCAGAACATAGGGTAGCTGCTCAGGCTGGGGTGGCACTGGGACACCAGCAGCAGCTGTGCTCTCTGTGGCTTTGTTACTCTCAGGAGTGAGGTACCAGCTAAAACCGCCACTACCTATGGAAAACAGTGCCAGTTTTCACTTCCATTGCCCTACACACATATACTCATGCCTGTGAGCTAATCCACCCACCCACCAGGCCATACAAACCATGGCTGGTGCTGTGAATGGCTCCTTGCTGTATCAGTCCCAAGAAGATGTGAGAATGTAGTGCTTACAACTTGTAGGGATTGAAGGGAAATGAGTTCGGTATCCTAAGTTTTGATTTCTATTGTGAATACACTGACAACACACAGAGGTACCATTGTATCTTCAGCTACTACAATTGTGGTCATGAGGGTCTCCCCCTCCACGCCCATGGAACATCTGAGCCAGATAAGGAGGAGAAAGAAGAGGACTTGGGATGATATGTTCCAGGAGATCCTGCAAACCCATGCTGCATCAGAGAATGAGCAGAGGGCCTAGATGATCACCCTGGCAAATAGTATGGGCAAGGATAAAATGGAGAGGAGAAAGACACAGAAAAGGAAGACAGATGTGCAGCAGGAGTTGTCTACGCTTCTCACATAGCAAACAGAGATTCTGCCGACTCCGGTGACTTGCACATTCAACCATTCTGTGCTGGCCTCCCTCTTCAGCCCACACAGAACTCTATATTGGGACCTCCCTATGTCCCCCCTCCCCCAACATTCCACTTGGCATCAGGGTTGTCCGCTACCCTTGCCACTCCACTTTGGGTTACATTAAAGAAAATAACAGCTTCGCATATATTGACCTGTGAAAGACACAGCTGGTGTATGTATACCTGAAATAGAAATGACTGCTCTTTCCCCTTCATGAATTCTTTCCTTAATTTATTAAGTTTTATTCAGTTTTTAATTCCCTTGCTACAGAATAAAATTATATTTTTGGAATACAATTCATCTTTATTAGGTCACTCATATACTGGTTGGTGCTGAGCATGTCCTGCTGCTTCCATTTGTCACAGAACCCTTAACACCATTCACAGACAATATTAATAGGTGCACTTGTAGTGTTATATTCCCATACACACAGCACTCATTACAAGGTTCATACCAGGCTGCAAAAGAGCAAGGCCAGGTAAAATGCACTACTCTGGCTCACTATTAAAATGGTCTTTCAAAGCCTCCCTGAGCAGTATAGCTGCATGCTGACATCATCTTATAGCCCTGGTATCTGGCTGGTCAAATTCAGCTAACAGCCACTCTATTTCTACCCTCCCTGAAGGTGGAAACTTGTTCTTCTTTGTTTCACAGATATTATGCAGGACACAGCAAACAGCTATAACTAACTATTGGGATTTTTTTTCCACTGAGATCCAATCACATAAGCAAATAATGCCACTGACCCTTCAAAACAAAGGCAAATTCAACTATCATTCTGCACCTTCTGAAGCTGTAGCTGAAGCGCTCCTTGGCATTGTTGAGTAGCCAGTGTATGTCTTCATGTGCCATGGGATCAAGGGGGTAGGCTGGGTCTCCCAGGGTCACTGTTGGCATTTCAACACTCCCAATGGTAATCAGCCAGTTGGGAAAGAATGTCTCTGCTTACAGATTTCTTAAGAGTCTTATGTTCTTAAAAATGCATGCATCATGCATCTTCCCTGACCAGCCCACACTGATGTCAGTAAAGCTTCCCCGGTGATCCACCAATTCTTGTAAGACCATAGAAAAACAGTCCTTTCTGTTGACACGCTCTGTGGCAAGGTGGTGTGGCACTAAAATATGCCTACACATTCCATCTATCACCCCACTGCAGTTCAGGAAACCAATTGCTGAAAAGCTATCCACTATTTTCTTCACATTGTCCAGAGTCACAGTCCTGTGTAGCCGGAGATTAATGGTCCTGCACGCTGGCATCACAACAGCACCTGCAGTGGATTTCCCAACTCCAAATTGATTCCCGATTAACCAGTAGCAATCTGGCATTGGAAGTTTCCACATTACAATCACCACTTGCTTCTCAACTGTCAGTGTGACTCTCATTTTGGTGTCCCTGTGCTGGAGGGCTGGGCTGAGTTCAGCACACAGATCGAAGAATGTGACCTTGTGCATTCAAAAGTTCTGCAGCCACTGCTCATCATCCCAAACCTGCATGGCAATGTGATCCCACCAATCGCTGCTTGTTTCTCAGGCCTAGAACTGGTGCTCCACCATCTCCAGCTGCTCTGTGAATGCTGTCAACAATTTTGAATTGATTCTGTCCATCTCCAGGGCCGTCCTTACCCAGATGCAAAGCACGCAGCTGTGTAGGGCACCAGGAAATTTGGTCCCCTACGCAACTGCGTGCTGCTCCAGCCCATACCCTGCCTCTTCCCTGCCCCTGTCCAGCCCCACCCTCACACCCCTGAGGACTGCAGCGACCCAGTCCCAGCCATGCCACTGGCGAGTGCTGTGGGGTTGTTCCCCTCTGCCCCCCAAGCCAGCCCCACACACCCCCGCACTCCTCCCCCACAGAGGCCTGAGGCCTGCCCCCCTGCTGTAGGCCTGGGGCCCCACATGCATCCCCTGCAGGGGGCTGCATAGGGCCCCAGAACAGCTAGGGACAGCCCTGTCTATCTCCCACAGCAATCCAGCTTCCAAGGAATCATTCTGTCCGCTGTGGCTCTGCAAATACTTTAGGATCAGGCGCTCATCCTCGCAACACTCACGACAATAGTGCAGAGCTGTGTAGGCTCCATGCTTCTGTCATGGATGGCGAACAGCAAGGAGGGACACATGGATCTGTGGGGATTTTGAAAAGAGGCTCATATGGTACGAAGATGAAATTATGGGATAGAGAACACTGCACTATGGGAAGTTGAACCCATCTCCCAGGTATGCTGCTGCAACTCGTTTTAGCCCTGAGGCATTCAAAAGACTTCCCAAAACACCCGGCACTAGATGGTGGCGAGTTGCACAGTGGAATAGATATACATGGTGCCCTGCAATCTCTCTCTCTCATTTATACTAAGGCCTCTGTACACTGTCCTTTGGCATTTACACACAGCATAAATGAGAATCAGGCCCACAATGTTTTGCATACCATTGTCGTTACGCCTTTCAAAGGTTATGCAGAGCCAGTCTCACTATTTTTACGAATACAATAGTTTCTTGGCCTTTAAAATATCACTTTCCTCTACAATGCCCTTGTTAATATAAATAAAAAGATTAAGCCTTCTAAAACCAATACCAAAAGGTATGTGCAGCCTCTAAACAACGGCATCCCTATTCATGCTTATTTCATAGCTCTGCAGAACCTTTGTTCCCTGCAAGCACTCATTTAGGAAACTGACTCAACGGGGTGCATACACTGATTCTTTAAATTGCTATGAATTCTGTAAATCTACTCCTTTCCCTCCAATCTGTATTATTTGAAATCATATTGGCTCTAACACCACATATGCCCCAAGAATACATAGAAAACCTGCCAAGTCCATCTTCAACATCATTCCACTGAGTTCAACGGAATTACATCAGGAGTTAATTTAAATCATTGCCTTTAACTGCATTCATTTTGATGAACTTTCAAGTTATAACATTCATTATTGTGTGTGGTTTAAAAGTCATTTGAACATTCATTAGCAGCACACTGGTGCTCTTTTCTCATGAAGTGAAAGAGTAGTTGGATTTTATCCCTATGGAACTGTTCTTGGTGCTTAATTGCCATTTAACTCAAACAAATGTTAATAATTTAACCAATAAAATGATGGTTGTTCAACCAGGAAATCCTATACAAAAGTAATGAGGATATAATTGTGCACCTGAGAAGTGTTAAATCCAAATCAGTTATTAATGCCTAGCAGGTATGACAAAACAAATGCTTATTCAGAGAGTTACAGGAATTTGGTTTTGGAAAGCAGCATTTTGTTGTATTAGATGTGTCAACAAATCTTTACAATGTATTAGGAGTTGTAAAGAGAATGGGTAAAAGAGGGACTAGAGAGCTGAACACATGAGTCATCAACCTTCTCTCTCTCCAGTCTGAACTATGAGTTTGGAGAATGAACAGAAATCAACAAATCAACATTGACTAGCCTTGTGTGAGTATCACCCTCTAATGCTAGGAACTGCTATCCACACAGCAAAAAAAGGGCATACTGCACGTTTAGCAAACTCAGCAGCCTTTGTTGCAGAGAAACCTTTGAATGGAAATAGATTGTGGAAACACACTGTTCCCTGGAGGATCCTGGTCTTCAGTCAGGATGCAGCCTTTTCACAGCTTGACTCCTTACTGAGCCAGCTGAGGCTTAAACTGTAATGATAGGAGAGATTAAATTTACATGCATGATGAGATTTACAGCATAACCACTTCAGCTACTGAACCAACCAAGAAAGAGGCAATGGGGGGCACTGAGACAGATTCTGGCTCTCACCACACTTACTCTGCATTACTACAGCAACCCAAAGCAACCAGTTTAGCTGCCTACCTTTAGATTCTCCCTATGTAGGAGAATCCCCATAGTGATGTCTATGTCACCCTTCTTATTACCCTCAGCACAAGCAAGAGTCAGCATGATCAGAGTGTCCCTATGCTCCAGTATATCCCAGTTATTCGATGGGCCCATACAAGGCTGCAATCCACCGCATGTAGTTTAAGGAAGCCCTCAGCCTGCACTGGAGCAGTATAAAGGTGCTTTTCAGACACTTGGCCTCCACCCAGGACTGGGCAGATCAACTGCACCAGGGAACCTGGCCCTCTAATACTTTTTGGTGCACAGTTCCAAATTTACCTCATCATACAGTACAATGATCTTTTGCTTTTCCTTCTACAACCCACTCTTCTGTCCCCCACAGGAGTAATGTCACCCTACTTTACACTCATACTCACTCTCATTGAAGGGTAGCCACCACCATCATTTATTTCACCTCTAAATTTGGTCATGTGCCCCTCTGACTTTTGTCAAGCAGCTTTAAAAGCTACTGGCTAAGATTCTGTAAGACTTAGGAGCTAAATCCTTAATTTTTTAATTAGGCAAATTCTGATATTTTTCAGTGGATGTTTGACCAAGTAAGGACTGCGTAACAATACAGGCTTTAGAGTTTATTAATAGTGGTGTGCTTATGTAAACCAAATTTTAGACAAAAGGACATTAAAACTGCTTCATTATAAGACCTTTGAAAATATTTACTAAGGAAATGCTGAGAGAACTAACTTCTTACAGAATCAAGCATCTTGCAGACTTCTCCACCTCCATGTTGGTTTTCACCCACCAGGAGGAAAAAGAGACTAGAGTCTTTAGCTATAATCAAAGAAAAAATGCTTAGACACACAAAGTGGGTGAGAATATCTTTTATTGGGCCAGGTTCTGTTGGTGAGAGAGATGCTTTCAAACCCAAATAAGGGCTCTGCGTAGCTCGAAAGTTTGTCTCTCTCACCAACAGAAGTTGGTCCAATAAAAATTATCTCACCCATCTTGTCTCTCTAATATCCTGGGACTAACACAGCTACATAGAAAAAATGCGTGTTATTTTCAGTGTTCAATCTCTCCTTAGATAATATCCATCATCTCAAAATGCAGTGACTGGCAAATTCAGTGCTTAACAAACTCTTGTGAAACCTAAACCATCACTTCTGTGGTCATTTATACATGTGCAAAGGGAGTGTCAAACAGTATCAGATCAGAAAGATAGCATTTTCTCTCTACTATGCACAGCTAAATAACTACATAAGGTGCAAGACCATGGGGAAATATCCAGGTCTCTGGCCTCCATTTGTCCTGGGAAGAGGAGCTCATTGAGTTCCCCTTACAGACACTCAGACCCCCAGGTGACCTGCATTCACCTGTTCAGCGGACTCCCAGCCTCAGATTCTACACATTTTAAAACAGTGAGATATCTCCTACCTTTCTCGGCCCAAGTCACTTGCAATTCAAAAGCTTACAAAGAGTGAATAAGGTCATAGCCTACATCTCTGAAGTCCAAAGCCATCATACCTCAGTTTCATTCTTGCTGGATGGAGTTTTCCCTTGGCATATAGTGTGAGTTGGAAATTGTGGGTTTCTGGCCAAAGCAGAGTCCTCCCCTTCCTAGACAAAACAGAAGTCTAACTACACAAAACAATCTTCCAGCATCAGTAGTCTCTTCACAACCCTTTCTCTGGGCTCTCTGGCTCAGTAACCCCAGCCAGAAGGAGCAAGGGGCAATGAATTCCTGTTTCGTCCAAGTGGTGTAGCTGAGCCTGACCACCACCTTCTACTGTAGGTTACAGCCTGGAAACCATGAATTATGAAGCAGTTGGATCCTTCACTCAAAACAACACATACCTTTCTTTTCTGCAGGCCACTCCCTAACAACCCGAATGATGTTATCACACCTCTTGCAACCTGGGGGTAGGGGGAAAGGATCTTCACATTTGCATGAGATGGGTAAAAAGGCAACCAACTTGCCAATTTTCTGTTATTCAAAATAGCCACCCCGTCCCCTTACCATTAATGGAGGTGAAGCAAGCAAGATGGCTGCCATTTCCCTGAAACCTATTTGCATTTGGAAGTGAAGTTGCCCCTGTGAAAGATATCTGCCATCTCCCACTGTTTTTGGTGAGACTGAAGCCATGTCCACCAGCAATATAGCTGCCAGCCTGGTTCAGGGAGCTAGACAAGATGCTGTTAGGGCATAGGGTCAGTGAGGAGCAACGGAGACTCTGTAAAAGAAGGGGAAAGTTGAGGATAGGAGAGAGACTGAAGTGGTACAGGAGGAAAGTGAAGGCATAGGGGATAGAAGTGTGTGGTAGGGTGCTGCTAGAGAGGTCTTAATTAGCTCCTGCCACTCCAGCCCCCCTGATTGGGGCAGGGTAGCTAGCTTGATCTTGAAGGTAAGTGACCACACCTGCCAGCCTCCTTAGCAGGAGCTATAAGGGTGAGAGGAAGTGGAAAAGACCAGGCGGGGAAGGTTAGATTCAGATGGAGGTGGGTGTCTCCTAGTCTGTTGGTGGCCAGGCCTGTGGAAGGCAAAGCTGTTGTAAAAAGCCTGTATATAGTTGGCAACTGGTGGTGGGGACCTGATCACAAATAAAGAGCATGGGTGTTGCACCAGCCTGAAGTGTCTCTGAGAAGAGGGAGATAAGGGCCAAACCGGAGGCGCACTGTGTGCACCACATTATAAAGTGATAGGACCCTTACTCCCCATTACTCACTGGTGAGGGAGTTGCTGGACTCCTCTCTGAGCAGTCAGTGAGAAGGACATACTGTTGCATGTGTATTTAAGGCTGGATTTTGCGCCTTCAAAGCTCAAGCAGGCAGCTTCCCTTTAAAGCTTCAAAATCCAGAAGGCAGATTAAAAAACCCCCACACATTTATTTTAGAATAATCTCATGATTTTTAAGCTAATCAGGACTTCTGGGGATCTGACTCATGATTTTTGAATGCATGGGGTTGGCAATAATGAAATAGGCCTTCCTTAGACCTTTCTAGCAGAGCCCCTCAGAGTCTCCTTTCCTAGGTAAGCTTCCCCCAGACCCTATTGTTCTAGTCCTGTATTCTGCAGCTAGGCATCCCAGATCATTCAGCTCTCTCTCAGTAAGGAACCATCCCCCATCCTCCTAGCACCCTCTTATTTTTGTTGTTTCTCTATACAGTGCACAAACTGACTCCTATATTTCCCAGCAGGTTTGGCTCTAAGTCACAGGACCCAAATAACATGGCCTGCGTGGAACTGAACCCCCCTCATAGGCATAAATAACCATGTGTCAGACTGCTTTTTAAATAAAAAAAATTCAGTGGCAATAATTTCATGTTTTATTGTTTGTCTTAAAAATCATGGGGGGTTTTTTGGCTTATGATTTTGAGGCCCAACTCGAGTTTTTCAATGTGTGGCATGGGCAGTACTGTGTTTTGCAAACATTAAAGACACAAAAGAGTGCTTCTTGAAAAGTCATTTGGGACTTATCTAGAAGGATAGGGAATAGCCAGATTCATTAAATCAAACTTAAGAAAACATTTGGAGCATGTATCTTATTTTTTACAACGTTGACCTCTTTTTTGTTATTGTTGGGTCATGTCTGACTTCAGCAAATTCCTTATATTAGGCCAGAGACATTTGGATAACTAAGTCATGGGCTTGATCTAATCAAGCAATGATTAACTAGAATAGCTCCAAAAATGTTACAGTCATTCAAAGGAAAAGGCAACTTTAAAACCCCAGTGCATTACTTTGTGGGATGGTACTGAACATGCTGAGTACCTTAGTGTCAGGGAGAAGCAGGAAAGTTCTGGCAGAGGTTCTCCAAAGCTTATGTATAATTGCAGTAGAAGGATAATTAGTACTTACAAATTCCTATATTTTATTTGAATAAATAGCTTTCAAGAGTCCTTTCCTTTACAGGTCCTGGAAGCTTCACACCTCACAATCAGATTGCTGAGTAAATCCTGAACATGGATGACAGATTTAAAGGTTACCTATCACAGAAAATGGCAAATCTCGTCACTTTTCATGACTTCATTTAAAAAAAGAAAAAAAGGAAAAAGTCATTTGAAATCCTGGAAGAATGGATGTTTTAAGTCATCCTAATGAACAGAAATAAAAATAAATGTCAGCACACAGAAAATATCTGTGCAGACTATTAAGTAACAAAGAAGATTAAAATTAAATTACCATCATAGAAGTTTGAACAACATACTTAAAGGCAAAGTTTTTTTTTCCTGAGTCCAGAACATACAGGCTGTTCAAAACATCCACACCACATCAGCTGTAATCCTAGAATGATACAGATATTTCATATTACAGTGGTGGGATGAGGAGTCAGCAAACTCCAACCTCTTGTGGATAAATTCACTCCTGGTGTAAGAGGGAATAACTTCATTAATTCCAATGGAGCTGTCTTCTTTACTCCTGTGGTGAGTATGGCCTCTGGTGTTAATTTAGTCCTTGCATTTTTAGAAGTAGTATCTATTTTAGTAATTTTATAGGATTCTATATCATTTAAGTATGAACTCACTGGTTTTTTATTTGATTAATTAGTTTTTATTTTAAAAGCATGGTGCAAACCTATGAGGCTTTTCGGGACCGGGAGAAGCAATAAGATACTGTTTATATTTTACAGGTGACTTGGTGTTGTATATGTTTAGATCTTTCTCAAAACCAGTTAGCTTTGCAGGGTAAGCTCTGTTAATAGAGAGTGAAGCAAAAAAGTTATTGAGCTTACAGGACTCAGTCTTTTTTAGTAAAGAAGAGAGGAATCTTGTACTGTCCTGCCACTCCCAGTACTGCTGGCCTGTGACTTTGGAAGTTTTTGGAAAGGGTGACAGACTCAGTTTGTAGGAAGATGTGCTATAGGAACTGTACAGTCTGTTGTATGTTGCCTGCCAGTTGCCTCTCTGCTGTGTTACACAGCAACTGCTAACAAATTATACATTTGGTTGGTTAATAAGAGTTTCCATTTGGGGTGCTACTTCTTGTGACCACCGCCCTTTATGACAAATCTCACACATACCCTCCTTTAATTCTTGATACAGTAAAGTAACTGAAGTACTATAATATAATTAATGCCAATCAACATGGGTTTATCGAAAATACATCATGTCAAAATATGATCTCTTTTTCAATAAGATTATAAGTTTGGTTGATAAAGGTAATAGTATGATGTTAGATACTTAGACTTCTGTAAGACCTTTGATACCACATGATGACATTTTGATTAAAAACTAGAATATAAAATTAACAAGGCATATATTAAATGGATTAAAAGCCAGCTAGAGAGATCTCAAAATGTAATTGTAAACAGGGAATAATCATCATCAAAAGGATGTGTTTCTAGGGGTCCCACAGGGATCAGTTCTTGGGCCTACGCTAGGGTGACCAGACATCCTGGTATTATCAGGACAGTCTCGATTTTAGGGGACTTGTCCCGCATCCCGACCTTACATCAGTCGGGACGCACTTGGTCCTGATATCGGGATTGTCTGGTTAGGACCGTCCGCAAGCTGCCGCCAGCGCCGCTCACCTCTTCTTCCTGGGGCAGCTCTCAGCACATGCCCGCCTGCCGGCAGGAACCTCTACTGCAACCTCAGGCACAGAGGTGGCGAGGAGGTCTCCGCTGCGTGCTGCAGGGGCGGGGCTTGCAGACACCAACAGTGGGCAGAGAGCCCCCCCGCCCCTCCTCCTTGACTCGCGACCCTAGGAGCCAGGGAACTTGCCTGCCAGATGCTTCCCAGGAGCCACTCCAGGTAAGCATCACTGGGACTCACCTCACCTCCTGGTGAGTCCCTCTGGCTGGGGTGGGAGGAGGTGTTCTACGTGCTCCCGGTGCCTGCAAGCCCTGCTCTGTGGCTCTGACAGCTCCCATTGGCACCTTTCCCGGCCAATGGGAGCCACCAGCCAAGGAGCTCATGCTTGTGATGGGCACAGCACTTGGAGAGTCTGGATACTCCTATCGCTGCTCTCACCCTAGGAGCCAGAGACCTCCCAGCAGGGCTGGTGAGTGTGGCCAGGGTGTGATGGTGAGTGTCTGGGAGGTGTGTGTGTCGGGGGGTGGGGGGAGTGCTGGGCTGTGAGGGTGTGGAGAGCGCTGGGCAGTGGGGGAGGTTTGTGTTTTGGGGTGCTGGGAATTAGGGGAGATCTGTGTGTGTCAGGGCACTGGGTAGTGGGGGGTCTGTGCAGGGCATTGTGTAGTTATGGTGGTGGGGCTGTGGGGAAGGGCACAGGGAGGGGAGATCTGTATATATTGGGAAACTAGCAAGTGAGGGTGTTGTGTGAGGTGCTGGAGGGGCACTGGATAGAGGTGGTGGTGTGCACAACTCTGCATTTCTTGTGGGGGAGCTCTGGGCATAGTGGGTTCAGGGAGCGCAAGGCATAATGGATCCAGGGGGCACTGGGCAGCAGCATGGGCCCACCCTCAACAGGAAGGGGCATGCTGGTAGCACAGGGCCAGCCAGACCAGTGTGCCTCTGGCCATGCCATGCGTGCCCTATTTCCCCTGGCCAGCTCTGCCCTTCCTGCTGCTCACCTCCTCAACTGAAGGCAGGGGTAGGTCCTGGCAGTGCTTACTTGAGGTGGCTCCCACAAAGCGGCCGGCACTTCCCTGAGGTAAGTGTCAGAGGCTGCATCCTCCTTCCCAGCAGAGTGTGTGCAGACCGGTTCACTTTGCTCATGGCAGAGTCAAGGAAAGGAGGCTCCTGTCTCTGCACATGCTGATTCTGTGCAGGACAAGCTGGGGCTGAGCACTGCTAAGCTGCTGCCCAGTTCACTTACCCACATTAACAAGCAGGGATTGCACCTGGCAGCATACATCTGCTTGATGTACAATCAGGATGCCATTTGTCCCCATATTCAGATCAAATTCTACATTTGGTAGTGAAACAAAAAATTAATTGATTGGGAATGTCCCATTAAACCCGATTGTGATCGGTTATCTACTGGCAACTTTAGTTTTTCAGGTTCTTTTCCAGTGTAATTCAAATTTACAGTAGGAACATGCAGTTTACTGTTCTGAACCGCAGTGCATACCATAGGACAAACTACAGTGGGCACGTAATAACACATAAGAAGCAGAGACTGTGCAGTTCTTTTCAGTGGCTAGCTATCCAGCTAATGGTCTTCAGCTGAAAAGGCAATGGCAAGGGAGGAGCCAACAACCAAAAAACAAAACAAACAAACAACAAAAGACAGTGCAGCTACAGGACAGAATGGGAAGCCACTTACACCTGGATTCGGAAATCCTAAGAGTGTGATTCAAAAGCCTTCAGAAAAGCATGCAAGGAGGAATTTAGCATTTGCCATGGCAGTGATTCTGATAAGCATCATGCCGAATCAAAAAATCATGGACAAAACACCCAGACTCACAAGAGCAATACCTTGGACTCACATTTTTTCAGCAAGCCAAATGACTCCTTCAATAACAAAGTTATCGCTACTGAGCTAACTCAAGTTTACCACACAGTAGTCCATCAACACTCATATCACTCATCTGCCTGTGAACTTAAACTGGTTCCTACCTTGTATCCAGATTCAACGATTGTGAAGCACGTCAGCTGTGGCCAGACTAAAGCAGAGGCATTGATCAAAGATGTGCTGTCACCACTCAGAATTTTTAAAGGGCCTCAGCAAGCCAGGTGGTCCCTATTTCTCTGTTGTCACAGATGCATCTAACAAGGGCAATGTGAAAACTTTCCCCTTATCACTGAGATACTGGACACCTGAACATGGGGTCCAAGATAAATTGTTAGACTTCTATGAGCAAAGCGGAGAGACTGCAGAGGCAACAAGCAACACATTACTTGAAAAACTTCTGACACACAAACTAGAGCTAAACAAAGTGTCTTCCTACTGTGCTGATAATGCAAACGTGAATTATGGAAAGCGACAATCAGTGTACCAGAATTTTAAAAAAACAAAATGAAAATATCTTGCCAGCAAACTGCCCTGCCCATGTTGTGCACAATGCCGTGAAACATGCTAGCAATACCCTACAAGTTGACACTGAGACTCTGGTGATTAAGATGTTCAAACCTGAGCCCCATTGCCAAGGGCTGAAAACCTCTGGCTTTGGTCCTGGGCAGTGGGGCTTAGACTTCAGCCCTGGGCCCCAGCAAGTCTAAGCTAGCTGTGGCAACCCCATTCAAAGAGGGTCACAACCCACTTTGGGGTCCTGACCCACAATTTGAGAACCACTGCTCTAACCCTTACTTTAAATCAAATAATAAACACTTTAGTTAATCAAGCACACATCAGTGTAAAATTGCTGGAGATTATTTATCAAAATTACCTATTTAAAGGTTATTTCTATAAACTTGTGCATGAAAAAAATCACTTGCAAACATTGTCATTCTCTTCTCATGCTAGTAGTACATATAGGAGTAAGTGCAATAAGTGGAGTTATACTAGTGTAAAAGCAGTGACAGTGAGAGAAGAATCAGGCCTTCTCTCTCCTTTCCCTGTGCTCTTTCTTTTGTAAACAAAATGCCCTTAAAGTTTGGTCAGTAGCAATAGATAGCCACTTTTTGGAGTTACATTAAATTATTCTCTTACAAGGAATTTCTTATTTCAACTCCTTCCCTACTGAGGTAACTTCTAACTCTCTGTATGGGAGGGATTTTATGACCTGGGGCAGAATGTATTTTAAAAAAAAAAAAAGATCTACTGAACAGAGTGTTCCCTTAGAGTAATTCTAGGCCAATTATACTTTTATTTCTGAAAGCATTCCTTGTACTTCTTAAAGGGTTTGGGGGGCATTTGATCATGTGATCACACAACTCTGACCTGAATGTAAACAAAATGCAATTTTGTAATAAAACTCTACAACCTAAGGTCAACAAACTGTTGAAAATCATAGTGGCATTCATATCTATTTATTTATTGCTAGAAACCAATCATCAAAATGTTCCCAGTGATATATAGGAGATTTATTATTTAACCTTTCTGCAGGCAATAGAAGCAGTGTGATGTCTGGAAAAAAAAATCTCATTTCACAGGTAATGTAGAATTAAAACTATTCCACAGAAGTCTAGAGTTAAAAACCCAAGTTCACCCACCAAAAAGATCTTCTGGCAAGTGTGTGCATTTTGTAAAATTACCAAATGTGTAAACCTACAATAAAATAAATGTAAAGGGCATTTAGGGCTACATGTGTCTCTCATAAGTTCATGGACAATAATTGAACACTACTTCCAGAATGACATTTTTACTTTAAAGTCTGAAGAAGAGCTAGAGTTCTCTTTAGCCAGCATTATGGGTCCCAGATGACTGGAAAAAGGCTAACGTAGTGCCTATCTTTAAAAAAGGGAAGGAGGAGGATCCGGGGAACTACAGGCCAGTCAGCCTCACCTCAGTCCCTGAAAAAATCATGAAGCAGGTCCTCAAGGAATCAATTTTGAAGCACTTTGAGAAGAGGAAAGTGATCAGGAACAGTCAGCATGGATTCACCAAGGGCAAGTCATGCCTGACTAACCTAATTGCCTTCTATTATGAGATAATTGGCTCTGTGGATGAGGGGAAAGCAGTGGACATATTATTCCTTGACTTTAGCAAAGTTTTTGATATGGTCTCCCACCATATTCTTGCCAGCAAATTAAAGTATGGGCTGGATGAATGGACTATACGGTGAATAGAAAGCTGGCTGATAGTCGAGCTCAATGGGTAGTGATCAATGGCTCCATGTCTAGTTGGCAGCCAGACTCGAACAAAACAGGCCCCAGGACTAACTTTTAATATTTTCATTAATTATCTGGAGGATTGCATGGACTGCACACTCAGCAAGTTTGCTGATGACACTAAGCTGGAAGGAGTGGTAGATACGCTGGAGGGTAGGGATAGGATACAGAGAGATCCAGACAAAATTATAGGATTAGGCCAAAAGAAATCAGATGAGGTTCAACAAGGACAAGTGCAGAGTCCTGCACTTAGGACTGAAGAATCCCATGCACTGCTACAGACTAGGGACCTAGTGGCTAGGCAGCAGTTCTACAGAAAAGGGCCTAGGGGTTACAGTGGACAAGAAGCTGGATACGAGTCAGTGTGCCCTTGTTGCCAAGGAGGCTAACGATATTTTGGGCTGTATAAGTAGGAGCATTGCCAGTAGATCAAGGGACATGATCATTCCCCTCTATTCAGCACTGGAGTACTATGTCCAGTTTTGGGCCCCACACTACAAGAAGAATGTGGAAAAATTGGAAAGAGTCCAGTGGAGGGCAACAAAAATGATTAGGGGTTTGGAGCACACCATTTATGAGGAGAGGCTGAGGGAACCGGGATTATTTAGTCTGCAGAAGAGAAGAATGAGGGGGGGGATTTGATAGCTGCTTTCAACTATCTGAAAGCGGGTTCCAGAGAGGATGGATCTAGACTGTCCTCAGTGGTACCAGATGACAAAACAAGGAGTAATGATCTCAAGTTGCATTGGGAGAGGTTTAGGTTGGATATTAGGAAAAATCTTTTTCACTAGGAGGGTGGTGAAGCACTGGAATGGGTTACCTAGGGAGGTGGTGGAATCTTCCTTTAAGGTCAGACTTGATGAAGCCCTGGCTGGGATGATTTAGTTGGCGTCGGTCCTGCTTTGAGCAGGGGGTTGGACTAGATGACCTCCTGAGGTCCCTTCCAACCCAGATAGTCTATGAACATGTAGTGTAGACATGGTCCCAGATGGATTAAAGAGACATCTAATACCAGAAATCTATTCCCCATTTAGACACTTGTAGATGATTAATTCACCTCTTAACCTACTCTTGGATAAACTAAGTAGATTGAATTTCTTAAGCCTCTCACCACAGAGGCATGCTTTCCCCACCTGAAACCATTGTTGTAGCTCTTTTCTGATCTTTTCCAGTTTTTCCAATATCTGTTTGAAAGTTTGGCACCAGAACTAGATACAACATTCCAGTAACAGTCTCACTAATGACACATGCATACACAATGACCAGCCTCCTACTTCTACTTGATAGTTTCGTGTTTAATCTGAGCATCATGTTCACATACTTAACTATAGCATCACAATGGGAGCTTGTATAACCAGATGAATACATGACTCCTAGTCCTTTTCAGTGTCATTTGCAGTCCAGTATACATCTTGTAAGCATGGTCTACAATCTTTATTCCTAGACATATGACCCTGCATTTGGCCATGTTAAAGCACTTGTTCAAATGAGTCACCTCACCAAGTGATCCAGGTTGCCCTGTATGATTCCTTTCCCTATCACTATTTACCACCATTAATTTGTAATACAAGGAGATTTTACTAAAATGATTTTGTATTTTCTTCAGGACCATAGATGAAGATATTAAATAGCACTGGGCCAAGAACAGGTTACTACTGCTCCCCACTAGAAACTCTCCCATAAGGGGATGATTTAAGAATACTTTTTAAAAATTTGTTAATCAGTTTTCATTCCATTTAATATAGACTTCTGAATTTAAGAAGTACTATACAAAAAAAAATCATGATGGGGGACTAAAACAAATTAGACTTCTGTATACAAGTATATTATGTCAGTTACTCTATCAGCTAAACTTGTAATCTAATCCAAAAAAACAAGTTTGCTTGACAAGACTTATGTCATAGCTTCCTACTCAGATTTGAACCTTAGCGTTCATAACCTGAGAAGCTAGCATGAACCCTCTAAGCTTAATTACCAGCTTAGATCTGATTATCGCTGCCAGCCAGCCAAGTGATCCAGGGCTTGCCCCTCTTTGGTTCTCCAAAACTTCTCTGGGGGACCCAAGACTAGAAGCCCTGGAGTCTTACCACAAAGGGAATAAACCATTCCCCCCACCCTCTCCACCCAGATTTCTCTCTGGCTACTGCTGAGAGTTACTTTAGATCGAACCTCTTTTACATCACATACCAAGAAAGCATGTCTCTCTCTTCACAAAAGAGACAAAGCAAACAAAGACAAGGAAACAGAAAAGATTCTCCTCTTTTCCCTTAGCTTCTTCCCGCCCTGGGACATAGGAGAGTTAAACACCAGAGAGCAAGTCTTTCCCCTCCCCCCTGTCTTTCCTTTCTCCCACCAATTTCCTGGTGGGTTAACTAGAAACAAAAAATCAACAGGTCTTAAAAAGCAAAAAAACTTTTTTTATTAAAAGAAAGAAAGAATAGAATAACAGTTCTCTGTAATCTAGATGGTAAGATACAGGGTTTTCAACTTACAGAAAATGAATAAACAATAGAAAGGGATAAACAGCCTTATCCAAAAACAATACAATTTAAAGTACTTATAGCCAAATACACATAAAGACTCCACCAGCCAGATACACAGATGCAAATACAGCAAAACCATTTAGAAGACTATACTTTTGCTACCTTTGTAGTTACAACTGGGAAACAGAAGATTAGAAGGACTGGAAATAGATCCTCTCATAGCTGAGAGAGCACAGAACAGACAAAAGACCCAAGACCAAGAAACACCCACAAATTCCCTCCCTTAAGCTTTGAAAAAATACGGTTTCCTGATTGCTCCTCTTGTCAGGTGTTTGGTTCCCTTTGTTAACCCTTTACAGGTAAAAGAAACATTAACCCTTAGCTATCTGTTTATGACAACTTATTTTCCACAGAACCATCTTTTAATTCTTTACTAATTGAATCCCATGTCAGCTTTTCAATGGTTTTACCAGAAAGCTATGTCAGGCTAATTTGCCTTTAGTTTACCAGGTCATCCCATTCATCCTTTTTAGCTGTTTATACAACATTAGCTTTTTTCCATCCTTTCCCAGTGTTTCAAGATTTATTATTTTTTTAAACAGTAAGTACATTAATTATTCAGATTGGCTGGCTGAGGAGCAATCTATATACTGTTGGGTGCTCTATAACTTCCTCCCTAGTTACTCTCATAATAGGAAGTATTCCATTATCACTGTAAGATAGGAATACATTATCCTGCTTCTTTCCAAACAAGGAACATAAATATTTATTGACTATATCTACCTACCTTTTCTAGTGATTAGTGTGAATACCAGAAATTTATCAATTAAGCAATACTTCTGAAGTTATTGGACTAGAGAGGCTAATTCAGAGCTACATCAGGTCAGTTTCTCTATTCCAATTTAGTGACATTTTACACACAGGTGGTAGAGGTGTAAATGAACACAAAATATGCAAAACAATGAAGAGCTTGTCTACACAGCCCGCCCAGTGTGGACTTCAGTGATGTGAGTTGCAGCGCACATTGAAGTGTTGTGCTGTAACTCCCCCATGCAGACTCTTGGGGAAGCCTGAGAAAGAAAATAGACAAAAGGGAAGCCCAGCTGGTTCCACCAGCTAATTGAAAACACATGTAGAGACCTTTTAAGACACAAAACCAAACAGGTTCTTTAAAGAAGAAAAAAAAAGTAAATTTTTTTAAAAACAAGAAAAAATACATCTGGGACTTAGGCTTTTGCTAGATTTTAAAAGAGCAATTCCAAAAATTAAGCACCCAAAATAGCTTTCTTGGGGGTTCAGCTTAAAGGTTACAAGCAAACAAAAGCATCTGGGGTTAGCAGAGAGGAGTCCACAAGCCCTACAGAAAATAAAAGAAATAAACCTAATCACATCTATCTAAATATTCCCTGTCCCAGTGAATCCTTCTAGGTATGGATGATGGTCCAAACTTTATACTGTCCCCGTCTCTTCAGCCCCGAGAGAACAACAAAGAAACAAAGGAAAAGCTTCCCACCCCCATTTTAAAAAGTTCTAGCCTTCCCTTTGGCTCTTTTGGTCAGGTGTCCACTCCCTTTTCTTTACCTGGGGGATTCTTTAACCCTTTACAGGTAAAGCGAGCAGCCACCAAGAGGGACTTTATAGTTAACTGGCTGGCTGGGTGTCCGTAAAAGGTGGCTCCTCCTTTCACTTATCACAGCATGAAGCAACATTTACTTACCAAATGGTAAGTCTTGTTGTTCTGGAATGTTCTGCAGAACTGCTCTTCCAAACTGAGCATCTGTGCTAGATGCTGATACTACAGAGTAATGGTTAGTAAAGTGTGTGTAAGTGTCACTGCTCTACTAATTTCAATGACTGGAACTCTGCTGAAATATGCTGCCAGCATAGCTTGAGTCCTAATAGACTGAGCAGTCACTCAATTTAGCGGCTGTTACTTATTCATGATGTAAGAAATCTTGATATAGTTCACAATCCATTTGGATAATCTGAGAGGAGATTGATACACCAATGAACTATGAAGAGAGTCTAGAAGATTTTCTGAATGATCTTGTCCTAGTGTGTCAATGTATATTTAGGCAACATAGTTTAGTAGTTCAGTATACTGATCTGAACAGATGGATAAGCATGACCAGAAGAGGTTTAAAAAAAAAAAAAACTTGGCAGATTTGTGGACTTGTTTGACTCTTTCATTTATTGCTGTGACTACAAGTGATGAAAGTGGTGGGTGTGAATAAAGCTATTCAAATCCTTGAGGAGGGACTTGATCTTTTTATTCAGTCCTGTAACATGTCCTCTGCCCAGGGCCGTCCTTAAAACTTATGGTGCCCTAGGTGGAGTTATTAAACTGGTGCCCCTGAGCCTGTCTCTCTCTTAGCAACACAAACATAAGCTTACACTATTGGAAAACTTGCCACATGCATGTTATTAAAACCAGTTTAACTTAATGAAGCACACTGTAATGCTGATGGACTAGCACTAAAGAAGCAGCACTATAGAAAAAATTCTGATTTGACAGAATGATGCAACTAATATAATTTTTTTAATCTGTCAACATTTTATTGGAAATTTCTATGAAGAGGTATTGAAACAAGGATTTGTTTTTAATTAAAAGCAATCTTTCTGGCTTGTTTGTCTGCAAAAATCAGTAAGAACGTCATTGTATGACAAAGACAAAGTGATGCAAGAATAGCAAGACCAGTCAAGTGTTTCTGACTCCATGTCGAGCAAAGATAGTTTTTAATGAGCTTTAGTTTTGAGAAACTCCGTTCTCCTGATGCTACTGTTACAGGAATTGTCAGCAGAATATGAGTGGCAATGTACACATTAGGATATGTGTCAACAAGTTTGCTGTTATGAGTAAACTGTACAATGTCCATTATCGATTTTGCACATGGCAACACTGAGGACAGTACTCAATTCTTCATACAGTTCAAGTCCATTTAAATCAAAATGATCGCTGTGCTTCAGGAGGCTCTCTAGGTCAGGGATCCCCAATGCAGTGCCCGCAGGTGCCATGGTGCCTGCAGGGGCCTCTCAGTGCACCTGCGTACTGGCTGGTGGACAAGCATCCGCCAAAATGCCACTGAAATTCGGTGGCATTTCAGCAGCAATGCCTCTGGATGACGCCGCTTGCCGCTGATAAGCGGCGTCATCCAGAGGCGTCGCCGCTGAAATGCCGCCGAATTTCTGCGGCATTTCGGCGGATGCTTGTCCACTGCCACGGTCCTTTGTCTGGTGATCACCAGACAAAAAAGGTTGGGGACCACTACTCTAGGTTCTTGCACTTGTCATTAGTTGCTCTTGTTTTCCTATTTCGTTGAATTTAGTCCTGCTCAGCCCACCTACCAGCTGAGTGAATGGAACTCCAGGCTGACAGCGGGTTGAGTGGCTCAGCCAGGGTATCAGCCGCCGGCCTGCTCAGCCTGCTGCTAGCCTGGGGTTCCTTGGGGGTCCCCAGGCCAGCAGTGGGTGCTGAGTGGGGCTGATGGCTGGGACCCTGGGTGGCAATGGGGCAGCAGCCAGAACCCCAGAGCAGTGGCAGGCTGAACTGCTCAGCCCACCACTGTGTGCCATCAAAAATCAGCTCGCGTGCCACCTTTGGCACATGTGCTGTAGGTTGCCGATGCCTGCTCTATACATTAGAAAGGAGATGAGCATATTACAGTTGTTGGAGGACTCTAGTTAGCAGTAACAGGGCTATAGGAAAGTCAGTCAACATTTTTTGTTTCTCTGATGAAAACTGGCCCACTCCCTTCCCCATGCCAAACTCATCACAAATAACTGTCAACAACTTAATTTTCTGGTTTTGGCTAAGAGATTGATTTTTTTTTTTTTAAATATTGAAATTGAATTCAGGATTGTTAGCAAGCATTTCTGGCGAACAAATTTGTTAAATGACAATCTAAACGGCAACGCAGTACTGCTTCATGCTTGGCTCACCCCCCCAGCCTGCTGGTCCAACAGCTGCAGTAGAGGAGGAGATAGGTGGAAAACTGCAGGACCCCAAAATCCACCTCTTGGGTGCAGAGTGGCAACAGCAGCAGCAAACCCTCAGGTCCGATCACACGCCAATGGGCACCACCGCCAGCCCAACAGACCATGGTGAAGTTAGCACAGCATCTGATCTCAGGGACAGGGGCACCCATGTAGCCACAGCAGCTCATCCTGCCTGTGCAGCTCCCCCCAGATGAGATGGATCGCTGCCAGCCCGGGAGAGACACACGCTCCCCAGCTAGGGTGACCAGATCCAGATGTCCTGATTTTATAGGGCCAGTCCCAATATTTGGGGCTTTGTCTTATATAGGTACCAATTACCCCCACCTAGGATGACCAGACAGCAAATCGGAAAAATCAGGATGGGGATGGGGGGAAATAGGAGCCTATATAGGAAAAAGACCCAAAAATAGGGACTGCCCCTATAAAATTGAGACATCTGGTCACCCCGCAGGTGAGTTCCTTCCCCCACTCCTTCCCAGAGACCCCAGCAGCCAATCCCCTCCCTCAGACTGTGCTGCATTCATCTCTCTCTAGGACCCAGCAGCCCTGTTCTTACATGCTCCACTGCTTCCCATCTGTCCAGCCTCCCAGCAGAGCGGTGCCCCCAGACCTAGTGGTGCCCTAGGCAGCTGCCTGTTCTGCCTATGGTTAAAGACGGCCCTGCCTCTGCCCGCCCCCTCTTCCTGGGACCCACTGGCTTCCCCCACTAAGGCACAAAAAGGCTTCTTCTGCAGCACCCGTGGCTTTATTTACACATGTTCTCCCACCATCAGTCATATACTATATACAGAGCAGGCCTTACAGTCTCCTCTTCCACTCAGAGTCTGCCCTCGGTCTGGAGATTGACCTTCCCCTGGCCATTCCCCTGTCTTCTGGCTGCCAGCCAGCCTTTATAGCCCTTGAAGCCTCAGGCCCACAGGTGCAGCCAGTTCTGGGGCTGGCTGAGCAGGGGCTAATTAGGTGCCTTTGCACCAGCACACTGCTACAAGTCCTTTTCAAATTTGGTGTCATAGGGTAGCCCACAATTCCTCAGCAGGATCGAGAATTTCTTTATTAATTGGAAAGGCTATTCTGTTCTGAGCAACATGGTAGTAAGATAGCAAATAACTTTGTCTTCTCCTGAATCAGCTCCAAAGGAAGCTCTAGGACATCTGCCATTCTCTCTAAAAATTTTGGTAAGTCTTAAAATCATCCCCCAAAGAAGTCATGGAGGTTTTATCCTGAGTAGAAGTAAAGAGGTCTAGGTGAAGAAGGGGTATCTTGAACATCTCCATCCTCTTCCTCTAAGAGTCAGTTGCAATTCTGTAGTCAGTCACTGGTAGAGAAACAGGGTTTTGATGGATTACTCAAGGAGGTTCCTGGGTGGCTGAATAATGAGGTAGTGGTCAATAAGTGGTAAGACCAATAAAGCCCTGGTTGTCCTCTGGGAATGAAAGCTGATTCATGTGATGGGGGTCTAAAGGTAGAGTCCTCAAGATAAATTCTCCTATCATAACCCTTTGAGTGGATGAGATGAGTGAAGCTCAGGTGAATAGTCTTTACTAGGTGCTTGGGAAGATATTGCAGATGATAATGAAGAGTCCTCAAGTGAGAAGCTGCATTTGAAGGTACTGCTTGATTTTGAAGAGTAGGTAGTTAAGCATGACTGACTCCCAGAATGCAGTGATATCTTCATGACAGGTACCCTGGACTGTCCCAGTGGAGTCTTCATTCCAGCTGAAAAAGGGAAATAATTCAACAAATGGGAGCCTAACTCTGGAGTTATTCTGATGTCACTTTCAGAGACACGGATGACAGTTAAGGGATCTCTGGTACCACCATGAAAAGGAGGAGGAGCCTAGTACCACCACTGACAGGTACTTCTTGCCTGCAGAAGATAACCTCAGTACCACAGGGGGCTGATGCTGTCCTAGGCACTCCCTGAGCCAGTACTGAGGAGTTAGCATGTGAGCACCCTGATCCTGTAGCTTCTGCTCTTGCCAGGGTGTGCTGTGAGTGCTGCTGCAGCAGCACCAAGGAAACCCATGAAGAATTTGTCTTAGATCTCTTCAAGCTCAGGGCTGCTGAGATAAGTGGATCTTCCAGTGCTGCTTTCTTCCTTGATAAGGCCTTGAGTGGCTCCCTGGATACCCATCACTCTGCCTTTCTTACTTGGTACAAGGGAAGGGAACTACAGCCTGATTGCAGGTTTGGCTGAATGATCTCTAAGCCATATCTGACTGCTCCAGCAGATCATCTTTAAAGCTCCTGAGGGAGGAGAGATGCCTCCCAAGAGTTGCAGAGGTTGGCATTACCTCCCTAGTCTAATAGCTAAGTTAAAAGCTGATAAGTTGTAATGGTAACAAACTAAACTAACTAAAGTAGCACACATGGGCAAGAAGGGAGCATGTGCCACCTGTAATGGACATGGCTATTTGCCCTTCCAAGCTCCTGTGCTGGGGCTGCTACTGCGCCATAAGTGGGAGACGTGTACAAAAACTTGAAGAATTAAAAAGGTACCTAGTTCACCTTAATTTCACTGCTTCTCCTCCTTCACCCCTAAGTTGGAAGAGGTACCTTTTAGTTCTCACTATCAGGGACTACCGAGGGTACTTTCAGCACAGCACTTCAACCCACACTTCATACTCCACCCTCTGGGGCTGTATTTGTCTGATCCCCTGTCGCTGATAGATACCTCAAAAAAAATAAATCCCCAAACCTCTTAATCCCAACCCACCCAAGCAGAGTGCATCAATGAGAAGAACAATGACAAAAAAATTGAACTAATAGGACATCTGCTCACCATCAGAGCCCCTCAATCATTTGCCTTTGTTGTTTCCCACGTCTTGTCTGTTTCTTGTGGTTACGGGATCCCACTCACAGTTGGTGGTGCCTCTTCCCGGCTGTCCTGGGGATTAGGTCTGGCTAGATGTTGCACCCTCCTCCAGGAGTCTCTCCCCCATCATCCTCTCACTCTTCAGACCCCTCTCACTCCAAGAACCACTACCTCCTCTTCATGACTCGGCTTCTGGGGTACCAAAGTGCCTCTTGACAATGGGCTCAGGCAGTCTTCCTCTCACTGTCCTGCCAATGCCACTTTGTCAGCAGCTGGTAAGGGGACCCAGGCTGACCCTCTACTCTGGGTAACAGCTCAGGGGCCTTCTCATCAGCTATCAAGGTCTGATCTACCCCATACCTCGCTGCTTGTCCCTGAACCTTGCTGACCTCTCTGGCTCTTTTTTCTCTGGGCTTGCCAAGCCATAAACCCTCCTCCCAGGGAATGACTGTGGGCTTCTTGTTTCTAATAGCCCAAATACACCTCTCTTCTCCCAGGCAGTGACTGCAGAGTCCCTCCCTACAGCCCTCTTCTGCTCTAAGCTCCTGCAGGCTACTCCTGTTCCTGCACAGCTGAGCCTGTTCTACTTAAATCCCTACTCCCTTCTCCTTCTCCAGGTGCATCCTGGGCAGTTAATTGGCCTGCCTAGCCCATTTAACCCCTCCAGGCCTTGTGTAGGGTGGACACTCCCATCACACTTGCCTATTTAGAGTGTAAGCTACTCAGGGCAATGACCTTGTCATCTTAGTTGTCTATAATGTTCCAAACTCACTTTGGGTGATTTATATTTTTTTATATATATAAAAGTAACATCCAAACAGCAGCCACCTTACTGCACATTCAGAACATTTTTGAAGTAATATCTTAAGAAAAGATATAGACCCAACATTTAATACAATATCTAGAGTAGAAACAAAATTGAGACATTCAAGATCTGACCATTAAAGTTCAAATACTTGTAGTTCTTCTGAAGTATAGTACATATATTTACAATGGGTACAGTTTTTCTTTACTAAAGAAGTGCCTAAACAGGCTGTCCAAATCCAGTATTTTAGACTTTAAAATCAACATCTAGCCACACTAATCACTAAACTAAGCTGATCCCTAGTGCCGATCTCAGTGCTCATATGAGATTCTGATGTCTTTTGTAGGCAATCTGAAAATTAGGCTCCCTGACTGCACTGACTTGCAGTAAACTACAGTTACCTAATCTATAGTTTTCTTTCCATACTCTAGGGCAACAGTAGTTTACGTGGAATTGATTATAGGATTGTGGGAGGGTTTTCTTTTGCTGGCATCTTGGCAACTGCAATATACAAAACCAATCATTTGTATCAGACTCATACTATTCATCTACTTTTGTTTTGCTTTATTATGAATGCAGAGATCTTCAGAATGAAGAGAGAGAGAGAGATCAGTGCCTTGAGTGTACTTGATTAATTACCTGAATGATTATTTTGAAAACTCCACATATTTGTTAAAGTATCCATAGGGTACATCATGATCAGATAAGGAAAGTAATGCAGTACAGTGCAGAGGATCTGCTCAGTATGCTTTTTTAGCAGCATTTCTGTTAGTGCTGTAACCATTCTGTTGCAATTCCCAAGACTATTTTATTATTTACAACCATTTCCACCACAGAACTTTGATGCACCTTTTATAGTCTCTTTCAATGAAAAAAACAATGACATTACCTTTTGGGGTAATCTCAGTTCTGCAATCCTTTCTGTTGTTAGCGTATAAAAAATGTGTGGTCTTTCTTTGGTGCCTATTATTACATTATATTCCACTTCAGTAAGGGTTCGATTGGGTCATATAGCTATAGCTGAGAGGTATATTGCCCCAGGAGGATTCATAGGAGGCACTGTGCCTGGCTCATGTATAGTGCCTTACGGAGCTCCAAAGACTGTAGCACCTTCCAACAGAATACAGTGTCTGCTCTCTTTGTGCCCAAACACCTCGGGAGGCAGGCCCCACTCCACCACCCACTTTGGAGAAGCTAGTTCTAACAGTAGCTCTAATGCAACAGTACAAAGATTGCCTTGGTTCTCAGCTTTGCCATATGGGGCAGGCCATAATCTTATCATAATCCTGTATTCCTATGAAACTGAAGAACATAGCAGTTGCCAAGTCAAAGTAGATCATTGGTCCACCTACACCTATAACATGCCTCTGACCGTGGTTTTTACTTGATGCTTCAGACAAAAAGCAACGGACAGAATCTCACTGAAGCTAGATAATGGGGAAAGGGAATCCTTTCTAACCCCCAACATTACTTACCCCCTGAAACAAAGATTATTAGCCTGTGAAGTCCTTTATAAAACCCATAACATGCTTGTTAGAGATTGGTTAAAACACTACTTTTGTTCAGAGTAGATTTTTTGCCAGTGAGAGACCTGTTTAGTTAGAGTTTTCTGGTTTAAAGAATTAATAGCAATAAAACACTTTCTTCCATATGATTTTCCCCATCCAAGTATGTGTGGATTTCACTCTTTAGATGGTTTGCAGCATTAGCTACAACAGCTCTCCTTGATGACAAGCAAGTGCTACTGTCAGTATAAAGAGACCAAGCAATTAGACAACATGCCAGCCACGGTTTTGCAACCAGCCTCAACAAGTCCGGTAGTTTAAAAAGAAAGTGTTTGCAAAAGTTCTTGTGATTAGTTATCAGCTGTAACAGTGACCATCTTGTGATCCACATCCATTCACCCTTGACAGGCTGACAGGTTTTCTTACTCACATGCTGTCAGTTTCCTAAAAAGCCACTTTGATTTTTCTGCTCCTATTTTTGCAAAGATTATAGTTGGGTTTGGTTTGGTTTGGTTTTAATTAACCCTGAGTGTGAAGACCTGGCCTCAAATCTTCCTAAACTTGAGGGTCTAGGTTCTGATCTGTGGTGCACTTGGCAGGTGTTGCCAGTTGCTGTGCACCTTCAACTTCAATGCATATCACTAGGAGATGATGGTGCCCAGCACCTTGCAGCACTGGGCATTATAGCTAGGTTAATTCCACTGAAGACAGAGTTGCTATGGATCAAATCTGTTCCACCTCATCCTTTCTGTACTTTTGTTTTATTCCAGAAGCCCGATTCTAATCTCATTTACACCATTTTCAACTCAACTGACAGAAGCTCATTTATGCCTACTTTATCAGTGTAAACAGAATCATGCTCCAGATTAGCATAGTACTAGACTGTGGAGTGTTTGAATGGCTGCATCTCAGGCTCATCTCTAGAGAGATCATTGTCGGCATTACTTGTTAACTGGAACCACGTATCGTAAGTTTTCTTCTGTTGGCTCTTGTAGCTTGGGGCTTAACTGACATTTTAGGCATAAAGGGCCCAGTTTTACACTGAACATAGTAGAATTTTTCTACACTGGTGATGAGAGCTTTACACAATGGGTGGAAAATGCTTACAAACCTGAATGGAAACATTTCATGTCCATTTTGCACAGGCTAAGGGATAAGGCAGCGAAGTATCAGTCTTGACCCACTGACTGCATACATGGTTTTTCTTTTATCATTTCCCCCTTTATTATACAAAATGTGTTAGAACGGTAAATATTTTAAAGGAGAATTTAACTTAGTGTACCATCCCCAATTCCCTCCTATAGTTTGACTAAGAGTAGATTGCAAGCTCTTCAGGACAGAGACAATGTAATTTTGTAGGCTTGTATACTATCTAGCCAAGTCCAGTGCTTTGATCCCAATAGGTGCTTTTGGTTGCTATCACCCCACCAGAGAGGAATGCTATAATAATGTTAGCACTATATTAATTACATTTATTAAAGTTGAGGACCCTCTGGTAACTTTCATGAGCATCAAAACCTTCTTTAGAATTGCCAGTGGCCACTTTATTTCTATGCACTTTAACATTTCTCTCTGGTAAGTTAGAGACAGTAGTATATAACCTGCATTCCAGTGAGGATAACTCAATACATGATGTAATTAACTCCTACCTCAGAAACTCTTAGGACCATTTTGATCTCACTTACATGCTTCAATGTAGTTACTTCAGATTTACATCAGGAAGAATTCAGCCCATGAAGGCAAACATCTACAGAAAAGAAATTCACAAGAAATGGAACATAGTAATAGTGACAGGCCTTTACTGTCAAGGTCACTGTGGAAAGGTAATCTGATCAGGCTTGTACTTCAGTTTCTCCACAAGAGGCGATTCCCCACAGGCTGGTCGGAGATTTGAAAAGGTTTAGCGCTCCAACTAAACCACAGAAAGTTCCTCCTTTCAGGGCAAACAAAGGTTGAAACAACACTGTTCTTTGCTCTCCTAAGGCCAACCCCAAACAAAGACACCACCTCAGTTCTTACCTTAGCCAATGTCAAAGAGAAGGGCTGTTCATAGACTCAGACTCATAGGTCAGAAGGGACCAATATGATCATCTAGTCTGACCTCCTGCACAAGGCAGGCCACAGAACCCTACCCATCCACTTTTATAACAACCCCTAACCCATGACTGAGTTATTGAAGTCCTCAAAATTGTAGTTTGAAGACCTCAAGCT
>NC_133770.1:72177878-72335874 GCF_003597395.2 Chelonoidis abingdonii
TCTGGGCTATCTACCTTGTCACTAGAACATGACATTGCTCACAGCATTGACTTGGAGGAACTTGTTTCTAAATTTGCTAAACTTAAAGCGCAGAAACATAAATTCTAAATTATAACATGTTACTCCGTGACCATGTATAATGTATGTGATTTGGGGGGGAGGGGGGGCGCAAGATGGAAGTTTCGCCTAGGGCGCAAAATATCCTTGCACCAGCTCTGCTCCTTCTGGTCACTTTCCAGTCTCCAGCTATTGTAACTGTGTAGGAAACTCTCGAAGAAAATAGAAAGGAATATACTCCTCAAGCTGTTTCTTTCTTGCAGCCCTCCACAGGGTTGAAAGGATTCTGAAGCAAGAGAGATCAGGAGGGTCAGCCCTCTGGAGAGACCTAGAGGACTCTTCCCAATGTACTACCAACTCCAAATTTTCAAAAGTCAGTAGAGGTTTTTACCATAATAGATGGGAGGCTGGGTAGAGTATTTACCTGCTGATTTCTGAGCCTGTATATCATGATGCACTCAAGTCACATTTTCAAGCTTTTCTCTGAAACCGTAAGATTAGAAACTCTTTTCTTTTTTTAAGTGAAAGCTGAAATTCTCACATATAGTCACTTAACTCCAGGAGCTGGGGTTTTAAGGAAACCATCACATAACACAATACTTACTGTAAATCCCATTACATACCTTCTTTCCCCCTCTGACTGAACTCTTTATACAATGTGAGCGAAGAGGAGCCACTCTCTCTTCTCCAGCTGTTTCTACCATTGTCTGAGTATTTTTCCGCAAACTGTGCAAGCAGCTGTGGCCCTTCCAGGTGAAAGATGTTAACTTTTAAACTGCCAACCCAAGGACAGGGGCTCCACAACCCACCACAGCAATACAGTGGATTTTAAAGTGTACACAGCCAGCTTGCAAGGTGAAAAGAGATTGGCAGGGAATAGGGTAAAAAATTCAGCAAGATATGGTGCAAAAAGATATCAGCAAATGCTAATTGTTAAAGAACAATTACTGGGCCACATCCTGACCTCCAATAATGCTGGAAGGCATTGTTGGAGTGATGCAAACCAACCTCCAAGCTGCCCTACCTAGTCAGCAGGGAATTCTATGGGCCAGGCAAAGAGAAATAAATCCCCATCTGATAGAGGTTCCTGCAAACAGGAGGGGACACAGCCACTACATGCTCATTCCCCTAGGATGTGGCTGGCCTAATAGGCAGCCTCACTACCCCTGAGACTTTTACAACTTATGCTGGCAGCTGAACCAGTCCCAACAATCCCAGGGACTGAGGGGAAAGTCCAAAGGTAATTTAAAGTCACTTTTGTCCCTCCCTCCTGTCCCAGCTTTACTGAATAGAGACCTCTGGTACAGCTGAGGATTTGGCTATTATTTTTTTCAGTCCCAGCTTTACTAGTTAACACTAATCTATTGTAGCTTCAATTCTAGGCTAAAAGTCATGTCATAATATTCCATGCCACCATCATAAATATATGTATGAACATACAATTAACATGTCTATTTGTATATAAATCTATTATCATGCAATAAATGTATTATACCACTTTTGAAAGAATGTTTTAGAATATTATGGAAGCCACTGATCATAACTCCATTGGTAAGATTGTTTGATTTTGCACCTAAAGCAAAGATTCAGTCCCTTTGTTTTATATGAAAAATACAGAGTATCCTTCCAAAACTTACAGCTGAGCACAGAATGATTCTGGGAGAATTTACATGGCCTATAGTGACACCAAGAAGGGAAAAAATAAGGGGAAAAAATGCTTTGCCTTTAGAAATTAGTTTAATCAAAGCTGGGACCACAAAACCTAAAATATCTTTGTCAAAATCATATTTTGATTGCATGACATCATTACATGGTAGAATTAAGGTTTTCTGGGTGCCTTAAGTGTGCAATCTCCATGCCTTAGCAAAGTAGGATGTCTTTTAAATTTAACCTTTACTCTGAATTTCCTGGGTTCATAATACTTGGGTTTCAGATAATATCATTCTTGTAACTGACACTTTAATAGTAACTGATATACAGTATCAGCCTTAAGTGTGGTTTAACAATTTTTTTTTGTCTTAGAACATATGGAGAGAGAGACTAACTAGTACATGGTTCCTAGGCATAAAATCCACAGCAAGCCCTGGGGCTTTATTTTTATCCAAAACAGCACATTTTTTTAATCAATGGCTATTTTTAAAAGAATTCCCCTAGCCATGCACACTCATTCCCAGCTTTTTCACCTTGACAGTCAATTTAGTGTCTCAGGAGTTTCAAAAACCACGTTGTATATGAGTTAAAATATGTAGCTATGCAAAAGTGAGGAGGTGAAGAATATTGTGCAGTAACAATTCAGCTAGCTAGGCAGAGTGAACACAGAGCATTAAGTCCCACTGAAGAGCTCTGACAGCCATGATGAATCTGAACACATTTTCTTCAATGATGAATTTCCAATGGAAAATAGAGAAAGAAAAGTTGACTAGAGAGAACAAATATGGAGAAAAATCAGAGCAGTTACAAATGAAACAGGATGGCCACTAAAGAGACCAGGAGTGGTCTGAGGAATAGTATTTGCCCTTATGGATTACTACTAATCTTAGTGCACAACAGCTCTCATCACCAATATCCGCTGCCTCTGTTAATGCTGCTTTGCTGTATTTATGTGGTTAAAGCCTAAGGAAAATGCCACGCAGGAATCCCAACAGCAGATGTTGCTTAAAAGCATTTTAATGGGGATAAAGCTGGAAAAAAAAAAGTGAGCTTTTATTGTTTTTTCTTTTGGGAAATTTTTCAAAGTGATTTGTTGCTAATCTTTTATTCCCTTCATGACTTGTGCACAGATGGCTGATTTTTCAGTATTCATTGCCTGCTAAAAAGCATGCAAAATACAAACTAGTGTATCTATCAGAAAAAGCAAACTACATTCTTCATGAGAACGGGTCAAAAGAGGCATCTTCTGCTCCATTATCTTCCTTGATATGTAGGAGGCCTGTGGCAGTGTAGTTTCATAATACATATGACTTCAGCGGGAGTTGTGTGGGTGCTCAGCATTTCTGAAAATCAGCTCAGATATTAGATGCCTAATTTTAGGCACCCAACTTGAAGGATTTGGCCCAGTGACATAACTGCACCCAGCCACCCAAGAAACTTCCAAGTTTTAGGTACAAATATCTAAACTCAAGTGGTGAAATCCCAGCCCCATTGACATTGATAGCAAAACACTTCAATGTATTTCCCTCAAAGTGTGCTTACGTGTTGTATTGCCTACTTAGCACTATATTAGTTACCCAGAGAGACAGTTATTTAGTAATTCATTAAACAAATACATTTTGTAACCAAACTATGCTTAATCTAACCCAAATCCTTCAAAACTTTTTGCCTTACTGGAGTCCTATTGGCTTTATCTGCAGCTAGACATGGTATTCATTCTCACATTGCATGGATGCCATCAATTCATTTCTGGCATCGTATGACCACATGTACACAGACTACCACATTGTTTTTCAGACTGTGTTACTCTGTCCCAAAGAGTATATTATATATTTGTATAGTACAGGGGGACCTTTGTATTGCAATATTCCTTGATGGTCTCTCTGATTTTCATAGTCCTTCTGGATGTGTGGGGGAAAGGGGACAATTCCCATGCCTGGGTTCACAAGTTCAGCACTAACATTTTCAAAGTTATAAAGTAAAACATTATTCCATGTTATAAGAAAATCAGATATTACAGGTGAGATTAATGCATGCAGCAACTTACATGCATTCCATAGAGTCTAAACACTAAATACTTTCATATAAGACTAATAGCTACTTTAAGCAAAACTAACCAGGTGAACTGGTCTGGTCTCCAGTTATGAGGTTGTCAGTTTTTAGCTCATGCCTGCAGCCTGGGCAAGAACTGGCACCTGGTTTGCCAGAGTCGTAAGGTTATCTAATCCATTTCCCTGTGCTCATAAAGGATTAAGTAAATCTTGACTATCTCTGACAGGCGTTTGTCTAACTGGTTCTTCAAAATCTCTGTCAGGCATTTAACCTGACCTATGAAGTTAAGTACTTGGGAGGTTTTCTAAAACTTTCATTGTTTTGGTTGCTCTCCTTTGAGCTCTCTAATTTGGTCACATCTTTCTTAAAGTGGGTTACCCAATACTGGGCACAATACTCCATCTGAGGCTTCACCAGTGCCATGTAGAGCAGGACAATTACCTCCAATGTTTTACATACTCCTGTTAATATCCCTCATAATATTAACCCCTTTTACAGCTGAATTACTTGGTTGGCTCATATTCAAATAACTCCCAGATCCTTTTCTGCAATGTCTAGCCAGTCATTCTCCATTTTGTAGCTGGGAATTTGATTTTTCCTTCCTAAGCATAGGACTTGTCTTTATTGAATTTCATCTTGACTTCAAAACCAATTCTCCAATTTGTCAAGGTCATTTTGAATTCTAATCTTGTCCTCCAAAGTCCTTGCAACTTGGTGCCATCTCAATTTGGTATAGTCAACAAATTTCATAAGCATATTCTCTACTCCATTATTCTACTCATTAATGAAAGTGTTGAATAGTACCAGAGCCAGGACAGATCTCTGCAGGACCCCACTAAATCTTCCCCCTCCACCACCACCAGTTTGACAGCAAAACATTATAGTAATTTAAGCAAAACTATCAGTTCCATATGACATTCTCACAATCAAATAGGGAACTGTGTAAAAAGAAAATTAGATTGATTTGACATAATTAGTTCTTGACAAATCCATATTGGCTATTACTTATAACCCTATTATCCTCCAGGTTTGAACAAATTGATCAATACCTGTAAAGATCAAACTATTAAAGTTAAGGTGATTGGTCTATAATTCCCCTAGGTCCTCCCTTCCTAAAAGACAGGTACTATGTTTGCCCTTCTTCAGTCCTCTGAGACCTCACCAGTCCTCCATGGGTTCTCAGAGATAATTGCTAATGGTTCTAAGCACTAATTGATTCCAGCACTAACACTCACCTATGTCAATGAATTGGCCCCAAGCCTAACACCAGGCCAGGGCCCTGATCTGATGCTAACCCTAGACTGGGCCCTAAACCAGCTGCAACTGTAAATTAACCTAGACCTGAGTAGCTAAAGTGTTCCCTGCTTTTCTCACATGCTTGATTGCCTCTCTGGTTAATCTTACGATATGGGAGCAGATTGACATTTTAAGCACTTTCTTCTAAAGGTAACACAAAACTCTGAGTTTAGGAACTATTAAAAAGTAATGTTGTTGATGTTTAACAAGAATCTTTTAAGATGGTTAAGTGAAAGACTTCCCAGGAGCCATTTCCTTTTTCAGAGCTGCTCATCATGTTGAGCCACATAATTTCCAGCAGCACTAGTGTCACATCATTGTTAAAATGATCTGCACTATAGTTTACGAAAAGGGATCTGAACATATCACATTTATGGCCAGACAGTTTAGTGCAGGATCAAAAGTTCTCTACCTTTTGGGGGTGCTTATCTTGGTTTGAACACATCATAAGAAGGCCAGTGATCTGATAGTTTTTCCTTGTCCTTGATGAAGCTTTGTATAGAGGGCCTGATTCTCCTCTCATTTATGCCAGATGCATACCACTGTGCCTCCATTGCCTCCTGATTTACGTGAATGTAATAGGTCTCACTTCTCGGTGGGGCAGTGCCCCAGTGGCAAAACTGCCACTACCCATAGGATCAGTTACTGCAAGTCTTCATATAAAATGTCCTTAGCAAGCTAGCATAGATGCTTCAGCAGTCAGATGCGGGAAGACCTGAGAGTTTGTTGGAGACACAGTTTGCTCCTGTCTCTGAACTATTCCATTAAGATTGAAAAGTGGGTGGTGGTGGGAGATGGGACTTGCGCTTTACCAAAACTTTCAGATAATCAGTATTTTACAGTGATCAAATAACCCAGGAAGAGAGGCCTCTGTACTACATAAGACAAATTATCTTTGCTCTCCTTCTGACAGGAAGGCTTTGATTCTGAATTACCCCACTGAGGAAGTTTGTGGTCAATGAAAGTATCTTTTCTGGATCAGCCCTGCTTTGAATTCAAAGGCTGAAGTTGCTGGAAGCAGCAGGTAACAGAAATAATGATTACATAGGGCCAGAAAGTGTAAAAAGAAAAAAGTTTAACAAGTCTGTCCCTAAGGATAGGCATATACTGCAGCTGGGAATGAACCTCCCAGCCTGGGTAGACAAACTCATGCTAGCAGGGCTTGAGCTAGCGTGCTAGCAGGGCTTGAGCTAGCGTGCTAGCAGGGCTTGAGCTAGCGTGCTAGCAGGGCTTGAGCTAGCGTGCTAGCAGGGCTTGAGCTAGCGTGCTAGCAGGGCTTGAGCTAGCGTGCTAGCAGGGCTTGAGCTAGCGTGCTAGCAATAGCAGTGAGGATGTTGCAACTCAGGTGGTAGCTCAGGCTCTCACATCCACCTGACTCCACCAGGTCTGAGCTCAAGTGGCAAACCTGAGTCTCCCCCGGAACCACACTGCCCACATGGCTATTTTCAAGCTCTGCTAGCATGAATCTGTCTACCCAGGTTGGGAGACTCTCTCCTAGTCGTAGTGCAGCCATACCCAGAATGCTCACTGTCCTGGGCTGTCAGGAGGAAATGCTGTTGAATTCAGAAGAATTTCCAGATAAATACCCAATGATCCCTATAGCTTTTAACACATTCTGCTCTTTAGTGTTACATGAGCATGCCCAATGTAGCCTTATTTTTAACATTTCTATTCTATATCAGTTCTTATACCATGCCCCTCACTGAAGTAACATGAACACTGGCAACAAACTGAACATTATGAAGCATCATTCCTACTATTTCAGATGGAGCTAGTGTGCTAAAAATAGACATAGCCACAGCAGTGTGAGGGGTTAGCTGCCCTGAGTAGGTGCCTATGGTTTCAGATGGAGATTTATTTGGGGAGGCTAGACCCTCACATTGCTCACACCACCACAGCTATGCTCTATTTTCAGTTCACTAACTCGATGAGAGCTAGTGCAGGAACATCTCCTTGAACTGCAAATTACACCCCACCCACCCCCAGCTAGAAGTGTAGGGATGCCCTTAATCAGACACAAACAATCCAGTTCAGACATGATCCATGGAATGATGGGCAACCTTGAAGCAATGCCAATATCATCTGGAGGCCATCCTATGGCAGATTTTCTGGGTGTGCCACTTGTGGTGGGGGCAGCCCTGGCAGTCTCTGTAATAGGAAGGGTTTGGAATCCCACAGCTTGTGCCACACTGTTAGTTACCCTGACATGGGCACATCTGGCAGAACAGACATAGCACAACAGAATTCTCTCAGTGAGAAATTCTAAAACATTTCTTCATAAGTGCTGCAGTCCACCGACCCCTCAGAACCAAAGCAGTTGCTCCCAACTCTCCAAGGTTGCAATGCAGCAGCTCTTCTATGGGTGACCTGGGAATGGTGAGCTTTGGAGAGTCATTAACCACTCTGTCCCAGTTCCTTTAGCTTCTATTCCAAGGCTCCATTCTCCAGGCCCTCTACCTGAGGGTTCCAAAACCTGCTTCTCTCCCACAAGTCGTCTCCTGTAGCCCCAGGTTAGATCTCCTCCCTTGGGACTCCTCACCTGTTAGTTCTACCCCTGCTCAAGGGAACCTTCTTCCAGGATCAGTGTCTTGTTACTGGACTCCTCCCACTTGGCTCTTCTACCAGATGGCTCCTTGCAGTGCTCTCTCTGCCTCCTTGCTCAGGAATCTCACCACTGGGGACTTCCCTTCACAGTCAATCCCTAGATTCTAGGGCCAGATTATATTGACCAAGCTCGTTCTTCCCCTCATTTCTATGAGCTTCTGCATAAGATTTCCTGCAACTTGGCAGGGCTCCCTAGCTCTAGCCAGTCCTCCCAACAGATTTCCTCCAAGCTCCACTCCAGCAGCTCCTAGTTCCTACTCTCCTTCAGGTTTCCTACAGCTTCCACTCAGGCAACGCTCTGCTGCTCCTTCTGTCTCTCCTTTGTTCTCAGTCAGTTCTCACTTCCTGGCCTTCCTGATTCCATCAGTCTGGTTTTAGGCAGTAGCCACCTCCCCATACATTCTCTCCTTTATAGAGCTCCAGTGCTTTCTCGGGAACCAGCTGATGAAGCACAGGTGTACTAGACTCTCCTCTCTTTTAAAGGGCCAGTCAGTCTGTGCCAGGACTGATGGAAGAAGTGTGTTTTAAGAGGAGATTTGAATGCGGAGAGGAAATCATTTAATGCATGGAGAGAGAGTTGCAAACTTAGGAGCATCATGGGGGAAGAGGCATAAAGATGAGAACAGGAGCAAAATGCAACAGGGACAGTTGGGAAGAGGCTTAGAGGGTGCATAGGAAAGAGTGGAATAGGGGAGAAATGAGAGAAAAAGAAAATCAGGGCTGGAGTTGTACATAGCCTTGAAGGATGAAAAACTTGAACTTCATGGAGAAAGTAAGATGAAAACACTGACAGGATTCAAAGACAGGAGTGATATAGAGCAATGGGATGGGAAGATGATTTTATCAGCAGCAGGTTAAATAGTGCGGGGGGGGAAGAGGGGCAGTTGGGGGAGAGCAAAGATGAGAAGTTTAAATAGGGTGACCAGATGTCCCGATTTTATAGGGACAGTCCCAATGTTTGAGGATTTGTCTTACATAGGTGCCTATGAACTCCCACACTCTGTTCCAATTCTTCACACTTGCTGTCTGGTCACCCTAAGTTTAAAGTAGTTGACCCACTTGATGACAAGAAATGGAGACAAGGGTTTATGAAGAGGAAGGGGACAGGTTTTAGAATACTTTCAGATTATTTTTCTTCACCAAATCTTGTTGGTCTGGTTTATGGAGAGGACTGAGTTCCATAGGACACCCAGGTTGTGAGCACAGGGGAGAAAGGGAAGTGGAGCTGTCTAAGAAGGAGGAAAAGTGAAGGTCAGGAAGGACGATTTAATCCATCCCATTTTCACCATGGGATGCCAGCAGGATATCCAGGAGACAATGTCAGAAATGAGAGTCTGCAGGGAGGGAAAGAAATGGAGAAGTTCAGATGAAAAGGCAGAATTAGGTGTTCTGTCAGATGGATTGTGAAACCCCTGGGAACGAATGAGTTCACCAGGAGAGGCTAATGGATGAAGAGAAGAATATATGCTGGTGTAGACTTTGATGGCATTCATTTTCTTACCTCCCCCAAGTTATCAAACAGGTTCATTTATGGCTGTGCGAAAGGTGTTCAAATACTTTCAGTAGAACTGGGCCTGGGCCCATGAAGGGCCCTGTGGGTTTGGGTTTATTTTTTGGAAAACGTCTCACTCATTTCTTCCAGCATAATCCCCTAGCCGCCTTCATTTAGTTTTCCAAATGGACCAGTTGAGGCCCCTTGTAGAGCCCTGAGTGGTTTCTTCAGGGCATCATTTAATGATTTGAAAGACTTCATTGATATCCACACCAAAACAGGGATGGATATGAGGGAGGTTATTTTAGAGAAGCTGAAAAAAAAAAAAAAAAAGATGGCTTAGATATGACTAATTGCCGAGGACAAAGCTAATGACAGCAGCACACAAAGGAGTTAAAAATTAAGGTTCAGAGAATGGGCAGTGAAATTCATCGGAGAAGCTGCTGCCATGTTTGTTCCTCGAGTTTTTCTACTTTTTGGAATTGTTCAAAGATGGTATATCCTGTTCTCTGCTTCTACGAGCTGTTGGGAGGTTTTGAAAAAGTATATTTACATTAAAGTGCCAAAGCAGGACAAGATTGTCAGCAAGGGCAGAGGCTACCAATCCACTGTGAAATCAGGAGATCTTGACACTTTAGATGAGATTGAGATCTTATGCCAGAATTTAAGTTGGAAGCTGATAGCTTGCAAGTGAACATTTCAAAGTTTTTATTGCTTGCTTTGTCTGTGATAGCATACCCTATCTCAGAGGTCAGCAACCTTTCAGGAGTGGTGTGCCAAGTCTTCATTTATTCACTCTAATTTAAGGTTTCACGTGCCAGTAATACATTTTAATGTTTTTAGAAGGTCTATTTCTATAAGTCTATAATATATAACTAAACTATTGTGTAAGTAAGAAGCTTCATTTAAAAATAAAAATGCAACCCCCACCATCCCAGACCGGTGACCAGGACCCAGACAGTGAGTGTACAACTGAACATCAGCTTTCATGCCAAAAGGTTGCCTACCCCTGCCCTATCATATAAAAAAATTAATGATGTCAGCAAAAAGATTGCTGCACACAGATCTTGACATTCAAACAGCTCATGGTTTACTTGGCAGCCTTTGACATGCTTTATGAGAATTATGGTATTGTGAATTCATTGAATATAAGGAAGTAGCTGCTTCACAGACTGAAATGTTAGGGCTAGACACGCAGTACAAAGAGAAATTATCTCAAAGATGATAAGTAATATCTGACAAATTTGCAAAGGACAAAAGGTCATCAGATACCAAAAAAGTTGTTGAAAGCAAGGTTTTCAACCCGATTTGATATATAATATTAACAATTGAAAAATAGGATATGGGAAATTGAGCAATCATACACAAGTGCCTCTAAGTCAGTACTACTGACATTTTTTGGTTTCTTGATCATCCAAAAAGCAAACATTTTTTCTGACTCAGCTACCCAAGGATTTAAACTTGGAGAATTTTGAGAATGAGACTGAGCTCTTCACCAGCTTTTGCATGCAAGTCTTTACAGATGACTTGGAAATTAAGGCTCCCATTGATTTCCTTAGCTACATTCACAAAAGGTCTTTAGATGTCAGTTTCTCTAGCACAGAAACAGCACTGGTGTATTTTTGCTATCTTTCTGCAACCATGGCTGCTAATGAAAGGAGTTTCAGCAATGTAAAATGTAAGACCTAGCTAAGTATGTCTGTGGGACAAGAAAGGTTAAGGTATAAGATGGTTACTTACCTTTGTAACCATTGTTCTTCAAGATGTGTTGCTCATATCCATTCCAGTTAGGTGTGCACGCTCCGCTTGCACGCTCATCAGAAGATTTTTTTACCCTAGCAACACTCAGTGAGTCGACTGGGTTGCCCCCCTGGAGTGGCGCCGCTATAGTGCCGGATGTATACCCCTGCCGACCCAACGGCCCTTCAGTTCCTTCTTACCGCCTGTGACGGTCGTTGAACTGTGGCGTTGAGGCTTTGCTGATCTCCACATCCCTAGCTTACTCGTAGTTCTTTGCTATTTACTGTAGTTAGAGTTAGAGTTCTTGTAGTTATAGCTAGTGTTAGTACTTCTATTCATCGTTAGTGTATATAGTTGAAGGGGGGCAGGAAATCAGGGATTAGCCCCTTTCCTCCACCCCGGTGCGGGCCCATGCCCAAGGCACCAGGATTCAAACCGTCCTCAGCGTGCCAGAAGCCAATGCCAATAGGGGATCCCTATAACTCCTGCCTCAAGTGCCTAGGGGAATCCCACCTTGTTGACAAGTGCTGCATTTGCAAGTCATTTAAACCAAGGACGAAGAAGGAGCGGGACTTTTGATTGAAGCAGCTCCTCATGGAGTTGGCACTTAGTCCTGCAACATCCCCAGGAGGCCAGCAGGAGGTGCAGCTGAGGTGAGTCTCATGCCATTACAGACCTAGTCACATTCAGTGCACAGAATGGATGTTTATATGCAGCTGTTCCTTATTTTGTTTGGAATCAATATGAGCAAGCACTTGAACTGGGGGAAGAGGTAATTTGTTTGGGGTTTTTTTTGTTCATTGCAGCCAGAGCGGGGGCAGATTTCAGTCTTTAAAGTGGGCCTGGAACACCCTTAGCATGACACTGGATTTATTCTTTTGATGACTCTTTTCCTTTGCCAGTATCCACATTAAGAGATTTTCTCCAATATAATAAAGGCCAGCTCTCAGTCCATTTATTTTCCACTTCACAGCCTGTGGGGGTTTCAGTACAGCAAGGGTGAGTGTGCATTTTCAGACACATACCCCATTGTGCCTATAAACAAACATTTTGCTACCACAATTCAAAATAGAAGGCAATATTAAAACCATTCCCAAATCAGGAATATATTTGTGTGGATCGGTGAGGGGTGGATGAATACATCTTATGTTGCATATGAGCCAAAATAGATTTGTTTGTAAAAAAAAACAAAAAAAAACACACACCACACACACACACACAGACAAAACTTGCTGCTTTGCTTAATATGTAAACTGGTTCACTGATCTCCACCCCATGGTGATATTTTCTTATTGAGAGAGATTTCTGGGAACTCAAGAATTGGAAACATGACATTATGAGACCATGCTCCCCTACTCATCACCCTCTGTTTGTGAATACAAAACTCCAACAACAATTTACTCACAGCAACTTCACATTTTTAATTAATGTTCATGAATTAAGTTTAGCACTGAGAAGACACCTGAGAAATTAGATAAGCTGTCTAGATATTTCTGGGATAACAGGCCCAGAATTACTATAATATGTAATATCGATTTGTACATCATTTCAATATGTATTCAGATAATATATTTTCTCAGTATTTCATGTTACTATATTTAATTTTCAAGAGATGTGGGACATATACTGAACTCAATGGAAAGCTTTTTGCATGAATAAATGCTTAATGTAAAACATTAACACCAGCAGTACAGGTGGGAAGATATGATCAGGTTGTTTCTCTTTTAAAGTCAGTTCTTTGTTTTAATACAAAGGAATTTTACTTTATACCTGCTATTTAAAAAAGAACTTTTGGCCTTTTGGTTGTTTGGGGAAAAAAAAAAGATGTATTTTAACAGCCAGGACATGAATGATTTTCAAGTAGAAACGCTATTTTTAAAAAAGCCTTTTTTGTAACCGCGATATATTTGCAATACTACCATCAAATTCAGACACTGATTTTTGCGGAGCAAGCTGGGCTATATTTGTTTTGCCATTTTTGCTTGCTGTATTAACCATTAAGAAACATATTTGCGACTTGATGTAAATTAAAGGGATTTGTATCAAATATAAATGTTTCCTTTATTTGTCACATCAAGTTTGTGACATGATGCTTCCTGAATATCTTTGAGATGAAAACGAAGGTCCTGCTCCTACAAACATTTACATATGTGCTTGCCTTTATACACAAGTAAAGGTAGTACACACTGTCACCTGCATAAAATTGAGCATGTGTATAAGCATTCGCAGGAACAGGGCCAAATATTTGTTTAATGTGACCAGAAAATAATGAGCTCCTTAAACAGTTAAGGGATCAGTATTTTTCTGTATGAAACATCCAAAAATATTGTAAAAATATTGTATGTACAGTAGGTAAGAAAATGTGAATGTATTTGGATTTCTATACAATCCGTGAATATATAAAGCTACTGAATTTAATCCCCTTACCCCACACCTCTCAAGAATAAAAGCATATGACCTAAACAGTTTTAAGCTACCTATATTTAGAATGTATGGTTCCTTTCCCTTTGAACTGACTCTCCCACAGAATTTTTTCCACTCTATATTATGACTTAGATATGCATATATCACCTGATGTTCTTCATTTTGGAAAGTGCAGTATTAGGCAAACTCCCTCCTTCAGTTAACAGCTACTATTTTTGTTTTGATAACTTGCTGGGCTGGATGGTACTGCTGTGCAGACTGTCATATGGTTTTACTGTTGGAGTTTTATATTTCTCTTAGTGTGGAAATGCTAGGATGCCCCCTGTTGTTGAAATAAAAATAAAACTTTAATAGCTGCTGTTTAATAGTGCTAACTTCAGAAAGCAAAATACAAAGGGACAAGGCGGCTGAAAAATAACAGTATTTTAACTGAAGCTATGGGTCAGTCCAAAAAGCCACACAGATTGAATATTAAGGCTGCAATTGAAATCTATAGTCAGTGAATTACTCACGCTCTTCCCCTTCCTTCTAATGCCAGCCCTTATCTCTACACAATAGAATACAGACATTGTAAGTAGTGTCTTTCATTATTTACCATGACACAGAGCACCGAGACATAATATTGCACAAATATTTATTTTGTATATATGTTTTTACTAGGGCCAAAGTACAATATTCCATTACTGGTGGCAGTAAAATATCAGATTCTGCAAATATATGGACACTGGAGCAATTCCATGTCAGACTGTCCTAATACAGGTAATGAATATGCATAAGGGAGTTAAGGAGGAGGGTACATTGGGACAGGAATAGGAAGAGCCAAATGAAGCACAATATTTCTTGGCTTTTGTGAGTTTAAATCTCTACCCTAACATTCCAGCAACTTAATTTGTTATTTTTTCATTCTTTCTATAAATGAAAGAAACTAGAAAGAGGCATAGATGAGAGAGCTGAGATCTTAGGACTCTGCTAACATGAGAACTTTTTAACATAGATACATAATGCCATTTACAAATCTTGCAAGTATTCCATATGGTGAGCACTGCCGCTTATAAGTTCTGGGCAATCACACCAGCTATTAGGGTGACCAGTTGCCCCAATTTTATAGGGACAGTCCTGATATTTGGGGCTTTTTCTTATATAGATGCCTATTACCCCCCCAACCTGTCCTAATTTTTCACACTTGATGAACAGTTGAGGATAACTGGTAGAGTGACCAGACAGCATTTCACCTGCAAAACTTTGTTCTGAAAAGATAATTATAGGCCAGGCAGGTAGCACCACCTATTAGGAAGGGTTCTCAATGCTTCCCAATACCAGACAGTGTTTTCAGTTGCTTAAAACTTTGCCAAACACTAACCATTTGGGCTGTAATTTTCAATGCCAATGGTCTGACTCAGGCTGTTTCTCCCCTCACTTCCTCACCAGCCAAAATAATTCAACTGTTTCTGAAAACAAATGCTAAGAAAGATGTGTTTTGCCCATGGTAAAACATTCTAGTACCCTCTCGCCCTTTCCTTTGAACAGCTCTAGAGACTCTGTGCTTTGGTGCAGGGACTTGAAGGAGGTGGCCTTTGCATCAGAGATGTGCCTTTTGCCACCCATATGAAAATCTGCACAAATTTGGCTGAGTAATAAGCCTCTGAAAAGATGCAGCTTGCACTTGCTAGTAGAGCCTTTTTTTTTTTTTTTTTAAGGGTTTTCCAGCTAAATTCCCCAAGTTCATCTGCATTGGGTTGTGCTTCAGCCCAGGGCTAAGGATAATTTCCCCCATGATTGCAGTTTTGGACTGCTGGGGGCCAGGCTGCACAGGTTTGACATTTTTAAAAACTAACTCTCTCTAAAATTAACATTTTCTAAAACTTCTGCCACGTTGCAGTTCTATATATGCACAATGTAATTCAGTGCATAGTATTACACTCCAAAAATTATAAAGTTTGCAAAGTCAAGCACTCACAAGTTAAAATGCCAGAGTTAAGGTTGTTTGTGCACTCTTAATTCAGCCCCCTTCTGAGTTTTCATTATGATATAGTCTTTAATTACATGATCACATACTCCTCTTTCCAAAGTGAAAATTATGCACAAATCTACAATTGCCAGTGGAACTAAAGAGATTAATTTAATGCTTTATTTCTACTTTCTGTCTAGCAGTGGAAGGCAGTACAGTGATTTCTATGCATGTTTCCATAGCTGGTCTATTCAGTTAATTCTTTATGTTGATCTTTTTAGCTCACAATTAAAGTGATATGTAAGAAGGACTGTAGGTCCACAGGACCCCTGCCTCAGTCAGTGCACATGATGGACTTGCTCCAGGGGTGGATTAAGTTAGTGTAGTTAGACATTTGTCTGTAGGATTCCCTGCTTCGTTTGTTGCAGAATTTGGAAGGTGTGTAGGGAATAAGGTAGGTGGCTGCAGAAGACAAGAGAAGGGCTACTGTTTAAGGGAGCTGAATGGTGCCCTGGAAAATTTAATTGTATCCCTCCCTCTGCAATGCCTGGCAAGTCACTTAAAGCAAACTTTTCACCCATGGTCATTAATTGTGTATTCATCATTTTCTGGTCGCCTGCCTGAGGCCCTCAGGTCTGATTTGCAAAAGTGCTGAGCACTCACTGAAGTCAATAGGAGCTATGGTTTGCACATCTGGCCCTAGGTATTTCAAATTGAGCATGCAAAATTAGTGGATATTTTGACCTTAATCTCTCTGTGCCCATTTTTAAAATGGAGGTAATCCCACCCCATCACCTCAGAAGGGTGTTGTGATTATAAATTCATATTTGTGAACTGCTCAGGTACTGTAGTTATGAGTGCCATAGATAAGCCCATAAGGAAATTAATAACTCTTCAGAGCAGGGTTTGAATAGCATGCAGTAAATATGACATGGGCCAGACATTTCTCCTCATTGTTCAAACAAAATGAGGAACAGCTGCATATAATCATCATCCGTTCTGTGCACTGAATGTGACAGGGGTCCGTAATGGCATGAGACTCACCTCTGCAGCACCTCCTGTTGGCCTCCTGGGAATTAGCTCTTTTTCCAGCCTTGAAGCACCCTCCTCAGGCCAACATCTCGCTACTGCTGAGCCTTTGTCTCTCTCCCAGAACTGGTGCCCCATTATCTGGGGTGCTACCCCCTGGCAGTAACCCCTCACTCTCAGGGTCTCCCCTCCCCAGGTGGCTACTGCCAGTCAGCAATGAGCCCTCATTCCCTGGGGTTGACTGTAATATAAGAGCCAGTGATCACAGGCAAGGGGGTAGGATCTGCCACCCAAATCCTCTACCACCCAGTACCTCAGGGTGGGCCTAGGACCAAGCCCTGTAGTCTGGGGAGTCACCAGCCTAGAGCTTCCTTCTTCTCTGGCCTTTCCCCAGCCCTGCTTCGCTCCCAGTACTCTTTCTATAGACAGCCAGGCCCTGCTCCCTCCAAGCACAAGAAACTGTTTCACTAAAACCTAGCAGCCCTTTTATAAGGACCTGCTGTGCTCTGTTTGGGGCATGGTCCCAGCTGTGCCTGCTTTCCTTATCAGCCTGGGCTTTTCCTTACAGCCCCAGCCCTCTCTCAGGGCTGGCCTTAACCAGGGAAGGCTCTAGGCACCAGCAAACCAAGCACATGCTTGGAGCAGCATATTTTCAAGGGCAGCATTCTGGCCATTTTTTTTTTCTGCTTCCAGCGGCAAAAGCCTAGAATCGGCCCTAGCAGCAGCAGCAGTGCGCCTGCATGGGGGGTACCCTGGGACCACTGCAGTTCTCACTGTGGGGGAGCAGGGCTGTACCTTGTGGCTGGCCTGAGACACTCAGGGACTATGGCAGGGTGGCCAGAATCAGCAGCAGCAGCAGCAAGGCCATAGAGGGCGGGGCGCTGCCATGCAGGGCTCTGGAGTCCACTCCCTCTGGGGCTACCCTGCACTGGCTCCTCAGCCCCCTGCCAGGGTGGTCCCCTAGCTCTGCCCTCCCAGGTCCCAGTCGGTCCTGGAGACGGGAGCCCTGGCTGGAGGGATCCTGGGCGGAGGCACAGCCTGAGAGCTCCGCTGCTTACCTTGACCCTGACCCTGCCCACGCTGGACCAGCTGGAGGCAAGAGGGGAGCAGGCAGAGGCAGCACTGGTAGGGGGGAGCCCAAGGCTGGGGTAGCAGGAAGTTTGGAGGTGGGAAGAGAGAGCCCAGGGCTGGGGCAGCAGGGGGTGCAGGTAGGAGGGAAAGAGAGAGGCCAGTGCTGGGGTGGTGGGGCTTGGGTTGTGGGGGGGAAGAGAGAGGCCAGTGCTGGGGTGGCAGGGGGTATGGGTGGGGTGAAGAGCCCAGCGCTGGGGTGGCAGGGTGTGTGGGTTGTGGGGGGGGCAGCAGGGAGTGGGGGTGGTGAGAGCCCAGGGCTGAGATGGGGGGCAGCCAAAAAACTTTTTGCTTGGGGTAGCAAAAAAACCTAGAGCTGGCCCTGGCCTCCCCACTACAGGGTCCTATGTTAAAAAAGTAAGTCATCATGTAATTAAAGATGGTAATGCATACGCATAAGGAGGTTGAATTAAGATAGCATAGACAACCTTGTCTTGCTTTTCCTAAATTTTGCATGCTTGAGTTTGCAACCTTAATCATGTTAAACTTTTGTGTGTGTGATATTATATAGATAATTGCACTGTGCATGTACCGAATTGCATCATAGCCAAAATTGGTTATGTGACTTAAAACAGCAAGAGCTGGTGTATCAGAATTTCAGGATTTCTGTCACAAAACTTGTGAAAACAATCAGAGCAGTTAGAATTTTAGACCAAAATTTTCAGATTTAGGGGCCTGAAATGAGGTGTCTAAATCCATATACATAAATAAATAGTCTGATTTTCAAAGGTGCTGAGAGCAGCTCCAACTCCCAGTGACATCAAGAAAATGAAGCTGAAAAAATACATGGTCTCCCACCTGCATATATCACTATAGAACGTTTAAAGAGTTATATTTTATACATAACCCTACCATCAGTCATCAAACAAAGTGAAAATTATGCATAAACCTACAATTGCCAGTGGAACTAAAGAGATTAACTTAATACCATATTTCTACTTTCTGTCTAGCAGTGGAAGGCAGACCAGTGATTTATATGCATATTTCCATAGCTGGTCTATTCAGCTAATTCTTTATTTTGATCTTTTTAGCTCATAATGAGCGTGATAAGTAAGAAGGAGTGTGGGTCCTGAGACAATGTGCCATCAGCCTACCAGAAGAAAGTATGAGACACCTGGGGACAGAGACCATTAGTGGCTGCCTCACTTGCCCACAAGGGAAAAGGCTCCCTTAAATACTTTTTTTAACCAATAACCACTTTGGTGAATAACAGAGATCATCCCTTATGGAAAAGTCTTATAGAATTTAATAGTGGAAAATGATTTATATCATCAATGGAAATTAAATAGAAATTAAATAGAGACATTAACTCTTTCCCCTCTCCCCCTCAAATGGTTCACTGTGTCAAAGAACAGGACAGACAATATCGGAAGGAAAGACTCGACACCAATTTGCAGGATAAACGAGGAGGTGAAAAAGCTGCTTTTCTGAGTTCACCTGCCTCTTTTATTATCTAAGATTACACATGCGCAATTGCACAGCACAAATCAAGATTTCTTACAAAAATCTCCCATCACGAGCTCAACAGCATAGCAAACTGCAAAAACACCCCCAGCTGCAAACGCAGCAGTCTGGGAAAAAGCAAAGGGGGGAAGTTACAAAACACTGCCAGATGCAGACGGGGCCGTCTGTGTGAAAGTACAGGGGAGGATGGAGGAAGGCCAAGTTCCTGAGATAAGAAACCGGGTGTGCCCAGTTTGCAGACAAGAACAAAATGCCTCAATAATAAGGTATCCAGGCCTGTGGGCCCGGGGTCATTCCTACAAATATCTGTTGTTGCTCCAGTGATAAATTGAAGGTCAAGATATTTCTGAACCTTCTGGGCTAGGAGTGACAGCTTTCTATTTTAAATGTAAGATTTCCAGCTGTGACAATGGGATTTAACACTTGCTTTTAGGCGTAGAAGCCACAAGAAAACAGAACTTAAAATCATCACATTATTACATATAGGCAAGTTATCCATAACTCTAAGACGTTTCTGAGATCTGCTATTTATTTTTGTTTCACTTTAAACATATATAATTGGACTTCTGATTCTATGTATTACTTAAGCCCCACTTACAGCCTATTTTGAGGGCTTATGTGGAACATAGACCTTGTGCTTGGTCTGTGCCCGGGGGTGAATTTAATGCCAGTAAAACAAAGGTCCCTTCTTCGTAGAAGTTTAACTACTAGTCATATATGTGCAACACAGCTGAAATACAATTGTGGGAGTAAAACAATCTGCAGATGCAGCAGAAACCTGAATATATATTAAAATAATAATATTTTGTACTAACGTTGTCCCTTCCATCCAACAAAAATCAAAGTACTTTACAAAATAAAACAGACTATGCAGTTGTATACATTGAGGTACATTCTGATCTCATACAAATGTAAATCTGGAGAAGCTTCATTTGATTTAATGATCGTGCTCCAGATTTACACTGGTGTAACAGATCATAATCTGAGGCTTTATGTACCTCAGAGCACTCAGCTGATTTATTCTTCAATAGGTGCTTGGACTAACTGAAACACGATTAATTGTGTCCATACTACCCACCCTGAATTGATGCAATGTTTGCCATGGAGTCCACATTAAAATATAAAAGATTAATACTGTCATGCTTTAGGCTAATGCTTATTAGCAGAATTTAGTCCTCAATTTTGTTATATTTTCAATCTCATCACTCTTTGCAGGAATACTTTTTTTTTTTTGCATATTTTTATTGTGAGATTTAATTAATGTTTTGTCTCCACTCCTTCAAATTCTTTTATAACTGCAGAACAAAGTCACCCAATGACTAATCCATGTCATTTAAAAGCCTTTGTGCTCTGATTTCAACTCTTTCTTTCACCTCAAATCCAATCAGAAGCAGGATCTTTCACAAAACCTAGACTGTCCAGAAGATTTCAAGGCTTAAAGAACATGTATTTTTAGAAATGAGTATACTTCAGCTATTCAGGCTGACCTGGTTTTAACTCTAAATTGTGTGACAGAATAATCTTCCTTGTGCTATGCACTTATTAGATCAGATTTTTTCTAAAATGAAGAAAGGGCAACCCCTGTTGCTAAAAAAAACAACAGAAGAAACATCTACTTTGTGAATACAGCATGAAAAATAATTTCACACTGATATTCATTTGGGTCAACATTTCCAGAATTAGGTCCCTCTTTTTTTTGCTACCTAACTATTATGTTTAGGCACTGACAGTTTTAGGACATACTGAGCACCCAGGAGCAAACCAAGAGAGCTAATATCTAGACATTAGCAGAATTTACCACCAATAACCCTATATGTATTTTCAATAGCAAAAATATAGATACTTTTGAACTACATAAAGCACATTTTTTAGTGGAAATGATACAGAGCTATGTGAAATCTATCAAAGGTTGCAGACCTGATGTGTACATCCAACTGAGCTATGCACCAGGCTGCTCAAATTGGCCACACATATTACTTCAGCAAAGATCAACAAATCTTTCCCCCAGCAAATCAAAGAAGTGTGAAGACTTTATTGTAACAGTCTCTCACATACATTAATCCTGACTCACAACAGCCAAAATCTTTCCATTCATAGCTGTGTAATCTATTATGGCATTTTCAAAATATAAGGAGAAATAATGAAATATGAGCTTAAAGTTAAGCACAGAAGTTATACGCCAACTGTGGTTTCAACCCTGTAAACTGGAACTCTACCTTAATAATGACATATACTGGACATAGTGGTTCTCTAGCATGCCTAAACTCATGCTCATCTGGTAGAAAAGCATTGTGCCCATTCAATAAGGTGATATGCCATTTGAGCATATGGCAACAACCATCAATAAAAAAATAGTCTGTATAATGCAAGTGGAAGCTTCCTGAACAGATTCCTCCTAGTGACAGATATCACCAAATTAGGGCCACATGATTAATCACAAAAGCATCTTGCCTATTCATGTCAGTGGTCAAAACAAAGGCCTGGTCTACACTGTGCGGGGGGAAATGGGATCGATCTAAGATACGCAACTTTAGCTACAAGAATAGCGTAGCTGAAGTTGACATATCTTAAATCGACTTAGAATTATTTACTTCGCATCCTTGCAGCACGGGATCGATGGCCGCCACCCCCTGTTGACTTTGCTTCCACCTCTCGCCGAGCTGGAGTTCAGCAGTCAACAGGAGAGTGATCAGGGATCGATCACTACCCACCAATCTGGCAGGTAGTATAAGTGTACCCAAACAGATGAAATCCTATTTCTGGTGCACTTTACCCAGACACTTACGCATCCATTTCATCTCTCAGAAAGAGCTACTAGCATTGTGAGAATTGCACCCAAATAATTATACACAGTGGCTGAAAAATGAACTTGGCTATTTATCAATGGTGAGTGGAAGAGTACTGTGAAATTTACCTGACTCCAGTCAGTGTCATAGCTGATGCATGTAGTTCGTTGAACAGCAATGAAACAGACCAATCTTACATATTTCCCTGAAAATCTGGGGAACAAGAGACTCAGAAGCTCTCTCTTCCCCCCAGTACTTTCATTAAGCAACTGTGTGTGTTGAATCCATACCCTTGTAAAAATGCAGTGAAACTTATCAGAAGCTTTTTTTCAGTTGTTTTTGCCCTTTCGTCTCTTTTTCCTTCACATGCATTGTATGGTTTTTCTGACAACATCTTCACTGAGCAGTATACCTTGTTTGTGTTTTGGTGACAGTGCAACAGCTGGTCAGGAATCAGAACAGAAAAACTAGGGGATAATATGACAGGAGTTACCAGCTACAAAATTTAGGAGAAGCTTATTGTTAAATGACAAGTTTAGGGCTTGTCTCTGCAAAATGTTAAGGGTCAACCTCTGAAAGGCAGGCTGCGAAATAATTTTCTTAAGAGGGCAGGATTGGAGAATCACAATGGTATATGCATGTATGCACCCGCCCTGTCTTGTCTTATAATGGCAGTTAAACGAAACTTCTTGGACACTTTTGTTGAAAAAAATCTAAGCAAAAGTTTTTAGAAAAATAAAAGACACTGATGGCATTATAGAATGATACAATGCAATAGAAATACAGGGCCAAATTTGACACTGACGTAATAAATACACTCCTGTTAAACAAAGGCGAGGAGAGTCAATGGGACACAGTAATACCAGGGTATAAAATATATCACAAGGACAGAACAGGTTGTGCTGGTGGGGGAGTGGCACTATATGTGAAAGGAAGTGCAGAATCAAATGAAGTACAAATCTTAAATGAGCCAAACTGTACCATAGAATCTCTGCGGATAGTAATTCCATGATCTAATAATAAGAATATAGCAGTATGGCTATATTATCGACCACGTGACCAGGATGGTGATTGTGAAATACTCAGGGAGATTAGAGAGGCTATAAAAATAAAAAACTCAATAATAATCGGGGATTTCAACTATCCCCATATTGATTAGGTACGTGTCACCTCAGGACGGGATGCTTCTTGGAGCAGCTAGTTCTGGAACCCACAAGAGGAGAGGCAATTCTTGATTTAGTCCTACGTGGATCCCAGGATCTGGACCAAGAAGTGATTATAGCTGGACGGCTTGGTAATAGTGACCATAATATAATTAAATTTAACATCCCTGTGGCAAGGAAAATACCACAGCAGCCCAACATGGTAGCATTTAATTTCAGAAAGAGGGACTATACAAAAATGAGGAAGTTAGTTAAACTGAAATTAAAGGTACAGTGCCAAAAGTGAAATCCCTGCAAGTGCACAAAACTTTTTAAAGACACCATAATAGAGGCTCAAATTAAATGTATATCCCAAATTAAAAAACAGTCAGAGAATCAAAAAAGTGCCATCATGACTAAACAACAAAGGAAAAGAAGCAGTGAGAGGCAAAAAAGGCATCCTTTAAAAAGTGGAAGTTAAACCCTAGTGAGGAAAATAGAAAGGGGCATAAACTCTGGCAAATGAATATAATTAGGAAGGCCAAAAAAGAATTTGAAGAACAACTAGCCAAAGACTCAAAAAGTAATAGAAAAAAATATTTTAAGTACATCAGAAGCAGGAAGCCTGCTAAACAACCAGTGGGATCACTGGACAATCAAAAGGAGCATTCAAGGACGATAAGGCCATTGCGGAGAAACTAAATGAATTTTTTGCATCGGTCTTCACAGCTGAGGATGTGAGGGAGATTCCCAAACCTGAACCATTCTTTCTAGGTGACAAATCTGAGGAACTGTCCCAGATTGAGGTGTCATTAGAAGAGATTTTGGAACAAATTGATAAACTAAACAGGACCAGATGGGTATTCACCCAAGAGTTCTGAAGGAACTCAAATGTGAAATTTCAGAACTACTAACTGTAGTCTGTAACCCCATTTAAACCAGATTCTGTACCAAATGACTGGAAGATAGCTAACATGACGCCAATTTTTAAAAAGGGCTCCAGAGGTTATCCTGACAATTACAGGCCGGAAAGCCTGACTTCACAAGAGCTACTAAAGGATCTCACAAAACTGGGTGACTGGGCAACAAAATGGCAGATGAAATTCAATGTTGATAAATGCAAAGTAATGCACATTGGAAAACATAATCGCAACTATATATATAAAATGATGAGGTCTAAATTAGCTGTTACTACTGAAGATGGAGATCTTGGAGTCCTTGTTGACGGTTTTCTGAAAACATCCACTCAATGTGCAGAATGTTGGGAATCATTAAGAAAGGGATAGATAATCAGACAGAAAATATCATATTGCCTCTATATAAATCAATGGTATGCCCACATCTTGAATACTGCGTGCAGATCTGGTTGCCCCATCTAAAAAAAATATATTGGAATTGGAAAAGATTCACAAAAGGGCACCAAAAATGATTATGGGTATGGAACAGCTTCCATATGAGAAGAGATTAATCAGACTGGGACTTTTCAGCTTGGAAAAGAGATGATTAAGGGGAGATATGATAGAGGTCTATAAAATCATGACTAGTATGGAGAAAGCAAATAAGGAAGTGTTATTTACTTCTTCTCATAACACAAGAACTAGGGGTCACCCGCAGCAGGTTTAAAACAAACAAAAGAAAGTATTTTTTCATACAACGCACAGTCAACTTGTGGAACTCCTTGCCAGAGGATGTTGTAAAGGCCAAGACAATAACAGAGTTCAAAAAAAGAACTAGATAAATTCACAGAGGGTAGCTCCATCAATGGCTATTAGCCAGGATAAGAAGGGATGGTGTCCCTCTGTTTGTCAGAAGCTGGGAATGGGTAACAGGGGATGGATCACTTGATGATCACCTGTTCTGTTCATTCCCTCTGGGGAACCTGGCATTGGCCACTGTTGGAAGACAGGATACTGGGCTAGATGGACCTTTGGTTTGTCCCAGTATGGCCATTCTTAAAGGGGCCTGATTCTCCAGTCATATTAGTGTTTAAATTCTCATATAGTGTTTCAACTGGCCCTAAATTCTATGAATCTCTGAAATCAGAAGTAGCTGTTTATTCAAGTGGAATTTCACTACCATAAAACTGGTGTGAGAGGAGACTCGGGTCCAATGGATTTGCACAGAATGTAAATTACTCCCAAATTTGGCTCCCAGTCTATAGGCCTACTACATATGCATGCTGGTGGATCAAAGCAAGTTCGATTTAACACGGTTTCAGTTATAACACGGTAAGATTTTTTGCCTCCTGAGGACAGCGTTATATCAAGGTAGAGGTGTATTTCTTTTTTTCAACAGAAAGAGTATTCAAGTTGTTTTACCTCCCACACTTTAAGTTCAGACCATTTAATCTGTTTTAAAATTTAAGAGGAGAGCAAGATACTTGACAGAGCCAATTAAAATAGATGAATTATTAAATAAACTATTCTTCAGAGTATTTTGTGGAAAGACAGATAAAAATGAGTGCAGGGAGAAAAAGAGACATTGGAGCTATATGTGTGCTTTGTATTTCAGCTAATATCCCTTTCCAAGTAAACACTGTAAAGTAACAATGGACTAAATGATTCCCAATGGAGTTACACCAGAATTAATTTGGCTCAACAAGTTTTGAATCCTTCAATTTTGACAAAAGTTTTCATTAGGCATTTTGAATAGTAGTCCAGGGATTCTCAAACTTCATTGCACCACGACCCCCTTCTGACAACAAAAATTGCTACATGACCCCAGGAGGGGAGACTAAAGCCTGAGCCGACTCAAGCCCTGCCACCTCGGGGTGGGGGGAGAGGGGATGTCAAGGTCAAAGCCCCACTGCCCCAGGGGGTGGGAGGGATCTAAAACCCAAGCCCAAGGGCTTCAGCTCCAGGCAGGGACCTGTAATCTGAACCCCACTGCCCAAGGCTGAAGTCCGCAGGCTTTGGCCCCAGACAGTGGGGCTCAAGCTTTGCCTTCAGCCCCTAGCCCCAGCAAGTCTAAGACAGCCCTGGTGACCCCATTAAAATGGAGTTGGAACCCACTTTGGGTCCCGACCCACAGTTTGAGATCTGCTGCAGTAGTCTGATCTATAAAGTCTGAGTATTGAATACCCTCTGTGATTGATACTCTGTAAGTACCTAGCATTAATTAAGAAAATTCATTAATGTTACCAATTGTTGTAACTGTTAAATGTTGTATGGAAAGGTACTTATATTTTGGTTATAGCCCACCCACTCACTGTTTGCTTGTTTACACTATAAGCAGCATCTAAGTGCTGCTGAAAGTTTTTTAGTTGATCCCTTTTGACAACTTGGGTGTTGGATATATAACATGTTTTACTTCAAAGCAGCCTCCTTTTCTGCTTGAACCAATTCTGAAGACTGGACATACTACAATGGAGAAAAGAGAAATATGTTTTTCCATTTCTATCAGCTGGGTATAAGTCAAGAGAACTTTAAAGTCATTGAATACAATTTACAGTTCTGAAGCCTAAAACTATATCACTGAATCCACAAATGTTGGGCTGACTACCAAATAAGAACAGAAAGATTTTTGCAAAATGATTTTATATGTATTCTATAAACCTTTTCACAAAAAGAGAAAAATGAAAGGATTGTGAAACTCTCCAAAATTCATTGGCTGCTATGTGACCAGTGATTACATTTTTAAACGTCTGTCAAGTATCAGAGGGGTAGCTGTGTTAGTCTGGATCTGTAAAAGCAGCAAAGAATCCTGTGGCACCTTATAGACTAACAGACTTTTGGAGCATGAGCTTTCGTGGGGCCGCTATACACTGAGGATGGAACGGAGGTTAAGGATAACCTAGGCATGGCCCAATATCTAAATAAGTACTTTGCCTCGGTCTTTAATAAGACTAGTGAGGAGTTTAGGGATATGGAGGTGGATATTACCGCATCTGAGGTAGAGGCCAAACTTGAACAGCTTAATGGGACAAAATCGGAGGAACCGGACAATCTCCACCCGAGGATATTAAAGGAACTGGCGCGTGAAATTGCGAGCCCGTTAGCGAGAATTTTTAAGCAATCGGTAAACTCGGGGGTTGTGCCGTACGACTGGAGAATTGCTAACGTAGTTCCTATTTTAAGAAAGGGAATAAAAGTGATCCGGGTAATTATAGGCCTGTTAGCTTGACGTCTGTCGTGTGTAAGGTCTTGGAAAAATTTTAAGGGAGAAAGTAGTTAAGGACATTGAGGTCAATGGTAATTGGGACGAATTGCAACATGGATTTACTAAAGGTAGATCGTGCCAAACCAACCTGATCTCCTTCTTTGAGAAGGTGACGGATTACTTAGACAAAGGAAGTTTGACACGGTTCGCATGGGGAACTGTTAGTTAAATTGGAAAAGATGGGGATGAATGTGAAAGTTGTAAGGTGGATAAGGAACTGGTTAAAGGGGAGACTCCAGCGGGTCGTACTGAAGGGTGAACTGTCAGGCTGGAAGGAGGTTACTAGCGGAGTCCCTCAAGGATCGGTTTTGGGACCGATCTTATTTAACCTATTTATTACTGACCTTGGCACAAAGAGCGGGAATGTGTTAATAAAGTTTGCGGATGACACGAAGCTGGGGGGTATTGCTAACACGGAGAAGGACCGGGATACTATTCAGGAAGATCTGGACCACCTTGTACACTGGAGTAATAGTAATAGGATGAAATATAATAGTGAAAGTGCAAGGTCATGCACTTAGGGATTAATAATAAGAATTTTAGATATACGTTGGGGACGCATCAGTTGGAAACGACGGAGGAGGAGAAGGACCTTGGGGTATTGGTTGATAGCAGGATGACTATGAGCCGCCAATGTGATATGGCTGTTAAAAAAGCAAATGCGGTTTTAGGATGCATCGGGCGAGGTATTTCCAGCAAGGAGAAGGAGGTGTTAGTGCCGTTATATACGGCGCTGGTGAGACCCCACCTGGAATATTGTGTGCAGTTCTGGTGTCCCATGTTTAAGAAGGATGAATTCAAACTGGAACAGGTTCAGAGACGGGCTACTAGGATGATCCGAGGAATGGAAAATCTGCCTTATGAAAGGAGACTCAAAGAGCTTGGCTTGTTTAGCCTGGCCAAAAGAAGGCTCCGGGGGGATATGCTTGCTCTATATAAATATATCAGGGGGATTAACGTTAGGGAGGGAGAGGAATTATTTTTAGTTTAGTACTAATGTAGGCACGAGGACGAATGGGTACAAACTGGATATTAGGAAGTTTAGACTTGAAATTAGACGAAGGTTTCTAACCATTAGGGGAGTGAAGTTCTGGAACGGCCTTCCGAGGGAAGTAGTGGGGGCAAAAGACTTATCTGGCTTTAAGACTAAGCTTGATAAGTATATGGAGGGGATGTTATGATGGGATAGTTTAATTTGGGCAATTGATTTTGGATTATCGGCAGATATAGTCTGCTCAATGGTCTGTGAGGGGATGTTGGATGGGATGGGAACTGAGTTACTGCAGAGAATTCTTTCTTGGGTGCTGGCTGGTGAGTCTTGCCCACATGCTCAGGGTTTAGCTGATCGCCATATTTGGGGTCGGGAAGGAATTTTCCTCCAGGGCGGATTGGCAGGGGCCCTGGAGGTTTTTCGCCTTCCTCTGCAGCGTGGGGCATGGGTCGCGCTTGCTGGTGGATTCCCTGCAGCTTGAGGTCTTCAAATCTCCAATTTTGAGGATTTCAATAACTCAGTCATGGGTTCGGGGTTGTTATAAATGTGTATGGGCAGGGTTTTGTGGCCTGCCTTGTGCAGGAGGTCAGACTAGATGATCATATTGGTCCCTTCTGACCTATGAGTCTATGAGTCTATGAGGTTTCTTTGCTGCTTTAAAAGTCTGTGTGTGTATTCTGATGCAAAGCAAGTAAATGCAAGTGGAATTTACAGGCCTGTTCAATGATTAATCCTTTAAAGCTTTGGAAGACATGAATAGGTTAGGTGAACATTGCTTCAAGTTCATTGCAAATCCCACCTCAAAAGAAAACCTTTAGTTTGTGGTTAAGAACATATTGGGAAAAGAGTCAAACAGGATTTATCAGTCTTTTTTTATTTTGTGCTTATTTAGCAGACAGTCCAAGAATAATGTTTCATTCCATTCCACTGGCAGGGGAAAAAAATGAAAATTATGTTATTGAAAGAAAAAATATGAAAGTGAGTGTCTGTGCTATTTCAGTTGCTGCAAAAACACAATGAATATCTTCTATGAATATATGCATCTGGTAACTTGGTTCTTATAGGGAAAAAATCACTAAATCTTTCTTTCATCTCAAAATTTCCATTGGAAACAGAACAACAATAACCAACACCCCCACCCCCAAAAAACACCCTTTTTAGGACCAGATCCTGGCTGGTACTTGTGGTGCCACAGAGAGGACACAAGCTCCTTCAACAGCATAAGGATCAGGCATAATTTCACTGGAATTTCATAAATTCATAAATTCTGGCCCCACTGAAGCCAATGGCAAAACAGCCATTGACTTCAATAAGGTCAGGATTTCACCAGAATCTTCAGGGATTGCTCCCTCCCTGTTTCCCCAAGGATATCCCGAAGTGGATGGGGAGTGCAGGGCCATGACACTGCCACCCACTCCTCATTAATCCACAGAATTCACACAGGTTCACACAGGGGAGCAAACTGCCCTCCATAAAAGGAGGTAACAGCAGATGTGCACTTCCTGCTTGCTGGGGAGCTCCAGAAGGCACCCATAAGATACAATTCTTCTTGATGATCTCCCTGGAATGGAGTGGTTCCACACCACCTCCAATATATAATTTTTCCTAACAGGCATGATTTAGCCTTCAAAATACTACTACTAAACCTCTCAGATGCAGTGTAGACAGGGCCGGTGCAACCATTTAGGCGAACTAGGCGGTTGCCTAGGGCGCCAGGATTTGGGGGCGCCAAAAAGTGGTGCCCCCCAAAAAATTTTTAAATGGTTGCAGCCGCTGCTGCTGGAGGGGCTGAGCTGCCGGCGGCAGCAGCTGCCTGCAGCCGGCAGCCCAAGGTGTCCCCCGGGTCAGGGCGCCGCCTCTTATTTTTTCCCTGAGGTCAGGGAGCCTCCGCCGTAGCCTGGCATCCCAGGGCGCCCCCACCCCCGGGGTCAGGGAGCCCCTGGGGTCAGTGCACTGCCGCCGCAGCCCAGCAGCCCAGGGCGCCCCCCGCCCCCGGGGTCAGCGAGCCGCCACCACAGCCAGCAGCCCAGGGTTTCCCTGGGTCAGGGCACCACCGGAGGGGGCAGCAGGCAGCTCCCGTGGAGCTGCCGTAGTGGTGCCTGTGGATGGTCGGCTGCTCGGGCAGCTCCAGTGGACCGCCCGCAGGCACCACTGCGGCAGCTTCACCGGAGCCAGGACCAGCGCGGGGGGGCCGGGGGGAGGGTGAAATTGCCATCTGCCTAGGGCGCTCAAAATCCTAGCGCCGGTCCTGAGTGTAGACACAGTCACTAAGAACAGTGGGGGATGGCAGCCATTTAGAAAGAGAGCAATTCTGTGAATCTCTCTCTGAAGAAGAAAATGTTATGGCCAGCCTTTGCTAACAAACTTTCAGTTATGAAAAATTACCACAAGAGAAGCCAATACCCTATTTCTTTTCCAAAAACTACCCATTGCACCAGGTCTGGTCCCCAGAGAGGCAGGAGACAGGGGAAACTGGGGGACATGAGCACACACATATCTGTGCACATGCGTGCAGTGAAATCTGGAGTTGGAGGAGGTGGTAGGACACTAGGGACTCTGTCTGTGCGTGCAAGGGAATGAAGGGTGGTCCAAAAGGCAAGGGGAATTTGGAAGACAAAAGACTGGAGGAAATGGAAATGTACACTTTCGCTGCTTTGCACTGTTCTGGTAAAAAAACAAAATAAAACCACATCTGTAATCACAGTTTAACTAGCCAGTATGCTCTGGGTACTTTGTGTTGCTTCAGAATGGCACAAAGCAGCCAGAGTGTGCCAGTTAATCTCACCATACAAGATAATTTTTAAAAAGATATAAGACTTGATAGGATATTTCTAATGATTTGAAGATATCACTTGGTAACATTTTTGGTGAGTCTCTTGTTTAAAAATGTCATTCTTGAACACTAGTTAAAAAAACAAACAAACAAGGATCTTCCCAAACAAAACTATATTAAAATGGAGTTAAGGCTGAGAGTACGTGTCAATAATTTAGGATCAAATACATCACAGAGATGATGTAAGTATCCTAAAAACAACAACCTAAAGAGGTGGCAAGAAATGTTTCATGGATTTTAATCTATTTAATTATTTTTTAAATTTAATCTGGGAATGTAAACATTAAAATGCCTTTTTCATAAATTGTATTAATATGGCATATTTTCACTAAAGGTAAGAGTTAAAGCATCTCTAACAACCTGGACTGTGTACTTCCATACTTAACTCTGAATTTCTTGGGTTGATGGCACTTTGTTTTGGAATAATTAATATAATTCAGGGTAAGAGACATTACAGAGATTGATATGTACTCTCAATTCTATATCTTAATTCCTAAGTGATGGTTTTGTCTGGGCCTATATGTCTACTATGTTAACCTTAGTAAGATCTTGGACTCGATATCTATGGGAGTGAGTTCTACAAGCTAGTCTTTCACTGCATAAGAAAGTATTTAATTTAATCAATTTTAAATTTGTTTTTCAATAGCTTTGTGTACGCATTCTGAGAAAGGGTAGACAGGAGTGCCTGATTTTCCTTGACTACATTATTATTTGGTATACCTCTATCAAGTCCCTTCCTATTCTTCCTGTTTCTCAACTAAATAATCCCAATCTTTTCATCTTTATTTTTTAAATGGAAGTCTTTTCATATCTGTAGTCATTCTGATGCCTATCTCTGAACTCTCTCTATTGATTCTATATCCATTTTTAAATAAAGTGAAAAGAACTGAACATAATATTCTAGGACAAGGGCATAATATTGATTCAGAAAAGAACACTATTATTTTCAATCCCATTTTTTTAAATTCATCTTAACATTTTATTTGCATGCTGAGCAGAGATTTTCATAAAAATGTGGTCACAGGGCACCTTCATTGTTACCCAGTGAACCTCACTGCCTGGCCAGTTAAGATGGTTTTGCAGTCACAAACGCACACCAGGCTATTTATTACATAACAATACCAGGCAACACGGGTTTATAGCAAGGACTGGCTTCCCTGCAGCCCTCCCTGGCCTGGCTCACGCTATGAGCTTCCTCCTGAGCTCTTCTGAGCTGCCCCTTGATCCCTGTTTCCTCCCCTTATATTCTCCCCAATTGCCTTGTTATTCCAGTGATTGTCACTCACGTGCTCATAATCTCCCGCCAGAAAGTGTGTAATTGCCCTCAACTGGGCCTGCCCATTTCTCTAGGCTGCAGCAATGTCAGTGACCAGCCTGTTGCTGACAGCTCCCTGTCACAGATGTCCACAGTCAGATCTTTTTCTTATGTGGTTACAAGTAGATTTAGAATCCGGCAGAGCATCGCCATAGTTCAGATCATTCTTTCCAATGTATATTACCTTGCATTTGTCAACAATGAATTTTATTTGCTATTGATGAACTGAGGGTTAGGTCCCTCTGAAATTCCTCATGGTCTTCTCTAATTTTTTCTAACCTATATAATTTTGTGTGATCTATAAATTTTGCATCTGAATGTTCATCCATTTTTCCAGATCACACATATCAAATACTGGTTTCTAGTATCCAGGGGCGGCTCTAGACATTTCGCCGCCCCAAACACGGCGTCATGCTGCGGGGACCACTCTGCCGATCGCCGGGAAGGCGACAGGCGGCTCCGGTGAACCTCCCACAGGTGTGCCTGCAGAGGGTCCGCTGGTCCCGCGGTCCGCAGGTCCTGTGGCTTTGGTGGACCGCCCGCAGGCACGCTCAATCAGTGGCCCAATTCCCAGACTTTAATGGGGGATAAGAACAGATTCATATATATACTGTCTCCACAGTCCTTACAGAAGGACTATAGATTGGGTTCTAATTCTGTAAACACGATACATTTAAACATTTGTTCTAGTCAAGACCAAAGTTATGGCAAATTTTATTTTAAATAAAATACGACAAAGAATAGAAAACCTCAACTGCATTTTGTGTGCGATGCTTGTATCTCATCCAGTATATTTCTGATGGATTCTATACAGACCTCTCCTCTGTGACTTTTCATGCAGGCCTGCTTCCATATTTCTTCAAAGTTTTGATCTGAAATGCTCACTCCGATGTTACGGAGAATTCGTGCAATCTGTAAAGTAATATGTGATGGAATTAATTTTGGTCAGCATTTACTTTAATTAATATAGGGGCTGATCTTGCATCCATTATTTACATGAAGAATCTTAATTTGTCTAGGAGTGAATTTCGCCATTAATGAAGACTACAGGCTGGAGTGTTTAAGCAAGCCAACTCCGATTAAAGTTAATGTGAGTTTTATCTAAGGAAGGGCTAAGGACTGTAAGATTTAGCTCTAAATGTACACACTAGATTAATGTAATTTAAAGGTTCAGAAAGCAAGCACAAAGAGTTCAGGAAATTTATAAGTTAAGGTTTCCAAAGAAGCCTAATAAAACCATGCTACTCATCCATTATCTTTTATTCTTTACGTTTGTCAACATAAATATTATATTAAACTCTACATTTAACAAGGAAAATATGTCTTGAAAATGCTATGAGCCAGATCCTCAGGTTGTGTACATCAGCATAGCAAGGTTGATTTCAATGATGCTACCCCAATTTACACCACGATTGATTTTACACCAATGTAATGGAACAGAGGATCAAGCCCCTTAGTTTAAGTTTCTCACATACATATTTACTCTGCGTAACAGATTACATCAAACTGTGGTGGTGTAGTACTTGCCTAACAGGTACAGCAGACTGTGGTGAAATATTGCCATTCCATATACATTTGTTCTTTTTCACTGCTTGTCTTTATTTTAGTATATTTTATTTTGTGCATATTTGTTTCACATGATTTTTTCTGATCTTTACTATTAATTCAGGGATTTCTCCCCTAATCTTTGTTCAGCCAAGAACTGGCTGGAAGGCAGCTGCACCAGTCAGAGTTACTTCTTTATGGATATTGTTGTTCATTCCAGTGGCTTTTTGGTATACCCGCCACCATTTAATGAGTGGTGGAGTTTCTGGTTTAAGGGCCAACCACCCAACCTTTGTACTAGCTTGTGATGAATTTGGACTAAAAAAGACAATGATTTATGGCACAAGGTGTGTTGACTGCACCACAAATTTCAATAGCTAACACTGTGCTAGAAACCAAGCACAAGCTCTGCTATCTAGGATCAATTGTATCAGATAATTTATCTCTAGATAAGAAGCTTAATTCTTCCATAAAAAAGGCAACCACCACATTAGGTCAACTAACCAAGCATGTGTGAGATAACGGGAAACTAACACTGAATGCCAAGATCCACCAGACAGATTTGGAGATTTGGACATTACCTTCAGCAGCCATAAAATAAGGCTAAATAGCTTTGATACCTGCTGTCTTTGTCATGTTCTAAATATCAAGTGGGAAATCAAGTTTCTGACACCAACATCCTTGAGAAAGCAAAATTCCCAAGTCTAATGACAACTCTCAAACATAGATGTCTCCATCGGCTTGGTCATCTGCACTGGATGAATGATAGATGCATTCCAAATGATCTCATGTATGGAGAACTTGTGGATCCTCCAAGGCCATTGGGCCAACCTAGGCTCACTTTCAAGGACATTTACAAGAGGGACTTAAACTCTCAACATGGATGCTGCAAGCTAGGAAGATGCAGCTAGCAACAGGCCACACTGAAGGGCTGCGCTGCATGAGGCAGTCAAAGTGGCTGCAAAGAGGTGAAGGAGAAAGCACAGCAGGCCTCAAATGCTAGTCATTTGCTGGGTTCATCCTCTGGCCCTGCACCTTATACCAACACTATATGTGGCAAGGACTGTCACTCAAGAATTGGACATTTTAGTCAATCATGATGCTCCAGCATGGCGCATAGTAACTCAACTACTTTGGTGCTTGTATCATTGAATTTCTCGATAGACAGCTGCCATGCTATTAATTCACATTAATCTGCCACGTTAACCTCTAAAACACAACTGGATCAGCATTGCCAACCTCCTCCAATTCACTGGGTCACTTACAAATGAAAAGATTTTATAAATCCATAGCACCAGATACTAAGCAAAGTAAACCACTGTAGCTCCATCAACACTAATGACTCAATTCCAACTTACCCTAGCTAAAAATCCAGCTCATAGTTCATACGTAATCCTAAATGAATATTAAATAATTCATTAATTGTATGTCCACAACATTTATACTTTTAATTGCGCCCCTTATTCATAAAAACAGACTAAATCTTATTTTTCTTACAATCTCATAGAAGTCAATGGGATGACTCATGGGATAAAGATGAACAAGATTTGGCCTGATAAATCCTTAACCTTTAACATTCATAGCTTCCTACACTAAAAAAATACTACAATGCCATTTAAGTATACTGTTCTAGGACACTTTTATCAACACCCCCTTAGGGATTATAAAACATTCTGAGCCTCATTAACCCAGTTTAAAACTACCACATGTACCTCTATACTGGGTCATTATGTAGCCTGAGGGTTTCATTTTCAAAAGGCATAGTATAAAAAATTATAAAAATTAAATGTGAAAAAATATACGAACAGATATAAAATACTCACCTGACAAATTCACAAATCATCAAAGGTCAGTTTATCTGACTCAACTACCACATTCACAGTCTCTTTTACGCGTGTTTATTGTCCAAATTTAGGTCAAATCAACAAAAACACAATTCCTCAACTCACCCTGGGATGTAGTTCACAAGAAATTTTCCTTTACTTCTCAGAGACTTCTGCTTCCTGTCCCAGGGACTCTGGTAGTCCTAGGGCTGGTCTACACTACGGGATAAAATCAATTTTAGATACGCAATTTCAGCTACGTGAATAACGTAGCTGAAGTCGAATATCTAAAATCGATTTACTCACCCGTCTTCACCTCGTGGGATCGATGTCCGCGGCTCGCCATGTCGATTCCGGAACTCCATTGGGGTTGGTGGAGTTCCGGAATCGATATAAGTGCGCTCAGGGATCGATATATCCCGTCTAGATTAGACGCGATATATCGATCCCAGAGCAATCGATTTTAACACGCTGATACGGCGCGTAGTCTAGACGTGGCCCTAGTTCTCCCAGGCAGGCTCCCTATTCCCAGGGAGGAGGCAGTGAGAGCCCTCTCTGCCTCTTTCCTGACTATCTCTCAGCTCACCATCAAGGCTTCCCCTCACCTCTCATCGAGGCTCTTCTCCCTTCTCTTTCAGCTCAGGTGCCGCCTTTTAAAGCTCAAAGTATTACCCTGTGACACTGCCTTGTGGCGTTTTGGCTCCCTCTTTTCCCTCTTCCTTTAAAAAGAAAAGCCCACTCAGGACTGGCCTCACTCTCTCGTTGTATCAGAGCCCATTCAAATTGCCGACATTCTCCACCATGTGTAACAAGGCAGGGCTTTTCCCCAGCATGTGAAGGACTCACTGCCACACCCCTAGTCTCTTTTATGCGGTTTTATTGACTAAACTTAGGTCAAATTAACAAAAACACAATTCCTCAACTCACCCTGGGCTATAGCTCCCAGTGATTTCCCCCCCTTTAGTTCTCAGGTCATTCTGCCTCCCCTCTCACGGGACTCTGGCCATCTTCCTTCTCCTGTTTCCCTGCCTCCCAACCCAGGAGATTCTGGCAGCCCTAACTCTCCAGAAATTCATATTCCCAGGGAGCAAGTAGTGACAGCCCCAGGCTACTCTTCCCCTTTCCTGATTGGCAGTCAGCCTGACTCACCCAGCTACTCCCTCACCAGGTCTCTAAGCCCAGGTGCCCTCTTTTAAAGCTCAACAGGGGTCAGCTGAACCAACGGTCACAGTGCATTGGCCCTGCTTACTCTTAAAGAATCAGTGTCACCCTGTGACATCTTCCCATCTTGAAAACCATCCCAGGCACAATATCTGCTCACCTACCCTTTACTGTGATGGTCAAGTTGATATTGAATAAGTGAATGTCATGTTATTTGCCAGTCAAAATAAACTCATTTACTCTAAGGGCCTGATTTGTAGCCCAATGAAAAGACTCTCATTAACTCCAAAGGGCACTGGAACAGGCTCTGATCCAGGACAGCACTAAAGCACGTTCTTACATCCCAATGTGTTCAATAAAGTTAAACATGTGCTTAAGAGTTTTCCTGAATAGGAATGCTTTCTTGAATTGGGGTGTAGTGAGAACAATTTTTCAGTATAGTCTTAACCCATGCTGTTTTATGGTTAGTAATCCTGTGTCCGCTTTGATTTCTTGTAATGAAGGCTGGAATTGAGGGTCATATTGTGTAACTGACCATTAGGCAAACGCCTCATTGATTTCAATAGGGCTTTTTGCTCAAAAACAGATGGCATGATACAGTCCCAGGTTTTTAAATTATAATTTCATTAACCATTGCATGTTTGAGAAAAATCAATTCTCAAAATCAAAATAAATTTAAAATTAAACAGAATTATTGAAATATGCAATGCACTGCATGAGTACAGGACGATTTAACACTATTGCTGTCTACTATGTTCTGCATAATGGAGTTTGACATTTCAGACCACATTATAACTTCAGAGAACAGTTTTGTCTAATGCATGATAAGTATAATGGGCTTATCAGTGAAGAATAAATTCTATTTGCTCTTAGCTATATTCTGTGCACATGGATTTCCTGCTTCAGACAGATTATAAAATGTTAATACGCTCATGTGCAAGTCATTCTGAGTAATTCTGACAAGTCATCTTTTACATCTGAGGCCTCTATTTAGCAGTATACTTGACTGTAAAATACCTAACCACACTCCAAGTGCACTTTCAAGCATGACTGAATACTTTATATAATAAAATGAACAAGGGAGGGAAGGAGTTTGTCGAGTCCCCTTTTTTAATTTTAGATTTGAATTTTATGTTTTGAGTTAGTGTTATCTTAGAACTTTAATAGGCATCTGTTTAAAGTAATAAAATCAGCTCTTAATTTGTAACATTGGTGAAATTAGAAAATTCAAAAAAAGTAGTATTCAGCAATAAAACAGTGAAACAGTACCAGATATTATAGAAGGAATAATGGAAGATACACAAGTCATTGATAAATTAGATTTTCACACTGAGATGTTTAAGTGTGTATGTAAGAGAGGGATGGGAGTCCTACCAGAATTAATGATTTTCTCTCATTTCTCATTGCCAGGACAAAAATGTAAATTAAAAAACGTCTGTTCCTTTATACCCTTTGCATTAAATATGAGGAATTCATTAAAAATGATGACACATATTAATATATTTTCAAAAATAACTAGCCTATTCCAAGCTTTTGGTTTTATAAAACACATACAAAATATCCTATCACAACCAGTTCCTGCCCCATTCCTCTGCAGGTGCAAGAGACCCAAAACACAGCTGAACTGCCTCGATTCTATTATAATGCGGGGGCCTCTAAGGATGTGTCTACACTGCAGTTAAAAACCTGCAGCTGACGTGTGTCAGCTGACTTGGGTTTGCAGGGCTTGGGCTATTTAATTGTGGTGTAGAGGTTAGGTTTGGGCTGAAGCCTGGTCTCTGGGAGCCCACATTGGGGAAGAGTTCCAAAGCTTGTGCTCCAGCCCAAACCCAAATGTCCACACTGCAAATAAGCAGCCTCTTAGACCAAGCCCCACGAATCCGAATCAGCTGACACAGGCAGCTGCAGGTATTCAATTGCAGTGTAGACATGCCCTGAAGTTCTAGATATGAGAATTGTGCAACCCCTGTACAAACTATTGCACTATTCTGTGACATCTTTCTCCACAGCAGCACAGACAGGGTGTCATAAACAGATGGTTAAGGGTTAATGTCTCTTTTACCTGTAAAGGGTTAAGAAGCTCAGTAAACCTGGCTGACACCTGACCAAAGGACCAATAGGGGGACAAGATACTTTCAAATCTTGGTGGAGGGAATAGTCTTTGTGCTTTTTTGTTTGTTCGTTGTTTGCTCTTGGGACTAAGAGGACCAGACGTCATCCAGGCTCTCCAAATCTTTTCAAATCAGTCTTTCATGTGTCAAAATTGTAAGTAATAGTCAGCAAGGCAGATTAGTCTTATGTTAGTTTTCTCAACTTGTAAATGTTTCTTTTGCTGAAGGATTTTTACCTCTGTTTGCTGTAACTTTGAATCTAAAGCTGGGCGGGGGGTCCCTCTGGTCTATATGAACTGAGTACCCTGTAAACCATTTTCCATCCTGATTTTACAGAGATAATTTTTACTTTTCTTCTTTAATTAAAAGCTTCTTTTAAGAATCTGATTCATTTTCCTTGTTTTAAGATCCAAGGGGATTGGGTCTGAACTCACCAGGATTGTGGGGGAAAAGAGGGGGATGGTATTCCTCCTTGTTTTAAAGATCCAAGGAGTTTGGATCGGTTGAAGTCCTCCAAGGCAACCCAGAGAGGGAGAAAGTCTGGGGGGATGGTTAATTTCTCCTTGTTTTAAGATCCAAGGGTTTGGATCTGTGTTCCCCAGGAATTGGGGGAACAGAAAGTCTGCCAGACATTAAATTCTGACTGTGGCAGTGTACCAGATTCTAAGCTAGTAATTAAGCTTAGAATGGTTCATGCAGGTCCCCACTTTTTGTACTCTAAAGTTCAAAATGGGGAAAAACCCTTGACACAGGGAGAATCTGGGATGGGGCAGGCCACTAGATATTGAAATGTGGATAATCTGGTTAAACCTCCACAAGAGGGAAGGAGTGCAGCAGTGCAGATGTTATTGCATCCATGGACGACAGCACCAGCTATGCCAGTGTTCCATACCTGGGGAAACTGTCCCCCATCACTCACAGAGACTGCCTATTAAATGTGGCTTTGCAAAACAGTTTAGAATTTGTCCTCAGTGAGTAATGGGTGTGTCAAGGTTCCTTCCCCACTTTGAAACTTTAGGGTACAGGTGTGGGGACTGCATGGACACTTCTAAGCTTAATTACTAACTTAGATCTGGTACACTGCCACCATCCAGAATTCCAGTGTCTGGAGCACTGTTCCTGTCCCCCAAAACTTCCCCTCCTGGGTTGCCTTGAGGGACTTCACCATCCCTGGTGAACACAGATCCAAATCCCTTGGATCTTAAAACAAGGAGAAATTAACCATGCCCCTTGTGGTAATAGCCTCCTGTCCCAGATCTGGACTTTAGCGTCCAAGACCTGGTGGCTTACCTGAAACTCCCCAAGCTCACTACCAGCTTGGATATTCTCGCTGCACCAACTAGGACTATTGGGGTCCTAGTATGCCCCCGAGTCCACCCCAACTGTCCCCTGGGGAACCCCCAAGACCCAAGCCCTGGGTCTCCCTCTCTTCTCTCCAGCTTCCCCGCTTTCCTGGGTTACCGGTGCGAGACTAGACTTCACTCTTTGAATGCAACGGAGAGGCAATCTAGCGTCCCGAGGCTATTGCATTCCACAGCTAAATCACAGCTAGCACACAAGGAAATTCCCCCTCCCTGAATCTCGTAAGCAGTGACTAGAGAAAACTTCAACCACAAGGAGAACAGAGATGATTCTTTTTTTCTTTCCCCGTAGCCTGCTCTTTCCCTGAAAAACAATAGGAAAATAGCCCACAGCCTGGCTTTTCCTTCCCTTTGCCTCCCTAGAAAAACTTCCACAAGTTTTAAAAGAAAAGTTTATAATAAAAAAAAAGGAATAAAAACAATAATCTTGCATTAAGAATACTCAATACAGGCTCTTGCTTATAGAAAATTGAAGAAACAGTTCTGATTTTAAGAAGCCCAATTACCAGTCCAACAAATCAACATACATGTGATATCAAACAAAAGCTCACATAGCCGAATTACTTGTTTTCCTTGTACTTACAGATGTTTAGAAGAAACTTTAAGATAAGATGAAGTTAGGAGGAAACCTTGTTTACTCACAGCCGAGAAAACAACAAAAGACACAGCAATCCACATCTGTACATCACAACACAAAGCTCTTCAATAGCCGATTACCTTTGTTTCCTTTGTACTCCAGACTTTGGTATAATATTGAGATAAAGAAGGAGTTAGGAGGAAACCTTGTTTACTCACAGCCGAGAAACAAGAAAGACCCCTAGTATACAATTCCCGCCCTGACTTAAACAATCCAGTCTCCTGATTGGCCCTCTGGTCAGGTGTTGGTTACCCTTTCCAGGTAAAAGAAACTTAACCCTTACCTTACCTATCTACTTATGACACCCTTATTTCCCCCCACCAATCCCTGGTGAGTCCAGATCCAATCCCCTTGGATCTTAAAACAAGGAAAAATCAATCAAGTTCTTAAAAGAAAGCTTTTAATTAAAGAAAAAAAGTAAAAACATCTCTGTAAAATCAGGATGGAAAATACTTTACAAGAGTAATCAGATTCATATAGCCCAGAGGAACCCCTCTAGCCTTAGGTTCAAAGTTACAGCAAACAGAGGTAAATCCTCTCAGCAAAAAAGAACATTTACAAAGTTTGAGAAAAACATAAAACTAAATCCGCCTTGTCTGGCTGTTACTTACAATTGAAACATGAGAGACTGTTCGCAAAGATTTGGAGAGCCTGTATGGATGTCTGGTCCCTCTTAGTCCCAAGAGTGAACAATCCCCAAAACAAAGAGCACAAACAAAAGACTTCCCTCCACCAAGATTTGAAAGTGTCTTGTCCCCCATTGTCCTCTGGTCAGGTGTCAGCCAGGTTCACTGAGCTTCTTAACCCTTTACAGGTAAAAGAGATATTAACCCTTAACTATCTGTTTATGACACGGTGACATCTAGCAAAATCATAAAACTACCCAAAGTAAACTTAGATGCCAGCGTAATTAGGGTATTTGTCATTTGACAAATGTTTTAGAGTGATATAAATGTGATAAAGTTCTTATAATTTATATAATAGGATGCCAAGGTAACAAAGTACTTGACATGCTGATTTTTCTTCTGTTACAGCATTGACATATGCTCAAATGAGATGTAAAAGGGGTAAACATTTGAGAGCAGTATTTGTGTAATGGGAGCAAGTGCATCAGCAATCAAAGCTCACAACTTCAAGGAAGAAATCCTGCCATATTTCTGTCTAAAATCAGCTAAAAGAGTAGAGTCAGTCAGAGTAGAACTATCATTCTATAATTGCACTATAAAAATGCTTTTGTATGAATTACATTCAGGTGAAAAGGGCAACAACCTTAAAGGGACTCCCAGAGACATAATAAATTAAATCTGGATTAACAGTATTGCACCTTAATTGCAGTACCCTGAAAAGTAGAGGGAAACTTTGGGGATCACAATGGGGGAGGGATGAAAGGAATAAGGTAAATGCTATGGATGTGTTTGGTGAAGTGAGAACACTTCAAAAGTTCTGGAGGTTTAAAAAAGCATCAGTATATTTGTATGTTTTTCCTGAGTTTTGCCCACCTTTATTATTAAAAAAATCTACTACTTGTGAAAATGAGTCTAAAACTGAAATATCACTCAGAGACTGAACTTCTGTGTATAACAATGTGAACAAAAACTATGTTTAGTGACAGCTAACGTTGCATCACAACCCAGCCCGCTAACTGAAAACCAGGAAGTGTGAAAACAAAACAATTAAAGTCTCCAATATTCTTTGCCATGTTTACATCACTTACAATGCTTGTCAATACCACAGTCCAGCATTTCATAAGGCATCTGCTCCAACACGCCACAAAACAATACCGTGATGCTCTGTACCTCAGGTGAACACCCAGCACCCCCATGTTCATCTTTATAAAATGATTGTGTGGTATCCAATGCAAAGTCTGTCATGTTGGGTGTCTTCAGAAGGCTCATAATACACGGAGCACGGTTGTTATAGTGATGTTGTAGTAATTGTTACAGTAATGTTACAGTAAGGTTATAGGTAATAATTTCATGTTGTGATACAGCATGACCAGAGGGCAGCAGGAGAGTGTTAGCACGGAGCCTTATTCCCTGCAAGGGGAGGAAGGTTTGCTATAGATAACTAGAGCACCTGTAGCCAATTAGAGCACCAGAAGTCAGTCATGTGATAAAAACCCCTGCTTCAGCCAGACGGTGTGGGAGTTGGAGCAGGAAGGTTTGGTTGGAGCAGAGAGCAGTTTGAAGGAGTTGGGGAAGGGAAGGGAAGGGAAGGAAAGGGAGTTTGGAGGAGTGCTGCGGTGGGCTGAGAAATCCAAAAGAAACCCTAGGTAAGGGGCACCTGGCTTGTGTAGAAGGAGGGCAAGAAGCCCCTTCACAAGCTGAAGGGCAAGAGAGGGAAGTAACCCAGGGGAAGGAACCGCTAGTTCAAGTGGTTCACCACAAACCTCAGGGCCCCTGGTTGGGACCTGGAGCAGAGGGTGGGCCCAGGTCCCTCTCTCTCCACTCCCCTCCTCAAGGACACTAGTGGGATAATTAAAATACTGGTTCAGAGGCAAACAATGGTGCCCTGAACCTTCCCCAAAGAAGAGAAAGCGTGAGACCCAGCATAACAGTACTGGCAATTTGCCACAATGTATATAATTATGAGGATGAAAATGTATCCTCGTGGCTTAAAGCAAGCCTGTGCAAAAATTCTCCAAGAACAGAGAGGTAGTTCACACCTTGTCAGGGCATGGATGGGACAAACCCAGCCCAGCCTCACAGGAACAATGGACACTGGCTTATGTAGCAACAAAAGAATGTATTAGACCCTCAGCTGAGTGACCTCCTTCCTTTGGGCAGTTTGGGACTGTGATGAGGTAATGCTCACCTGACTGGGGAGAAAGCGGGCACAAAGACAGGAGGCAAGAAAGGACGTGATAAAAGGGAGAGACATTTTGCCATGCTCTCTCTCTTTCACCTTCATCTATAGGTACCACCACCATTACCAAGCAACTGAAATGCTGATCAAAGGGGAGAGCCTGACTGAAAAGTAACCAGCCAGCCTGTGGTAAGAAGCATCTAAGGACACTGAAAGTGTTAAGGTCAGCTTAGAATGCGTTTTGCTTTTATTTCATTTGACCAAATCTGACTTGGTCTTTGACTTATAATCACTTAAAATTTACCTCTATAGTTAATAAATCTGTTTGTTTATTCTACCTGAAGCAGTGCATTTGGTTCTCCCTAGGGAGAACAAGCCTGGTACATATCAATTTCTTTGTTAAACTGATGAACTTAAATAAGCTTGCACCATCCAGCAGGCATAACTGGACGCTGCAAGATGGAGATTCCTAGGGTTGTGTTTGGGACTGGAGATATTGACTAGTGTCATTTGCTTGCAAGTAGCTGGGAGCAGTTTACATGCCAGAGGCTGTGTGTGAACAGCCCAAGAGTGGGGGTTCTCACAGCATAGCAGGGTAAGGCTGCCTCCCAGAGTCAAGGATTGGAGAGGCCTAGTAGATCACTGGTCCAGATAATACCAGAGGCAAACGTCACAAATACACACTACAGCTTCATCTGACTTGTGTTGGAGTGATCCAGTTCTACCCATTTTGGGAGATATGTTGGCTGGCTCCAGGTTCATCATGGCCAGGCAGACTTCCTACCCCCAGATGACCTCAGTACCACTAATGGAACCCAAGTGAATCTGCCACATAGTTGATTCTCTCCCAACCTCTGCTTCCTCTTCTCCCTTTTTCCCCTAAAACCCCTCTTTCAGCTAGATTTTTTGTTCTGGCAGCTGCAGATAGAAGCACCATGTTCGGTAGCAGAAGAGTTTACACCTTTATCCAGCTGCAGGGTGAATCTGAAGAGTTGACTGGACAATCTGAGTCCATTTTCCATCATGGCCAGTGTGACTCTGGCAGACCAGGCACCAGCTCATGCCAAGGCCCCTCGGCCTCAACAGAACATTGGCCAATACATAACTAGAAAACAGTCTGGCTCACCTATGTGTTAATATTGTTAAAACAGAGGTTATGTTTATAAGAATGTGTTTAGTGTTTAGGCTTTGTGAAATGCTTGTAGGATGCTGCACAGAGTAATCTCACTTACAATATCTGAACCTCATGTTATAAGGTTATACCTAGTGTTTGCATTGTAAACCTCTGTAACTATGTAACTCACCAAACATGAAAGAATGTAAATGTAATGTAAAATGCTGTGTTACAGCGATAGAATCAAGGAGTTCCATCTATTTAGCTTAACAAAGAGAAAGTTAAGGGGTGACTTGATTGTTATCTACATGGGGAACAAATATTTAATAATGGGCTCTTCAGTCTAGCAGAGAAAGGCATAACAAAATCCAATGGCTGGAAGTTGAAGTTAGACAAATTCAGACTGCAAGTAAGGTGTACATTTTTAACAGTCAGAGTAATTAATCATTGGAACACTATCCCAAGGATCACAGTGGATTCTCCATCACAGAAATTTTTGAAATCAAGACTGGATGTTTTTCTAAAATATATGCTCTAGGAATAATTTTTAGGAAGTTCTGTGGCCCATGTTACACACGGGGTCAGACTAAATCAGGGGTCAGCAACCTTTCAGGAGTGGTGTGCCGAGTCTTCATTTATTCACTTTAATTTAAGGTTTCACATGCCAGTAATACATTTTAACGTTTTTAGAAGGTCTCTTTCTGTAAGTCTATAATATATAACTAAACTATTGTTGTATGTAAATTAAATAAGGTTTTTAAAATGTTTAAGAAGCTTCATTTAAAATTAAATTAAAATGCAGAGGACCCCGGACCGGTGGCCAGGACCTGGGCAGTGATAGTGCCACTGAAAATCAGCTTGCATGCCGCCTTCGGCCATAGGTTGCCTACCCCTGGACTAGATTATCACAATTGACCCTTCTGGCCTTGGAATCTATGAAATGGATGCCTTAGCAGTGAATTTCTTTGCCTTCACATGTTTGGATCTCTTAAGATTAACTTTAAGTTCTGAATTTTCTGGGTTCATAATGCTTGTTTTTGTAATAATTAAAACATTCTTATGATTTTTCATCCCTAAATTATTGGTATGTACTATTAATAACAATATCAATTTAACCTAATTTTCTGTCTGCAAATATTAATATTGGGCACTTGTAAAATGCCAAATATTTCATCCACAGATCTCAGTGCTTTACAAATCACTAACCCCATTTTACAGATAGCAAAACTGAGGTCCAGAAAGGTAATATGACTCACCAAATTACAAAATAAGTCAATCATAAATCTGGGAATTTAACCCAGGTCTTTTGACTTTCAGTATGGTGCCCTATCTGCTTGACCACATAACCTCCCAGACCCATTCTTCAGGTGTACCAGAGGTATCTAGAGAAAATCTTCAGAAGCAAGGTACAGTACCTCTGCCTTTGTCTTGTCTTAAAAAAATCTTTTTCATACACTCCTTTCTGGCTGAAGACAGATGGACATAATAATGCATAAGCATTGGCTTCATCACCATAATTAGTTCTGTCACTGATGCGGCGAATACGAGGGGCAGGAATGTCTGAACGAATGGTTGGAATGCCATATAATGGGTAACCTGTGGAAAAATAATCAATACATAACATAAATAAATGAAAGAACTATGCTTGCAGCAGTAGCTCACACAGAAATAGCAGTTGTGTCATACAGTATTCCCCAAAACTAGGGACGGGTGAACTACTTTGGATAAAATAAGAACTGACCTGAAATTCTGCTTGAAACTCAAGTCAAATCTTTTGTTTAATGGGGTTTTAAAAAACAGATTATTTAATTTTCCTCCCACCCAGTTTTTACTTGCTTCTACACTTCATGGTTTCAGCTACAACCAGAAGCATAAATATTTAAATACTGTAAAGAAGGCTATTGTTGCTTTATTTCCAACCAAGCCAAAAACAGGATTTTATTAGAAATATCATTAAAAAACTTGTTCTCCTGAGACTTCCAGTATAATTTCTAGACCAAAGAGTTTTGATTAAGATCCAAACTTTTGGGTTCTTATCCTAAATGAACCTCCAAACTTAATCTTAAGCATATGAATCAAATTTAGTTTAATACTGTTGGATAAATTAGATTTAGGTAGTGAGCTATTCTGTGTAATTAGCACATTTGCCAGTACTTTCTAAAATTGCTTCTGATTTTGTCTTCACTAGCATTCACTGTACTTACAAGTTGGAGGGAGACCTCCTACAGTTGCATTGTACTGAGAAGAAGTTGTGCGATAATCAGCAAATACATGATCTGTTGGTCTTGTAAGAGTTTTTGGTGTCTTTTCTGAGGTTCCAGGTTCCTTTGGTACAAGATCTTCATCTTTTAAAAGTGATCCATTGTTTGTTTTGATTTCTGCATCTTCAGGTAGGGAAGGCTCAGAACCATCTGGCTTTTTCCCTATAAAATGTGAAGGTTATAAAATAGCCAAAATTATTAGATGCACACAACATAGTAAATATTTTTAGTGGTAAAAACAGTGACTTAAACCTACATTATTATTGAGTAAAAAAGATTTAATATATAGACTACACATTTTCAAATGGTTCTGAGAGATTTTTAATCTCTCCTGCTATATGGGATACACTTGCATAGCAAAATAAACTCTTCACAAAAGAAAAATTCCTACTGTTCTGACTGAGATTTGCACCTGATACGCTCTAATATTAACCCAACTTTAAAAAGTACTTATGATAAAATCAGAATCCCTGAACTTTTACAATCTCCAGTGGATCACTTCAAGGAAAAATAAAAAGAAAACTTTCTCCAAGGATTTCTCCAGATTGCAAAGACAGAGAGAGATCTTTGGTACAACCCGCTTAAATGGTAAAGTGCACATATATGAAAAAAGAAGAAAAAAGTGTTACTTCTCATGTCTGGCAGATTAAAATTCAGTTATTGCAATTTACCTTGTTACAGCACAATGAGGCAGTGGTGGTCATGGAACTATTTTCTTCTGTAGAGGTTCTTATACTGCATTTATCATCATAGTTTCTGAGCACCATCCCACAGAGCATTAAGCAACATGACTACACATTTGTCACATATTATTTGTTCTCTCATGCATTTGCATGGGCTTCCAATTTCTATGCCTCCTGTGCAATATGTGTTCTGCCAGGGCCTTTTCCAGTGGCTGAGGAACAGACAGGATTATCCCATAAGTGCTTTCTAGTACTAAATCACATACCTTTTGTAATTATGTTTTTTTCAAATTCTTCAACAGACATTTTGTCTTTCCAGTTAAGAAAGTTTACAAACTCCAGGTAGTCAATCAGACCATCTTTATCCAAATCACAGTAATCAAATAAAGCATCCAACAGTTCCTCATCTAGATCGAGATTTAGCTGAAAACAAGACTTCCTCAGTTCTTCTTTGTCTATCTTCCCATCACCGTTCTGTGACAAATAACACACAACAGTTATCATCACAAACACTGCATAACAGGTGTTCAAACTATGGCCCATGGTCCGGATACAGACAATAGGTCATAAATATGTAGCCAATCATATCATTTAAGAATATTCAAATTGCAGAATCTTGCAATCATAGACATGTATCATTGGGGAGGGACCACAAGAGGTGATCAAGTTGAGCCCCCTGTGCTGAGATAGAACTGATAAAAACCTAGACCATCCAAGACAAGTGTTTGTCCAACTTGTTCTTAAAAACCTCCAATGATGGGGATTCCACAACCTCCCTTGGAAACCTATGCCAGAACTTAACTACCCTCAAAGTTAGTTTTTCCTAATAACTAACTTAAATCTCGCTTACTGAAGATTAAATCCATTACTTCTTGTCCTACCAGTGGACATGGAAAACAATCAATCACCATCCTCTTTATAACAGCCCTTAACATATTTAAAGACTGTCATCAGGTACCCCTCAGTCTTCTTTTCCTCAGACTAAACATGCCAAGTTTTTCCAACCTGTCTTTATAGGTCAGGTTTCCTAAGCCTTTTATCATTTTTGTTCTTTTCCTCTCAACTCTCTCCAATTTATCCACATCATTCCCAAAGACAGAATCCAAAAATCCAGAGGAGTTTGGGAACTCACAACCTGAATTCACAAGCATCAATGAAATAACTTTTTACTTAGATAATAAGGTAACTTGAAATTAAGAGCTAAATGTCAATGTAACTGTGTAGTGTGACAAGATGAGAGTCTAATAATAAATGCTGAGGCAAAGATAAGACTTCTTTTCAAATAAGGTGTCAATCCGGAGTGAACACTATAGTTAAGATTCCACAGGGAATTCCAATATAACTCCCATGTTTTTTTCTCTGGGACCTAAAATTTTTCAAGCTCGGTCTCTGAAGAAGTAAAATTTGAAGAAAAGTCTGAGGAAAATCATTCAAACACTTTTGAAATTTGAAAGACTGACAAAACTATACTTTTATAGCTTAAAAAAAGTTGAGATTACTTCTGCTCACTGATTTCTTTTGCTTGCTGATATCTTAAAAACAATGGAACAACAAAGTTTCAAATCTGGCATGTAGCTAGTCACTTAGCTAAGCTTGAAAAAATATATTAAAATATTTATGTGGTTGAGAAATTGCTTCTGAATATGTCCATGGTTTCCAGTCATGTCACGGTTTCCAGTAAAACCTTCCAGTTACAAACAGCCTAGTGGCCCAGACAAGGAGTAGAGCTGTTTTCAGGATGTTGTGATAATTTGGATATAGGGGAACTGCAGTTGTGTCAGTGAAATATGCATAGCAATATCTTTCAGCAAAGAGCCTTAACATCAGGAAGAGGAGAAAATCATAGCTTCACAAAATATCATAGATCCTATGATTTTAGAGTTACTCCAGTGGGGGTAGAAGCAAACTATAATTGGGCGTGCAGGAGACGGAAAGACAGGAGGGGCAGAAAGGGGAGGTACTGAGACTTGGTGCAAGGCCAGCCAGCTCCAGGCTGGAGAGGAGGGTCTTGGAGATTCCTACTTTCTCCAGTGCCTGTTTCATCCCTCCGGATCCTGCTCTTTACTCCTCGGCCCAAACCTGGGCCCACTAGTCCTGTTCTTACCTCCACTCCCCACCCCCTGGCATGCACAAGTTTACACACCAGCAGAGCCACCATAATATTTCCATTACAGGGGAGCTAGCCCCTCCTGCCCCACCCTAGTTCTGCCACCTGCACCACTCTACAAATTTTGTTCAAATCCTACAATATTATACTCTCCTTTCTGCACACACCCATTCACCAAACTACTCTGCCCCTACCAACACTATTAGTTGTGAATGGTTGTTGCAGTAGTTAGGTGTCCTGGCAGATGGTAGTTTGGGAAAGTGGTTGCTGGAAGGCTGGTATCCTTAGTTGAGACAGAGTGTCACACATGGCTAGAAAGGGTTAAACATCCTGCAAAATAAATAACCCTCAGAAGACATGTGGGGAGATAATGTTTGTGTTTTTGTATATTTAAATATATATGAGCAGGGTCAACAATGAAATCAACAGTCCCTGTTTATGGTGTATTCTGATAATTCAGAGATCAAAAGAACATCCTAGCATTTAAATGAATTGTAAACACGGGCTATCTCTGTATTCATCTCTCTTTGAAATGTACTATGAATGGTGAAGGAACAAGCAAATTGCCTTATGTTAATTCGTATAGCTAAGTACCGGTGATGGACCTCCTTCCAAGTCATCCTAATTTCCTTTTGTTCCCCAAGAAACTCTAACTTGTCAAAGAACGTAAAATTGTATAAAAGATCCTTGGGTCCTTATTCTGTCATCTCAGATCTGCTTAAACTTCACTGGGAGGAGTTTAAGTTGCAAGACTGAGGTCCCAGCTATGCTGATGTGCCCTGAATATGATATTTGGACATTGGACTATAACCTATGAACTATTTCTGAAAGAACTCTTTGCAACTACAAAGCTCACCATCTCTGCTATGAATCTGAACCTCAATGAATTGAACGCATGTTTGTATGTATAATGATCTTTTAACCATACTCTCTCTCGCTTTTGTTTTTTAATAAATATTAGTTTAGTTAATAAGAATTGGCTGTCACGTGTATTTGTGTAAGATCTGAAATATTCAGTAACCTGGGAGGTAGTGTGTCTGATCCTTTGGGATTGGTAGAACCTTTTCTTTTATATGATGAAATAAGAGTTTCAGGAATCTGCATCTTATTTGATTTAGGTACCCGGATGGAGGCCTGAGGCTGGATCACTTTAAGAGAACTGTGTTGTTTGGACTTCTGAGTAACAAGTGAGGTAAAAAAGCAGCTGTTTTATGCTGGCCTGGTAAATCTAAGTTGTCAAGGTTCCTTCCCCACTCTGAACTTTAGGGTACAGATGTGGGGGACTTCCATGAGAAGCTCTAAGCTTAACTACCAGCTTAGATCTGGTCTTGCTGCCACCATCCAGACTTCTCAGTGTCTGGAACACCCTTTTTCACCAAAAAACCTTCCCCTCCCTGGGTAGCCTTGAGAGACTTCCTTACCAAGTCCCTGGTGAACACCGATCCAACCCCTCGGATCTTAACACAAGGAGAATTTAACCATCCCCCCTCCTTTCCCCCACCAATTCCTGATGAGTCCAGATCCAATCCCCTTGGATTTAAAAACAAGAGAAAAATCAATCAGGTATTAAGAAAAAGGCTTTTAATTAAAGAAAAGAAAGGTAAAAGAAAACCCTCTGAGAGAGATTAGCATACCAGCTACTCTCACAGACAACAGATTCAAAACACAGAGGATGTTCCCCTGGGCAAAAACTTTTAGATAATGTTTTCACCTCTTAGCTCAGACTGGGCAAAAATCTTAATACACACAAGAATACCCAAATTTGATAATCCCCTTAATGGTACCAAGGCAAGTTACAAAGAAACTAAACATAAACCTATTTATTCCTTTCTAAAACTCACTACTCTGATAAGAGGCTGGTTCCTTGATCTTTTTCACTCCGGCTGAAACTGAAAACTGACTAAACAAAGGAAACTTCCCTCCTTCCTTTTGAAACATCTTGTTTCCCTATTGGTTCCTCTGGTCAGGTGTCAGCTAGGCTAGGTGAACTTCTTAACCCTTTACAGGTAAAAGAGGCATTAACCCTTAACTATCTGTTTATGACATAAGTATTGGAATATCCACCAGCTTTTTAGAGATTATCTGCCCCATTCTTTGCAGTTTACCCTAACTGAGTGACCTCAGCTGATCCCCACTGGGACCCCAGTCACACAGAGTTATGGCTGTGGTTTGTGATTTGTGGTGTATGGTAGTTTTGTTAGTAGTAAGGTGTATACCTGTGGGTGCAGGAGCAGGGAGCAGGTACTGTTAGGTGGCTTAACTTTTCATTACCTCACTCTTGTGGTTTTGTGTAAGGTATGTTATATGTGCAGCAACCTTAATTAAGTTTGTGTGTATTCATTTTCTCTGGGTTGTATTTTTTTCAAATCAAAAGTAGAGGTAGATTAGGTACTTTGCTTGGGAGTGAGGGACACTGGGTGTTGGTAGAAGCATAGCTGATGCTGGTGAAGTGGAGGCAATGTTGCCCAGTGGATACAGCGCTGGACTGAGATGTAGGAGACCTAGGTTTTATTCCTGGCACTTCCACTGGCCTGCTGCAACACCTTGGCAAGTCACTTTGCTGCTCTGTGCCTCTGTTTCTCTAACTTTGAAATAGGAATAATGATCCTTAACTCATTTGTAAAGCGCTTTGAGATCTATTGACAAAAACTGATATAGGAATTATTATTATCATCCTTTTTAGATTTTCTGTATGTAAAATCTTCATGTCCTCAGCTGCATGTGAAATATTATGTCAGCAGCTGCATATAAAACCTTCTCCACTGTAGAATAAAATCTGACAGAAAAGTGCAGCTGTTGCCAGAGATGTGTCCTATGCAGAAGATATGTTAAAAATAGAGAAGATTTTGCCATAAGATTTTATGTTAGCTGCCTGAAGTTTTTCTTTATGACGAATAATGACAAAAATTGTTTTAACTACCCATTGTATAAGATTTACTGAAAATTCAGCTTTCTAGTATGTTTGTGTGTTATATAATATTATTTTAAAGATATACAATAACAAAAAAGTGAGATTTCCCCAGATAAATTACAGCCAGAGTCAATTTCAAACAGATTCTATTCAAAACATCTGAAAAGAAACAAAATCTAAATTACACAGAAAATTCAAAGGGTATAAAACTAATGTGAAAGCTTCACAGAAGGATCACCTACAAGTACAGAAAAACAGAAATGTATGCTCTATTTTAATACCATTTCAAATTGCAACATCAACTTTAGAGTTGCAAACAATACTTCTGCAATAAAATCTACATGCCATGCCACACTATTGTCTATAGAGTGCACAGTAGAAAGGTTTGTCTGTCATGTTGTCCTATCATATTTTCAACTTATATTTAATTCTTTTATTACTATTCTATATATTCTCATGCACATATCTATAACCTTGGAAAGTTAATATGTATCACACATACATACGCACACAAATTATGTGTATGTAAATTTGTATTATCTCAGAACACTGACCTTGTCATAATGCCTGAATGCTTCTAGTAATGTGCCAAAATTGTGGTAGTTAGCTTTCTTCAAATTCTGTCGAACTGCAGTGAAGACAGCTCGCTTTCTGTCTTTACCACGGAGGAATTCACTTGGAACCCGATTGTGAAGAAGATCACCAACTCCTACAAAATAAACAAACTCCTGTTTAGTTACATATTTACAGTAAGCTAAAATTTTCAAAAATGGATTCTAATTTTTGGGGCCTCTGCTGAGGTATGCTCAACTTGAGACTCCAAGGGCCTGGTTTTCAGAGTTGCTGAGCACCAACAACTCTGTTTGACTCATATAATTGCAAATGGGAATACAGTTGGCCCTCAAGATGCTCTCCTTATTTACATGTGGTCCATGCCATGAAAAGGTTTTTATATTCCTGAACTAGACTCTCACAACTCTGTCCAGAACCTCCAAAAATACCTAAAAAAAGAGATGAGCATTACATGATGCATTGAAAGTTAATAGATTCAGGATAAGTTGCACAAATGGGGAACATGAATTGCCAGTGTCAAGGGACATCTACTATGGATGCCCTATCTCCAGCCCATTCTGTTTCAAAGGGGCAAAAATATTATTAAGAACTATGGAAAACTGAACACAGTATTCCAGGTGAGGATGTAACATTAATTTCTGTAATGGCACCATAATATTTTCTGTATTATTCTCCATCCCATTCCTTAGGCATTCTAGCATTTGTTTGCTTTCTTGACCACTGCTGAACATGGAGAAGAAGTCTTCAATGAGCTGTCCACAGTGATACTCAAGTCATTTTCCTAAGTTGATAGAGAAATTTAGAATCCATTATAATGTATGAGTTGTTCAAATTATCCCTTCAAATATCCATTACTTTCCATTTGCCAAGACTGAATTTCATCTGTCATTGTGTTGCCCTGTAATTTAGCTTGTTTAGATCCCTCTGAAGTTCCTCACAATACAAACACACTACAAACACTTATGCACTTGACTTCAATGGACTACTCAAGGTAGTAAAGTTAAGCTTGTGATTAAGTGTTTGCAAAACTGAGGCCAATATTCTCTGGCCTTGACTATTCTAAATAATTCTGTGTTATTTTAAAATGTTGCCACCTCAATGTTAACCCCCTATTCCAGATCATTAATAAATATATTAAGTATGGAATTTAGAAGCACCTTGCTGTTAACTTTTTGCCATGATAAAAATTGTTTTCTCTCTCTTAGCCATTTTCTGATCCATGACAACACCTTACCCCTCACACCATGACAACTTAGTTTCTTTAATAAACTCTCTTGAGGGACTTTGCCAAAGGCCTTTTGAAAATCCAGATAAAACTATGTGAACCAGTTCTCTTTTTTTTCACTGTTTTATTAACATGTTCAAAGAATTCTAATACATTAGTGAGGCACAATTTTCCTTTGCTGAAGCTGCACTCTCCTTTGCTCACCGCTTCTTTTGCTTCCTTCCACTCTATCACATCATGATCTTCGCCTTTCATAATTCTATTTTAAATTATCATTTCAACCAATTATCAGGTACAGAAGTAAAGCTTATAGGTCTGTAAACTGTTGTATAATCTCTAGCACCCCTTTAAATTATAGATAAAACATTTGCTACCCTCCAGTTCTCCAGCAGAGTAGCTACTTTTAATCAGAGTGCATATTTTTGCTAGCAGCTCAGAAACTCATTCTTTATTTACTTCAGAACTCCTACATGTATACCATCTGGGGCTTGTTGCTTTTCAATTTATCTATCTCATCCAGCACCTCTTCTTTTTACCCCTTGATTACTAATAATACCTCATTTTTATTACCAGAAAAAAAAGCACGTCCAAGGTAGGAATCTCTCCTACATCTTCTGGGGTGGAGACTGATGAACAGAAATCCATTACTTTTTAGCAATGTTCTTATTTTTCTTAATTGCTTCCATAATTGCTCCATGGGTGATCCAAAGGATCCACCAATTCTTTTGCTAGCTACCTGTCTCTGGTACATTTAAAGAATGTCTTAATGTTTGTTTCACACATTCAACTATTTTCTTGTCAAATTCCTCCTAATTTCCTTCTTACATATAACTTGCTGTAGCTCACGCTCCTTTTTGTTGGTTTCACTGGGGCTGGATTTCCATTTTCTGAAGGATGTCTATTTGTGTTGAGCAACCTTTTGAACCTTGTCGTTTAGCCATACCTTCTGATTTCCTGGTTTCCTTTCTGCTTCCCTTTTGTTTAGATTGAGGTATGCATGCTTTCTGAGACTATTATTATTTATTTAAGTAGCATCCACCTCAAATCTAAGGATTCACTTCTGACTCTAGGGTCTTTTTTATTAATGCTTGAAATCCCTCTCTAAAATTTAGTGTCGCTAAGCCTTTCTCATGGTAGTTTTTTAACTGCGTAAAAGCTCTTAGAAAATCACTGAATTACAAAGCTTGTAGTCATCACTTCAAAATAATCCTGCTAACTAAATAAGTTTTTAAACAGGCCACTGGTATATTTACCGAACTCATCAGGACGAAGAAACATTCCAAATGTATGGTCTGGTGGAACATTCATAGTTTCTGCTATGCTGTCAATGAGAAGAAGTGTGCTAGTTAAGTGTGTTATTACTAACCAAAATGCATGCTACATTCTACCTGTGAAAAATTAATCTATCATCTCTCTCCCCATACTATAACCAAAGAATAAGGAAAGCTCCATTCAGCAGACTTAACCTGAAACTTGTTCATTGGTACTTTTTTACATGAATCAAAGCTGCCACAACTGATGATTCCTTTCTTTTACAAACCGTGTTTTAGTGTAAAATACCAACTGTCAAAAATACTGTATAGCAGACTTTTAATGTCTTTGAATTTGATGTTTATATTTCCTGAGAGAAAAAAATCCTATGACCCAAACAAGTTCTTTTTCTATTTTTCAGACAAAAGGAATGCAAGTGAAAAGTCTTTTTAGTGTATCTGTCAAATAATACTTTATATCTATGGCCTGGTCTACACTACGCGTTTATACCAATTTTAGCAGAGTTAAACTGATTTAACACTGCAGCCATCCACACAACGAGGCCCTTTATATCGATCTAAAGGGCTCTTTAAACCAGTTTCTGTACTCCTCTCCGACGAGAGCAGTATCGCTGAAATCGGTATTACTATATCGGATTAGGGTTAGTGTGGCCGCAAATCGATGGTATTGGCCTCCAGGCGGTATCCCACAGTGCAGCACTGTGACCGCTCTGGACAGCAATCTGAACTCGGATGCACTGGCCAGGTAGACAGGAAAAGCCCCGCGAACTTTTGCATTTCATTTCCTGTTTGGCCAGCGTGGAGAGCTCACCAGCACAGGTGACCACGCAGAGCTTAGCCAGGTAAATGAATCTTCTGAGATGAAAAATGTAGCTCCAGCATGGACCACGGGAGGTATGGGATCTGATTCACTATATAGGGGAGAGGATTCTGTGCTAACAGAACTCCGTTCCAAAGACGAATGAAAAACATTTGAAAAAAATTCCAGGCCATGATGGAGAAAGGCACAGGGACCAGTCAGTGCAGAGTGAAAGTTAAGAGCTCAACAAGACTGAAACATAAGACAAACGGAAGGTCGGGGCAGGGTCGAAACATCGCTTCTACACTGAGCTTGCATGCAATTTTAGGGAGTCGCACATATACCCATGCCGTTCGTGGATTCGAGGTGGGGGTGGTATCTCGCCATGGCTGGGATTCTGCTGCGGGAGATGAGGAAGGGGAGAGGAGAGGTTTGCAGAGAGCAACAGCACTCCATTTCTCCCAAAAGCAGGAGCTTTTTCTCACCCCAGAATGGATTACCCTCCAGTCCCTAGCCAGTAGCCAGACAATGAAGCATGGAAGCAACCTCTGTGATGTACCTTTGTAATATAAAATGGTTTAAAAGAAGCGTTTTTTAATGACGATTTTGCTGGGATTGGGATGCATTGTGGCAGTCGTTATTGGAAAATTGTTACAGTCCTGGGGCTGGAGAGCGGATAATCCCCAAGGACGATCTCATGAAGCTCTCCTGGAGGTACCACAAGCCTTTGCAGAAGTTTCTGGCAGGAGACCCTGATTCCGTCACATGGTAGGACACTTGAAAGCCCTGCATGTACAGTATCGCTGGTATCATGCAATGAAAGCCTGCTGCGTTGCTCCGGTGATTGCTGGCTTCAACAAATCCGTTCTTATTGCGCTTGTTATCTCAGGAGAGTGATATGTTATGTACTGGTTGATTCAGGAATTTATTAAGAGGACAGAGATGGATTCTACTGGGCTGTTTGCTGTTGCTTAAAAGAAATCTTCTGGGTACCAAGCAAGGGGAGTGGGAAGGGGGAATGGTGCTTGACTTTTCGCGTTTGGTAGCAGGAATCTCCTGCTTAGCCATGCGGTGGGGGGGAAGGAGGTGATTAGGCAGTGATCTTCCATGATACCAGACGCAAGGGGGGAAGGGGTAAGCGATCATCCGAGAATTAGTTGGGGGGGTGGTGTTCTGCTGCTGCATGTTACAGGAAGAAGCAGCACTGAAGGATTTGCTTGGTATTTGGGAAAGGTGGGCACTATGTATATGAAGGCTGCAGAAGCGATAAAGAATGGTACCATGGCCACGTGCAAGCTGAATTCTGCTGCCGGCCTGTGTCTGTGAGATCTCTAACACCAGAGCCGCAGGCACTCATATTAAGATGCAAATGCGCCTTGTAGTGAAATCCATGTGCTATGTAAGGTGACTAGTGTTGTTCATCTGTGAAAGAGATAACATTGTTCTGTAAAATGTATCTTTTTAAATAACTTCTCTCCTTTTTTACCTCCCTCAGAGGCTGCAATTTTTCAAGCTCTATCCATCCGAAGGCTATTGCAGATAAGGCGGAGTAAAGAAGACGCGAGACGAAATGTTCTAGAAATCATGGAATACCCGGAGTGAAAGAGCTCATTTGAATGAGTGGAAGGAACATGGTATCAATTCAGGAAGATGCAGTGAACGTGAGGAAAGGAGGGACCAACGTGAGGAGAGGAGAGGACGCTCAAGATGAGAGGTGGCAGCGGAAAGATCGAGGTGTAGGCAGGAAGATAGCGTGGCAGGATGCACACTGGGCGCTGCGTGATCAAATGACCCTCCGAGTCGGTGGAGTCATTGGAACAGAGCAGGGTACAGAGTGCCGCTGCAGCCTGTGTACACCTCGCTCTCACTGTTCCTGTCTTCCTCCACCAACGTGTAAGAATGCGTGGGGAAAGCTTCGTGCACCCGCCACTCTCATCCGTGGAAGCACAACAAGGCTGTGAATACTTTGAATATTTAGCGTTTTTCCTTCTCCTATCTCTCCAAACCACACTCGGGTAACTTGCCAGTTCTCTCCTTTTTTAATAATGATTTTTAATAAAGAATATGATTATTTAAACGATAGGATTTATTGGTCCTTAAGCAAGTGTAATCGAAGGGGGAGGGTGGGTATGTTACAGGGAGAGTCATCAAGGGGGAGGGGGTTCATCAAGGGAAACAAACAAACGTCCACTTCCCTGGCCCGTGATGAAACTTGTTTCAAAGCTTATTGATGCACACGTATGTGTCTCTTCTAATAGTCCTGGTGTGGTTGTGCATTAATAGCGGCAGGTGATTGGCCTGAGCTGACCCGCATAAGGTCTGCCCCTTACTCTCACAGAGATTGTGGGCACACAGCAAGCAGCATAACATGGGAATATGGTTTTGGCTGAGGTTGAGCGAGTCAGTATGTGCGCCAGTGCGCCTTTAATGGCAAATGCACATTCTACCAGCATTCTGCTGTGCTCAGCCTTAGTTGAACAGCTCTGACTACTGTCAGGTGTGTGTATGGCTTCATGAGCATGGCATCAAGGGATAGGCTGGTCACCCAGGTAATCAAGGCATTTCAACATCCCAACTGTTATTTTCTGGTCTGGGAAGTAAATTCCCTTGCTGACGCGGTTTAAACCCAGATGAGTGTTCTGAAGATGTGAGCGTCATGAACTCTGGCTCATGGGATGTTGTGACGTCCTGTGATCAGTGCTTGCAGCAGCATGGAAAAGTACCTTGCGATTTACGTACTGGGTGCCTTGGTGCTCTGGCAAGATAGGGATATGGGTTCTCTATGCGCCCACAGTTAGGGAACCATTGCAGCAAGCCATCATCTGACTGCACGTTTCCCAGAGTCAACCTTCGTAGGCAGCAGCTTAATGAATTGCTTGGCACTTGCATCACAGAGCCCCACAGTAGACTTTCCACTCCAATTGGTTCCGGACTGATAGTAGCTGTTGGTGTTGCAAGCTTCAGAGGGCTATTGCATCACTTTAACTGTGAGGCTGTCTATCTGGTAATCAAGGCGTTTCAGGGCTGGGGAGGGCAGTCACAAAGTTCATGAAGTGCCTCTATCATGGAAGTGTTCGCAGCCATGTAAATCGCCAAACCTGCAACTATGGGTCCACAGTCTGTGTTGTTTTCTGGCCCAAATCGGCGTTCATGGTAGAACTCCCATTACCAGCAGGATCTCAAGTGCAGGGGCCTGCAGTTTGACAGAAATTCTGTGTCCAGTCATCACTCTCGTTGCGCTCTGCTCGTAGCCGCTCCTCTGCCTGGCTTTGCAGATCTGGTTAACATAGACTGACGAGAATGCGCGAGGTGTTTACACGTCCCAGTTGCGGTCTTGATAGAGCATGGTCATGCTGCTGTGCTATGGCGTTTGCACAGTTACCACGAAAAAGGCATGAAACGGTTGTCTGCTGCTTCACGGAGGAAGGGTTGAGGCTGTACCCAGAACCACCGCAACAATGTTTTTTTGCCCATCAGGCACTGGGATACAACCCAGTTCCAAGGGCGGAGGAGACTGGGGAATATGGATAGCTACGGAATAGCTACCCACAGTGCAACGCTCCGGAAATCGAAGCTAGCCTTGGTACATGGATGCACACCGCCGAATTAATGTGCTTAGTGTGATCGCGTGCACTCAACTTTATACAATCTGTTTTACAAAACCGGTTTATGTAAAATCAGAATAATCTCGTAGTGTAGACATACCCTAAGTTGAATCTGATCTCTAGTCAAAATAACACCTACAATTAAACAATTATTAACTAGAGAAAGGATATTCACCACGTGACAGACAAGATTTTCAAATTTTTTCTGATTTTTGCAATTTTGTGCCTACAACAACAGAAGCCAAGGCAACATCCATCTGGAAAATGTGACCATATTTTATTAACTAAAACCAACATTTATTAATGATACTAAATATTTATTTGTTTAGGATTTTTTAACATAAATAGCTGCTTCAACATATTCCTTAAAAATGTAAAAACAAATCAATATTCTTCTTTAACTCTTAGTTTAACAGCTATATATTTATCATATGAACCACAAAGCTCCATCATAAACAAGAAAGGTACCTATGTGTTCCCCTTCCACACATGGGAGCATAATAATCAACAGCCCCAAGGTATTTGATGTGTATTTATTTGGCTGCATCCTCACCCTCTCACTTTTTCTGCATTAGTGGTGGAATATGGGTAGAGTAAGAGGAGGTCTACAAAAACAAGTGGAGATGGAGAATTCCTGGTGCCAACCCTGCAAAACCCCAGGCAGCTGCATGGACAGTCTTTACACTCCTTCAGGGCCCTCCAGAAATAACAACACAGCGGCTCCAGGCCATGCTGCTATTAGTTGAATGTTCAAGTGATCCATTTTGTAACCCCTACCATGGGGCTTGGAGAGTTTAAGAGTAGTTAACGGTGCTTCAAGCAGCATCAACTCAGTGGATTTTAATCCCTGGTAGAGGAGGACATGCTGCTAAACAATTTGGCCTCAACTCCTCCATTGCCTGGCCTCACAACCTTTTCCCATGCAGACAGTCAGCTGGAGGGAAAATGGGAACATTGGTGATGCAAACAGATCATCAAAACTAGTGTCAGTGGAGCTACTAACAAGCAGTTAACTCACCTTCCCAACCCCGCCTTCACAGACTAGGAACATCAGTTTCCTCAAACTTTGGAAGCTCAGGCAAGGCTGCAGAAGCCTGACATATCAAACACCACCACACATAGGAAGTGGCACACACTAATCTGAAATACATTTATTTTTAAGATACACATTTAGGCCCCAATTCAGTAAAACACTGAAGCCTATGTTTAAAGTTAAGTGCATGTTTTAGGGCCTAAATTTTTTAAAAGTCCCTTAAAAAAGAGGGAAGGTAAATTTCTGTAGAGTATTGTTCAAATGAACTCCAAATGAGATAGATTTAGGCCTTTTTAGATTAATATTGTATATATTCTATACAGACAAAGAGGAAGTGTTTTTGCAGGTACTGACACCTATTTACTTTTTCAATTCAGTGAAAAATCATTGATCATTTAAAGTGAAATTCACTCTTCTCTCCTTTTCCTCCCATGTACAAATCCCAATTAACCTGGCTTTTTGTGGAGAATTTTGGGATTTGGGGAGGCATAGAATCCAGCTCCAAACCTATCAACAGGAGGCAAGGTTGCAATGCAGCCCCCCAGAGACCATTTTTAAAGCCTAATGGATTAAATAAAAGCTGCATTCCCATAAAGGCAAATCTTTTAGCCCGATCCTAGGTCCTCCACCAGTAACTCATCTCCATACCAGTTTCTTTAGAGCTGATGAAAAGCCCCTCTCTCCAGCATATAGGGGTGCAGTGGCAACCATGCCCAGCCACAAACCCAGTTTTCCCTAGCCCCACAATGGGCCAATAAAGGACTTGAGAATGCTGAGAGCCTTGCACAGGGTCTGGATAATTCCATCCTTAGAAAATATCTCTTCACTTACGGATCAAGGACTTTTCCAAGCTGAGGCTGAAATTTTTCCTTGAAATCATCACTTCTTTTGGACACTATTTTTGCTGCTTTCTTTCTACAAAATTGGAAAATAATTGTCAGATGTGGTTGCTAAATGATGGCATTATAATTTGAAGGAAATAGAAATAAGAATGCACTCCACAACCTAGAACCTTCCTGTTTTGAAAACAAAGATTTATTTGGTTTGTATTTAGAAACCTAATTTTAATGTATATTTTCATAATACGTTTTTCCAACTTTTAAAATATATTAACATTTAGAGTTAATTTGCAAATGGGAGAGCAGCAGGGGCATCCATAACATGTCTCATTTGCCCTTCCAAAATCCCACACTGGCATAAATCAGTTATTTGTGCACCTAAGTCAGGCCTACACAACATGCGGCCCGTGGAGGCTCACTGTGCGGCCTGCGGCGCGGAATGCACTGGGCAGCCCAGAGCCCTTTAAATCCCAGCCACAGCCAGGATTCAAAAGGCTCTCAGCTGCCCGCAGCGGCGGGGAGCCCAGAGCTCTTTAAATCTCAGCCCCGGATGGGATTCAAGGGCTCTGGGCTGCCCGCAGCCGGGATTCAAAAGGCTCTGAGCTGCCCACAGCCGCGGGGAAGCCAGAGCCCTTTAAATCCCAGCCGCAGCCAGGATTCAAAAGGCTCTGAGCTGCCCGCAGCAGCAGGCAGCCCAGAACTCTTTAAATCTCAGCCACAACCGGGATTCATAGGGCTCTGGGCTGCCTGCAGCCATGGGGAGCCCTGAACCTTTTAAATCTCAGCCGCGGCCGGGAAACAAAGGGCTCTGGGCTGCCTGCAGCGGTGGGGAGCCCAGAGCCCTTTTAATCCCAGCCGCGGCCAGGATTCAAAGGGCTCTGGGCTGCCCGCAGAGGTTCCTGGCCGCAGCTGAGATTTAAAGGGCCCAGGGCTCCCCGCCGCCATGGGCAGCCCAGAGCCCTTTGAATCCCGGCCGCAGCTCCAGTGAATGGGCTGGGGCTAGATTTAAAGGGCTCAGGTTCCCCTCAGCAGCAGGAGCTCTGGGTCCTTTAAATCCCTGCCCCAGCCCCGCAAAGCTCTGGGTTCTCCCAGCCACCGGAGCCCTGGGCCCTTTACTTTGCCCCTGACAGCTCCCAGCCACCTCTTCAGCTGGGAGCCTCTGGCTGATTTAAAATCAAGTATCACCTCCCCAACCCCAACCTTCCTTTTTGGCCCACAGCTGTTTTGGTGGGGCAGCACTGGGGAAGGAGGGTTTGTTTCTGCAGGGCTGAGCAGTGCTGGGGTGGGGTTTTTCCACGGGGCGAGGAGGTCCTGGGTGGGGGTGTTTCCACAGGGCCGGGGAGTTTCGGCCCTCAGCTGTTTTCTTTGGAGTAACGTGGCCCTCACCGCTTTACGAGTTGTGCAGTCCTGACCTAAGTTAAAATCTTTCTCCAGGGGCTACAAAACAAGAGAATAGCAGCTCAGCGTCTTCTACTCATCATGCTAGTTAGAGAAGATGCCAGGGTCACAGAACCTTGCCCTCCACAAAAGAGTAGAAGCCTATGTATGGGTAGGCAAAATTTCTTAGCTATAATGAATTTCCAGGGGGAAAAAATAAAGGAATTTTGCATGTGATTCATTGCAGATGTAAAACTACATTCAATCATAAAGGCCTGGCTCGGCAAATCAGGCCCCCAATCTATTACTATCCATTCTAACTTACAATTGGAGATTGTAAAGCCAGCGTAAAGATTTGGATACATTTCGTCCATCATTAAAGTGAGGCGTTTCTTTTCCATAAACATGATATTTGTTGAATGTTGATGGCTCGTATTTCCTGTTTATTGCTTCCCCTGTGGAAGCAAATGTTTTCCTTTACTCTGTGTGAAATACATTGACTGGGAAAATATACTGGAATAAATATCTTTACTCCTGCAATTCTATGAAGAAACAACAACAAAACCTTTGAAATTCTGATTTCATCTGGTTTATTGCACCTCTCTTCAATCTGCTTTTGAAAGAATCTCATCTGATATTTTCAGGAAAACATTTTCCATTGCTTGCTTTACATTAAAAGTTTCATCTGGCTATATTATAGCATACAAAATCTATATAATCCATCAAGATTGATGGGGATAGTTGACATTTATTGTTTTTAAAAGTACATACATTCCATCTGAATGGGACAGATTCTCTCTTGTGCTGTTGACTTTTTATGCTGCTCTGGTGGTGTAGAGAGGTTGTAAACGGAATGAAAACAGATCCCAGTGAATACTTCCAACAGCAAAGTGGTACTAAAATGGCTCTCTGCTATCCCCATCACAACCTCCAACATAGAGGTAAACAGAGTGCCATTACAAACTAGCACAATTTAAAGCTGGCCCCTGGCTGGAGCCAGAATATGGGAAGTGCAAATGTGTCTGAAAGGAAATAGAGAATCTTGCTTTGTACTTTTATCCCTCTCTACCTCCCTACGTATGTCACTTATCTTCTTAGACGGTGCCTGTGCCGCCTTATATGTTTGGCCAGCATCTAGGAAAATGTGGATGCCAGTGGAATGCAAAACATTATTTATTCTATCTACTTTATACATGGGTAAATTGAAGCTCAGAGCATAAATCACAGAACTGGGAACAGAACCCAGATGTCCTGACTCTTAATCTCCTTTTCTAAGCTCTAATACTTGCTCATTATGACCCAAAATTAAAGGAACTAGTTTTACAAATCTATTTTGTTGCCTTATTTGTACGTATATATTAGAATCTCCATGACAGAATCCCCTTCCCAAAAATGATTTTTCAAAAGTACTGTAACTTGTATGGCTTCATATTAATTTATAGCTGAATGAATAGATATGGTATGTTATATGTTGTAAAGCATCAAAAAGCTATAACTAGCTTTATACATATTTAGACTTTTTGTATTACTGATCACTAGCCCTTGATCTTACTCACCTACATTGTAATCATTGTGTGTCACAACATACAACTCGTGTCCTTCTTTTGCTTCATTATCCACTTCCTCAAAGGTTTTTGGTGGATTTATAAGCTCTCCACCAGGTGTGTCTGCGAAGTGAACAAATACTAATCAATATGGTAATAAAATCTCTTTTAAAAGCTCAATATGCAGGAAAAGTCTTATTTTAACAGTATCTTACTGGAATGAATACTTTGGCAATATAATATTTACTATCAAAGTTTCAGTCAGGCTGCTTTCCATCAACATAGCCATGATGAAATGGGATGAGGGAGAGCTGCAAGGGGCTGAGATGGGACTTCAGGGTCCTAGGCCTCTATATCAGAGGTTCTCAACCTGTGGTCCGCGGACCACAGGCTCAATTCAGATAGTAAGGTGCACGCCTGGGCTGTTGCACACGAGAGAATGAAGGGCCACCCACCTAATTAGTGGAGCTCCAGGGCTGCGGCTGCTGGGGAGACATGGCCCTCCTTCCCAGCATCAGCTCTGTGGCTCCATTGGCAGGGGAAAGACCCCCTCCTTCCCAGCCCCAGCTTGGGGGCTGCCGCAGCAGGGGAAAGAGGGAGAGACGCCCCCAACTTCCCAGCCCCAGCTCGGGGGCTGCTGTGCCAGTGGGAGAGAGGGCACATCCATCGCATTAGAAAGGTAAGACTACTGATATTAAAATATGAGTTGTGTGCTTTTATTTGTACAACAAAAAACGTTAATTATTAAGGTTTTTTTTATATAGTGCTTTTATCCAAAGCTCTTTACAATAGTTAGCTAATAGCACAAACAACATTTGGAAAGATCATTAAGCGATCTGCAAGACCCTTAGCAATTTTCAAGTGGCCCACGAAAAAAAAACTTTGAGAACCACTGCTCTATATGATCAACCCTGGCCTCTAGTGGATCCCTGAAATCTGCACCAATCTCAGAAAATCTAAGTTTAGGCAGGGACAGAAATCCCTATCCTTCCTGTGTGTTCTTGATTTTTGAGTATTTTAGTTAATACATTTTTATTACTTATATGCTCTTTTTTGTAATTAGCGGTTATAATTAGTATTTCTTTTCTATTACACAGGAATTGTTTTAAAGAATAATGCTTATTATTTATGTAACTTCCTAAATCCCATGTTAAATGATAAATTACCATGTATTCAACAGCAATACGTTTTAACACGAAGTGTGTTACCCCTGATGGTTGTTGTTCCAAAAGTGGTGGCAGTCACATCCATGCCTTTAGGTAACATTGAAGTTTGATCAGATGACCTCCCCAGAGGTGCTTGGCGATTTCTTAAATACAGGGCTTCTTTTCTCTCTTCAATTTTTTGTTGAAACCGAGTTTTTCTAGGTGGATTTGTCAAGAAGCCAGCCTGAAGAAATCATACATAGTATGAGTGGCAGAGACACAGCATAATCTCTCTAATTCAGAACCAAAAAAAAAAAAATTGTCTCTCCCTACTGCTCAGCAAAGATTTAATAGTAGGAGTGCTTTAATGAGCATTACTTTCACCAAATATATTATAAAACACTAGTACATTGACTTACTTATACACTTACTTATACTTAGCATCAGCAATTAATGCCAAGCTACAGGTTAGATAAATTTTTTTATGCAGAATTCTCTTTTTATATGTGTGTTCTTCACTTGTTAATTTGCAAAATTCACAGAATTTTGCCCTTAGTTTCTAAAATGTAATACCACAAACATTATTTCTGAAATTAAGTGTACACCTTGAGTACAGTAGGATATCAAAAGTATCCCTTTAGGTAGCAAAATCATTTAAAGACCAAAAGCAAGAAAAGAAAATTAGTAAATTTAACAGTGCTCCTAAACAGTGTTCTGAGGTATTAAATCAGTTCATTAACAGCTTCAATATTTTATCTTTGAAACCAGTCAGAGAGACAGCAGTAAAAATGGTGTGTGGAGGGGCTGGGGGGGGGGGCGGAGTTAAAAAACTAGAAATTGGAATGAACAGTGAAGATTGTTACTGTAAAATGTAATTCAATAAAAATCTGTTTTTTAAATGTCCTTCTATTTATTTCACAATTAAAATTCCTTTGATTGACTTCAGCCTGCTCCGTTTTCCTTGCCCGAGCCCCAGCTGTGTCGCTGGGGGACGGCTGGGAAAAGGTCCTGCACTCACCTGTGGCGGGAAGCAGAGTGCCACGGCTGAGAGCTGGCAGAATGGAGCTGGCTGGGGCTGGGCTGCTCCGCTGCCCGCTACCAGTGAGTGCAGGAAGGTTGGGGAATGAATGCCCTCTGCACTCACCTGCAGCAGGAAGTGAAGCGATGGTCTTAGCCCGCTCCACTCTGCCAGCTCCCAGCCATGGCGCTCCACTTCCCACCACAGATGAGTGCAGGGAGGTTGGGGAAAGGATGCCCCCCATACTCACCTGTGGCGGGATGCGGAGTGCTGGGGCTGGGAGCTGGCGGAGTGGAGCAGGCTGGGGCCGGGCTGCTCTGCTTCCGCTGCTGGTGAGTGCAGGGAGGATCCCTTCCCCCAAGCCCCCTCCCCCGAGCAGCAAGGCTGGGGCCCGGGCGAGGGAAGCAGAGCGGGCTGCTCCTGCCCCCTGCTAGTCCCCCGGGCCACTCTGGGACTGCAGGGCCCCCCAAAGTGCCCTCCCACCGCTCCTGCCTCCCAGACCCTGGGAGGAGCCCCTGACCGCCCCCCAGACCCTCCGCCCCTTGTCAAACCCCTCAGCCCCGGCCTGGCCTGTCACCCTTAACACGCTGCTCAGAGCAGTGTTTCAGAGCTTTACCATGTTGTATGCGAACCCACCTTCTATCGGATTGCATTATATCGGGGTAGAGGTGTACATAGATAACAATAATATTAATTGTAGGGGGGCTTGGAAGGAGCAAGAGGGTTGAACTACTGAAAGGTATGGGCGGGTAGATTGTGCCACTGAGTGGGAGAATTGTCTCTATTCTTTATATGGGGATTGAGGTGTTGGTCATAGGTACATGTGAGCAGCTGAGAGGATGTTTAGAGCATTTGTCATTGGCAAGTAGATTTAGTGGAAGGGGGGTGAGATATTTGTCACTGAGGAAAAGGGAGTCTCTTCTCCTTCACTTTTCTTGCTCCCTTCCTCTCATTATTTTCTTATCTTTCTGGTATTTCTCTCCTTTTGGATCCTGATTTGGTTCTTCCTTCCCCTCTTGGGGGTTTAGCAGCATCTCTCCTGTGCATGAGGAATGTATACCCTCTCATACACCAGCTATGTAGCTCATTTATGGGCAGAACCAAGTTACAGATCAACACAAGCTATTCGGGACTATTTTTAAACACACAAAAGATTCAGATTCTTACACTCAGTGAAGACCGGGAGCTAATGCCATGTGTCAAATGAACTGCAATATCAGGATCGTTTGCTCTGCCATAGAATATTCTTTCAGCACCAGGAGCTGGACTTGTAGAATTGAGAAACTTTCTCACAACTGGGGGTGTAATAGGCTGAAAGGCAACGGAAAAACAATTTTATAGGAAATAGTGACTTTTTAGCTTTTTCTTTGTTCTTCCTATTAGAGACATGCTTATCATCAGAAGAATATGTCAGCTAATCTGTTTCATGGCATTTTCCTGTACAGCCTGCTCACCATCCTCTTCACTTGCAGGATCATCAACTTTGCAGTTTTTTCAAAGGGAAGGATGATCTTCCTCAAGGGGAGTAATAGTATCTCTATAAGCAATAGAGGACAGTACCCTAACCTGTTTATAACACAGGGTACGTCTACACTACGGGATTATTCCGATTTTACATAAACCAGTTTTATAAAACAGATTGTATAAAGTCGAGTGCACGCAGCCACACTAAGCACATTAATTCGGCGGTGTGCGTCCATGTCTGAGGCGGAGCGTCGATTTCCGGAGCATTGCACTGTGGGTAGCTATTCCATAGCTATCCCATTAGTTCCGCAGTCTCCCCTGCCTTAGAATTCTGGGTGAGAGCCCAGTGGCCGATGGGCAAAAATCATTGTCTCGGGTGGTTCTGGGGTAAATGTTGTCACTCATTCCTTCCTCCGGGAAAGCAACGGCAGACAATCATTTCGTGCCCTTTTTCCCTGGATTGCCCTGGCAGACGCCATAGCACGGCAACATGGAGCCCGTTCAGCTTTTTTTTTTAACGTCACCATATGTGTACTCGATGCCGCGGACAGAGGCGATACTCCAGTGCTACACAGCAGCATTCATTTGCTTTTGATGATATAGAGATGGTTATCAGTTGTTCTGTACTGTCTGCTGCTGGGGTAAATTGGCAATGAGATGATGGTTATCTGTCCCTCTGTGCTGCTTGCTGCTATCATGGTGCCCCTGGCTGAGATCGGCGGGGGCGCAAAAGCAAAAACTGGGAATGACTCCCCAAGTCAATCCCTCCTATGGTTTCTAAAAATAAGTAGTCCTGCCTAGAATATGGGGCAAGTGTACTAGAGAACCAGTTGTATCACAGAGCACAGGTGCTCTGTGTCAGATACTGCAGAAATGATGAGCTACATGCCATTCACAGGGGTGCCCCTGCAACAACCCCACCCATTGCTTCCCTCCTCCCCCAACCTTCCTAGGCTAACTGTGGCAGTATTCCCCCCCATTTTGTGTCATGAGTTAATAAAGAATGCAGGATAAGAAACACTGAGTTTTAGTGAGATAAAATGAGGGGGAGGGCAGCCTCCCGGTGCGTATGGCAGCTCAGGCAGGACATTAAGCGGTACAGGGAGAGAAGCCCAGCATGCCGCTGCTATGACAGTCCAGGCAGGACAGATCTTTCTTTACACAGGGAAAGGGAGGGGCTGATGTGAGCTCAGCCCCCAGTTTCTATGATGAAGACGGTTACCAGCCGTTCTGTACCATCTACTGGGAATGACCAGGAATCATTCCTATTTTTACCCAGGTTACCCCCACACCGGCCTCACCTCAGGCCAGCCAGGGTATTCAGCAGTTATCAAGCATGGAGCACTCACGGTTGATAAGGACCGTTACCAGTCTACTGCACCATCTTCCACCAGGGAGGGGAGAGGAGCAAATACTGCTCTTCACTGCTGCAGCATCACGTCTACCACCAGATTCAGTAGACATAGGGTGACACTGAAAGAAGTCAAGAAACGATTTCTTTCCTTTTCTTTCATGTGTGGTGGCGGGGAGTAAATTGAGGAGCTATTCCCTGAACCACGCCGGACAATGTGTTTGAACCTACAGGCATTGGGAGCTCAGCCAAGAATTTCAATATTTTTCGGAGACTGCTGTGGACTGTGGGATAGCTGGAGTCCTCAGTACTCCCTCCCTCCATGAGCATCCCATTTGAGTCTCTGGCTTCCCGTTACGCTTGTCACGCAGTACTGTTGTAGCCTGGAGATTTTTTTTTCAAACGCTTTGGCATTTCGTCTTCTGTAACGGAGCTTCTGATAGAACAGATTTTGTTTCCCCATACAAGCATCAGATCCAGTATCTCCTATATGGTCCATGCTCGGAGTTCTTTTGGATTTGGGACTGCATTGCACCCATGCTGATCAGAGTTCCATGCTGGGCAAACAGGAATGAAATCTAAATTTCACAGGCTTTGCTTTTCTGTTTACCTGGCCACAGCATCTGAGTTCAGATTGCTGTCCAGAGTGGTCACAGTGGTGCACTGTGGGTGCCACCCGGAGGACAACACCGTCGATTTCCGGCCAACACTACCCTAATCCGAATATGAATAATTACCAATTTTAGCGCTACTCCTCTCGTTTGGGAGGAGTACAGAAACCGATTTAAAGAGCCCTTTATTTATATAAAGAACATGTGTAGTGGACGAGTACAGCGTTAAATCGGTTTAACGCTGCTAAATCAGGTTTAAACGCGTAGTGTAGACCAGGCCACAGTTTTGGTCTACTTCATACAGGCCAAGACCAAATTACAATATACCATGGATGGAAAAGGTGTTTAAACATGGTGGATTTTATAGAGTAGACATGACCAAAATAGAAATGTGCACAGTGTTTTGTGAGGGCATCAACTAATCTCTGAACCACTGGGACGCAGTGTATTGAACTACACCGGAAAAATTTTAAGTTCTTGCATTTCAGTGTAAGCAGAGTCAGGATGGCTCTACCCTGACATCTGCTGGAAAGAATATTCAAGAGTGTATTTGCACAGCACACCTACCCCATCCCAGGCTGCCGAGCTGTGGGAATGCTTTGTGACAGAAATGATCTCAACCTCCAGTTGGGTGGTACTTGCTAGACAAGGGACATGGGTTCCAAAATCCAGTGAATTGAGAGAGGCTGGGGACAGGTATCTGTGCCTGGTGGTTGTAGTCTCCTTGTGAGCCAGAAGCACCAGTTCCACCCTCTCTCCACTGTGGAATGTCAGCGTTGATTTTTTATTCCTTAAGAATCTAGATACAGGTTACTGAGCTGAACTCACTTTGGGCTAATGGTTGCACTAGGACTGGGGTCCCCTACTATGAGTTGAGATAACTAAGACCTGAAATTACTGAGTACTGTACTAAACTAGTGGGGGAGCCTGAAGCTGTACTTGCGAACAGAGCAGCTGGCAGAAATGGAGCAGTTTGTGGGTATGGCTGGAGCAGATCATGGGACAGCTTGGTGGAGCGGAGTGGCTGCAGAGTGGAAAGCTGTGGGATGGCTTGGAGCGGCCCCACAGAGCGAGCGGAGCCGAGCAGTTTGCAGGACAACTGGAGCAGCTCACGGGGCAGCTGGTGGAGCAGAGCAGCTGGTGGGCGAAGCAGTTTGTGAGGACGGCTGGAGGAGCAGAGTGAGCGGCTGTGTTAAAGCGGAGCAGTTCGTGAGAAGGCGGAAGCAGACCCACGAGAGGGCAGGGCAGTTGGCCCTGGACCACGTAAGGTGCCTCTTTCACCCAAGCCGGGGAGGGACCTCTACAAGATAAACTCTTGAATTCTGGGTGACATGACCAGAAACTTTTGCTTTGGTGCTGGACTTTGGGGTGATTGGACTTAAGATCCTTAAGGGGAAGGACATTGCCAAACGTACTTGGAGGTGGGGTTTTGTTTATGGTTTGTGTTATACCCTGTTTGTGTGTTTCTCCATGGGATGCCGCATTGATTCCTTCCTTTATTTTAAAAGATTTCGCTACACTCAGACTCCGTGCGCGAGAGGGGAAGTATTGCCTCCTAGAGGCGCCCAGAGGGGTGTGGTATGTAAGTGTCCCAGGTCACTGGGTGGGGGCTCGAGCCGGTTATGCATTGTGTTACTGAAACGGAACCCCTGGATACTGAACCCAGCCCTTGTTGCTGCCAACTCAGAGGGGCAGAAGGGTTACACAAGAAAAGAAGAGATGGGCAAAAATCTCTTAGGCCTGATTCTCCTCTCGGTTTCGCTGCTATGTATCAGGAGTAACGTGTTGATTTACACTGGTTTAAAACAGGTATAAGTGAGGCCTTATTTACACTTTAAATTATTTCCCCCTGTTGTTACTAGCAGTTCAGTTCTAACAATGGTGGTCACTACTATGGCTGTCAGCATTCTTATCTTTTATTTGTAGCTCTGAGCGGGGGCTACATGACAACCATGTTAAAATTAACAGTGGCTGCAGAATCTGATCTATGCTAGGGCTGCCAATTTTGCTAACACCAGACCAGCTGACCCAGTTTTAGCAACTGTGGGAAATTGTTACATAAAATCCCTAGCATAGACAGTCTGAGAGGAGAACCAGGCTAACCTGTGGGCAGAGACTTAATTGGTTTATTATACTTATGTCTCAATGTCTCTGCTAGGAGATGTGATTTGGTGCCTGAAATACTGTCCCAACAAACCTAATACACTCACCCTGGGAAAAACTTCAGTCAGACAACTGGCAGCTGTATCTCCAGTTGGGATCAGTTTTCCTGCCTAAACAATGAAAACAAAAAATAATGCAGAGACCACAGAACATACCAGTAGTAGGGGCTGGCCAGCAGGATCAGCATTTTAAACCTTGCAGGGAATTTTGCCTGGTCCTGCCCAAGCAACATTATGACAAAACCGTATTTGAATAAAGGGGAAAAAGTAGAAATAAAATGAATATACAAACCCAGCGACTCTGCCCTAGGAACTATCACTTGCTGGGAGTCCCTCTCACAGACCCCAGAATCCCCAAAATGTGAGCAGAGCTCTGGCTCGGGGAACACCCTGAGAACCCCGGGGTGCTGGAGAGTGGGAGGAAGAGGGGTGATAGATTAACTACGGGGGGAGGGAGAAGGAGACAGACAGACACACAGGGACGGAAGGACGGACAAAGCCAGAGTGCCCACAGGCAGAGGAACACATGGAGAAAGGCACAGACAGACACAGGGAGAGAGACACAGACAGACAACCGGACACAGACAGACACATGGACACAGACACGGAGAGAGAGGCCACGTCTACACTACAGGATAATATCAAATTAGCTAAAATCGGTTTTATAAAACTGATATTATAAATTCGATTTCATGCGGCAACACTAGGCACAGTAATTCATAAGCGTTGTGCGTCCATGTCCCAAGGTAACGTCGATCTGAGCGTTGCATTGTGGTAGCTCTTCCGTAGCTACCCCACAGTTCCCGCAGTCTCCCCACCCCATCCCCTTGGAATTCTGGTTGAATCATTATTGTCGTGGGTGGTTCTGGGTAAAGGTCGTCGAGTCATATCCTCCTTCACGGAAAAACAATCAGCTGACAATCCTTTCGCGCCGTTTTCCCCTGGATCTGCCCTGGCAAGACGCCATAGGCACGGCAAACAATGAGCCCGTTCAGCTTTTTTTTGTGTTCGCGGCACCGTATGTTACTGGTAAATGCCGCAGACAGAGAAGGCGATAATCTCCAAGCAGCGGCTACAAACAGCAGCAATTCACTTTTCTTTTGCATGATAGCAGAGATGGTTACGCAGTTGTTCTGTACATCTACTGCGAGAGTAAACTGGCAATGAAATGACGGTTATCTCTTCCTCTCTGTACTGTCTGCTGCATCAAATGAGTGCCCCTGGCTGAAATCGGCCGGGGGGGCACAATTGCAAAAGCAAAAATTGGGGAATTGAGTCCCCAAGTCAATCGCCTCCCTTACTAGTTTCTAAAAATAGAGTCATCCTTGCCTAGAATAAGAGGCAAGTTATTAGAGGATCCAGTGTAGTCAGAGAGCACAGCCGCTCCCGTGCAGTATTCACAGGGGTGCCCCCTGCACAACCCCACCCGTTGCTTCCCCTTCTCCCCAACTTCCTGGGCTACCGTGGCATGTCTCTGCACATTTTGGTGTCATGAAGAAAAGAATGCAGAAATAAGAAACACTGATTAGTGACAATAAATGAAAGGTGAGGCAGCCTCCCGGCACGAGATAATCCAGGCAGGACATTAGCGGTGTGGGGAGAGGAAGCACAGCAATGCTGTGCTATGAACAGTACAGAGTACAAATCTTTTCTTTACACAGGAAAGGGAGGGGGCTGATTGAAGCTTCAGCCCCCAGTGGCTATGATGGAAAGACAGTTACTAGCCTGTCTGTCCTATCTACTGGGAGTACCAGGACATTCCTGTTCTTAACCCAGGCACCCCCATATTCATTAAGAAAAAGCTTGGAGCAACTCAGGGTTCATGAGGATAGTTACCATGCCTATTGCACCGTGTAGCCACCAGGAGGGGAGAGAGCGATAACTGCTCTTCAACTGCTGCAAGCAACTCAATGTCTACCCACAAGCATTCAGGACACATAGGGTGACATTGATAAGAAGTCAAGAAATGATGTTCTTCCCTTTTTTTCACTGGTGTGGGGGGGAAAGAAACTGAGGAGCATTCCCCAACACGGCAGACACGTGTTTGAACCTTACAGACAATAGAGCTCAGCAGCAAGAATGCCAAATACTTTTCAGAGACATGGCTGTGGACTCGTGTGATAGCTGGATCCTCAGTACCCCGCTCCTCCCCATAAGCGCCCATTTGAATTCTTTGGCTTTCCGTACAACTTGTATGCAGCGCGTGTAGCCTGGAGATTGTTTCAAAATGCTTTGCCGGCATTCGTCTTCTGGTAACGGAAGCTGCTGGTAGAATCAGATTTGTCTCCGCCATAAAGCGATCAAGATCCAGCATCCCGTACGGTCCAGTGCTGGGGGGCTCTTTATTTTTTGATTTGAGAGACTGCGATTTCCGGGCCACCCGTGCTGACAGAGGCTCATGCGGGCACAGGAAATAATTCAAAAGTTTGTGGGCTTTCGCTGTTACCTGCCCCGCTGCCCATCCGAGTTCAGATTGCTGTCAGAGCCGTCAGTGGTGCATCTGTGGGGATACCGCCCGGAGGCCAATAACGTCGATTTCCGTCCACACTAACCGTAATCCGATATGTTAATATCGAATTTAGCGCTACTCCTCTCGTCGGGGAGGAGTACAGAAATCGATTGAAAGAGCCCTTTATATCGATGTAAAGGGCGTTGTAGTGTGGACGGGTACAGCGTTAAATCGATTTAACGCTCTTTAAATTGATTTAAACGTGTAGTGTAGACCAGGCCAGAGACACAGACACACACACGGACACAGACAGACACAGGGAGAGAGACACAGACAGACACATGGACACAGACACACGGACACAGACAGACACAGGGAGAGAGACACAGACAGACAACCGGACACAGACACACGGACACAGACGGGGGACACACGGACGCACAGGGACACACACAGACCGACACATGGACGCAGACACACGGACACAGACGGACTCACTGTTGGCAGCTCGGGAAACCTGTCAAAGAACCGCCCCCGGTACACCGGCCGCAGCTCGCCTGCCATGGCGGCGCCGGGCCGGGCAGGGAGGCGACGGCGGCCCCGGCGAGATGTTTACTCCGGTTACCTGGTAACGCGCTCGGCCCAGCATCGCCCCCTGCAGGCTGCGGGCGGGGACTATCCCCCAGTGCCCGGACTGAGTCCAGCACCACTGCCCCCTTCGGCACCGCCCACGCTCCCCCAGCACTGCCCCCTTCGGCACTGCCCCCCCATGGCATTTCCAAATCATCTGTGCAAACACCTTAGAAGAGGAAGGCTCTAATGTGAGCTGATAAACTATTAGTCTTATATTTTTCTTGGTATGGAAAGGTTTCAGTAAGGACGAGGAAGCATTTATTTACAGAAAATATGTCATAATGGTTTTTTTTTGTTTACGTGTACATATTTCTTACTCTTCCTTTTTTATTTTGCCCATGATGCTAGAAATAGTAATAAACCTTTCTTTTTAATTAGTCCTCCAAACCTTGTGACTTTTATTATCATTATAAGGCATAATAACCGGAGAGGGATCTAGTTTCTATCTCTCCCTGATAACACTTCTGTTGCATCTAACGTAAAGAGAACAGGGAAACAATCCAATGCCCTGAGTAACTTCGACAAACTACGGATTTGGTGGCAACATAAACAAATTTAAAATGACGTTCTAGAGTTAATGCCAAGTATTTGTTGAGTCAAATTAACATCAATGGGAGTTTGTCTCCTGCAGTAGAAAATTGGAACATATTTCATTTCGGGGGGGAAACAGACGTTCTTTGTTACAGCAGGGTCTTTGTAGCTAAAACTGCCCTTAGCAAGTGTTTGGCATTTGACGTTACCACTACTCATTAAATCCCCAATCGCACAGTTTGACGCCTCTTACAAGGGCTAAAATCAAGGAAGTGAAACTGCCTAAAATCTTGCCTTTCACTTCCCTGATCCAGCATGACTGCTGAGTTTTACAGCTCAGCTCTCACTCTGACTGTGGTGTTGGAGTAGATGTGATACAAGCACTTGCTGAGTATAACCTTCAGGAAGCTTTAAACATTTGCAGAGGGTTTATTTTAAATAGTAGCCTCTTGGGAGCTAGAGTGGGTAAATTAGTAATTTGTGTAGAAGGTGATACTCTTGGGGGAGGCAATTTTGTGTTCTTATGCAATAGCTCAGGGGTTTATTATTATTTATTATTTATTCAGTATCATTCAGATAGAAATGTTGCTTCCTAAGCAACATAAAAACTGCATGTTGGGAAGTAGCTGAACTCATTGCTTTCAGCAAAGAGTTTACAGAGAAGAGAGAAAAATGGAGAGAGAAAAAGGAGACAAATGAAAGAAGTGGGAAAATGAAATAAAGAAGAAAAAACTTACAGGATAATGAAAAGTGCAAAAGGCTCAATCCAACCTTCATGGAAGTCAATGAAAGTCTACCCATTAACTACAATGGGAGTTGGATCAGACCCTAAGGGGAAAAAATTGGCAGTGCAAACTTTAAACTGTTGGAGGAAAATTTTAAATCAGGGGATCTCAGACTGGGGGTCATGGGGTTATTACATGGGGGGCTGCAAGCTGTCAGCCTCCCCACAAAACCCACTTTGCCTCCAGGGTTTATAATGATGTTAAATATATTTTAAAGGTTTTTTTTTAATTTATAACAGGGGGTTGCACTCAGAGGCTTGCTATGTGAAAAGGGTCACCAGTACAAAAGTTTGAGAACCACCGTTTTAAATAAAGGGAAAGTGCACTGGGTGAAATCCTGACCATGATGAAATCAATGGGAGTTTTGCCACTAACTTGGATTAGGTCAGGATTTCACCCACTGAATTTAGTTATGGGATCTGGCCCAGGTTTGTGGTGTTCAGAAATATTATTATCTCATAGCAGAACATTGACCTATATGAAATAAACTGGTGATCTCAGACCACTGCATAGTGGATAAATGTTCAGACTACAACATAAGAACCACTATCACAACTGGCATTCTTGCTAGCAGCTTCAACCATGATGCCACCTAATGGGGTTTGAACCTGAGACTACTTGCACATAAAGCAGAACATGTTCCACTGCTCAAGAAACCACATAAAAAATGGGCATGGACAATGAACTACTCCTTTATTCATTGAAGTGATTCAAATAGACCACTGATAAAAATGTTAAATAATATAAGGCCAAGAACTGATCCCTGTGGAACTCCACTAGAAAAACATCCATTCTATTCCTTATTTATAGTTACATTTTGAGACCTATCAGGTTAGCCACCTTTTAATCTATTTAATGTGCACCATGTTGATTTTGTATCCTTCTAGTTTCTCAATCAAAAGTATATGGCATACAGAAGTCTAAGTATATTACATCAATGCTATAACTTTTATAAACCACACTTTGTAATTAAAAAAAATCAAATTAGTTTGACAGGATCTAGTTCCATAAATGCAGGTTGATTAGCATTACTACTATTCTCCTTTAATTCTTTAATAATCAAGGCCAGTATCAACTGTCCCATTATTTTGCCTGAGATCAGCATCAGGCTGACAGGCCCATAGTTACCCATGTCTTCCTGTTTACCCTTGTGAAATATTAGCACAAGATTAGCTGTCTTTCAGTCCCCTGGAACTTTCCCAGTGCTCCAGTGCTTATTGAAAATCAATCTTAATTGTCCAGAGAATTCCTCAGACAGCTCTTTTTTAGAACTCTTGGATGCAAGTTATCCAGACCTGGTGACTTAAAAAATGTGCAACTTTATTAGCTGCTGTTTAACATCCTCTTTAGTTGCTGTTGGAAGGGGAAGTATTTCATCATTAGTCATCATCATCATATGACATGAATACATCTTTTGGCTTTTTTCCAAATGCAGAACAGAAATATTTATTGAACTCCTTTGCATTGTTATTGACATTTTTATCATTTCCATTTGTAACCCTTTTGCCCCTCTGAGTTGGCAGCAACAAGGGCCAGGTTCAGTATCCAGGGGTTCCGTTTCAATAACACAAGGCATAACCGGCTCGAGCCCCCACCCAGTGACCTGGGACACTTACATACCAGTATATTAATGAACAAAGGATTGTAATAATGGTTATTGGTCTTCTAAATGTGTTAACAGAGTCAGGGATGAAGCTGCTACCCTGAATCTGTGGTGAAAGGTATGGGAAAGTGTGGTGGAAGAATGTCTGGATTGCAAAAATCTCAAATATATTTGCATAGGCACGCCTAACCCTCCCAAACTGCTCAGCTCCACTCGCGATCTCGCTAGAGGGCTGCTCACGAACACCCCACAGCTAGACTTCCGCATCATCTGCCAGCCAAGCCGTCACCACTCACCAAACCCGTTCTGTTCCTTGTGGTCCGGGCCAGCCCATTCCCATAAACTGCGTCCACTCCGACATTCAGAGTTGCTGAGCTGAACTCACTTGGGCCTAATGGTGTACTAGCACTGGGTCCAAGAAATTTGCTGAATCACTCAAGTAGATCCCACATCACAACAAGAAAGCATGAAATTACTGGAGCTGGAGCACTGCGAGCCACTGCCTGCCTACACACCACACGCCACACCCCACACACCCACACACACGAGCACCGGATGGCGAGCTATATCTAGTTATATATGGAATGGCCATGGAGCGAGACGCAACCAGGACCAGCCGTGTGAGTGTGAGAGATGTGCGATGCAGAGTTGGAAAGTACACACTGTGGTGAGATGTGTCGACTCCCTCGAGAGAGTCGAGTGCACCTGAGGCGAGTATGGAATGTGAGTTTCCAGGCGTGCATCAGCCTAAATATTTGCGATACATGTTGCAGTGTCTATCCGATACATTTCTTTCCACACTTCCACCACTACTTCACCACCAAGAATGTCAGGGTACAGCTCATCCTGACTCTGCTTACACATTAGAAAGGGACCAATAACCATTATTACAATACCGTTTGCACTTCATAAAACATATATCTTGAAATTAAAAAAAAAAAAAAACCCTCCTCCTTATTGTTCTTAACTCTCCTGGCCATAGATTCCTCCTTATATCCTTTTGCTTCCCTTATAAATTTTCTATAATTCCTAGCTTCCTTTTTCTCATTTGTGTGTGTATATTATAAAATAGCTACTTTCACCAAACATAAAATAGCTACTTTCACTTCTCTTGTAAGACAGGTTGTTTTTTAACTAGCGTAGATTTGTTTCTGGATTGCGGCTTTTTGCACATGTAGTAAAATGTTCATAATCATTATGCAATTACCATTCACATTTTTCTATTTAAATTCTTTCTCCCACATGATTTGACTCACAGTTGTTTTCAGCTATGTGAAATTTTGTCTTTTAAAACACCTATATATGTTAATAGTTTGGACTTTATTTTGTTTGTACATAAATGTAATTGAGCCATGATCACTTTGAAATAAACAGCCACATCATCAAGTGTTGTGCTTAACATGATTATTTCTTGAAAACATATTTTAAATTGATTTTATGACTCTTATATATAAGCACCAAATAATGGATGCTTTTTAAAATAGAAAAATAACCTGGTCACTCTCTACCATACCTTCAAAAACTGGGAAACTGAAATGCCTGAGTTTTCTCACTGCTGATGGATCCCCCTCATTCCGCACCAGAAACATCCTGTTTTCAAAACAAACAAGCAAACAAACCATCAACTACATTTATTTTATAAATTTATTTTTATTAATGATGAGCCCAATAATACACCTCCTACTTTATTGAACATGGGCAGTTGCGGCTGTCATGACTTAAAGAATCATCTTCTCTGTGGGTTTCTTTGGATTTAATCCTCTTCCAATGTCACTTTCTCTGTTGCAGTCGCTATGGCCTCCATCTCGCTGCATGGATATGGCACCCACACCACATTACTTGTAGTCTATGGTAAGAAATTCCCCAAAGAGCCTCAGAGTAGACAGACTAGAGCTGGGTCTAGGGCTGCCAGGTGTCCAGTTTTCGATCAGAACGCCCAGTCAAAAAGAGACCCTGCTGGCTCCGGTCAGCGCTGCCGACTGGGCCGTTAAAAGTCTGGTCGGTGGTGCTACTGGGCTAAAGCATTTTGTGCATTAGAAAGTTGGCGACCCTAGCTGTGTCTGCAATCAGCAAGTTTCTAGTTAAAACTAGTGTAAGTGGAGTCAGGATGAGCTCTACCTTGACATCTGGTGGTGAATTGTGGTGAGTTGTGCAAAACAACTTCAGGGACTGGTCTTGTTTGCATAGGCACACCCACCCCGACTAGCATGAGCCCACAGCTGCCCAAATGGTCACTTTGGCTGCTGTGTGATCCCCAGTTTCTCTGTTATTGGGGCAGGAAGAATAAAGTGTTGTTACCCTGATTATGTGAATCAAGGCCAGTGGAACTGTTTTATGACAGAGGGACTCACCATCAAGTAAATAGCACTTGCTAGACAAGGGATATGGGTTTCAAAACCCAGTGACTTGAGAGAGACTGGGGGTAGGTATTTGTGTTGTGGCTCCCTTTGTAGGGCTGGAACTGCTATTTCCATTCTCTGCTGTTCAACAGTAGAGCTAAATTTGATTTCATTAAGAGCCTAATTACAAGCTGCTGTGCTGAATTCACTTTGGGCCCATGGTGCACTAGTACCAGGGCTCCCTACTACAAGCTGAAATCACTAAAAAGCTAAAATTACTAAGAGCAGAGATCACTGAGTGCTGTGTTAACTAGTGGCGGAGCCTGAAGATATATTGCTAAGCAGCTGGCAGAGAGGAGCACTTTGTGAGATGGTTGGAGTGGCCCACGGGACCATGACTAGAGTGAAGCAGAGGTGAGGAGTTTGTGAAATGCTTGGAGTGGCCTACAAGATGGCTGGTGGAGTGCAGCAGAGCAGTTTGTGGGATTGCTGGAGTGACTCATGGGACGACTGGTTGAGTGGAGCAGCTCATAGTGAAGGCTGCAGCAAAACCCCACAGAGAGGCGGGGCAGTCGGCCTTGGACCATGTAAGGGGCCCCTTAACACCCCGTGCACCCCCTTCCCCCCCATTTCCACCCAGGCTGGTGGAGGTGGTAAAACTCTGCAGATAAACTTTTGAACTCTGGGGCTGCACTGACCAGGGACAGAGACTTTTGGGTGATCTTTTGGGTTGCTGGGACTTAAGACCCTGAGAGGAAAAGGATACTGCCAAACTTACTTGGGGATGGGTCTTTTGCTCATGGTTCATGTTATGAATCCTGTTTGTGGTGTTTCCCCAACATAATGCCACATTGTTTCCCTCCTTTATTAAAAGGATTTTGCTACACTCAGACTCTGTGCTTGTGAGAGGGGAAGTATTGCCTCTTAGAGGCGCCGGGGGGGTGGTATGTAATTGTCCCAGGTCACTGGATGGGGGCTGTCATGGTACAATTCCCCACTCTGAACCTTAGCGTCCAAAAGATGGGGTACCAGCATAAGAAAGCCTCTAGTTAATTACCACGAGCTTTAGTAAGCTAGGTCTACACCAACCATGAATTCCAGGCCTCTGGTACGTGCGGTCACGCGCCAAAAACCTGCCCGGGTAACCCCCCAGACCCAGACCCTCCTGGATTTTAAACACAAGAATAAGCGTTCCCCCTGGGGCCTCTTGCCCAGGCTTGCCCCGATCCTGGGTACCTGAAATACTGTGACGAACTCTCCTTGAATCTTTAGAACCAGAGGATGGAAAAATCACCTCGCCCCCCATTCTCTTTCCCCCATTCGAGACTCTCCACCTGAGACAGAAAATAATCCTAACACAGAGAGAATTAGCCTTGTCTCTCTCCCCTCCTTTCTCCCCACCAATTCCCTGGTGAATCCAGACCCCATCCCCTGGGTCTTACACCAGAATGAAAAAAACAATCAGGTTCTTAAACAAAGGAAAGCTTTTAATTAAAGAGAGAAAAACAGTAAAAATATCTTTGTAAATTTAAGATGGAATATGTTACAGAGTCTTTCACTATAGACACTTGGGAATTACCCTCCCAAGCCTAAGTATACAAGTACAAATTAAAATCCTTCAGCAAAATACACATTTGCACTCCTTCCAGCCAAATGCACATTTGCAAATAAAGAAAACAAATATAAACTAAATCGCCTTATCTTACATCTAGTTGTCTCACATTGAAGTTATAAGAGCCTGTATCGGAGAGATTGGAGAGAAACCTGGTTGCATGTCTGGTCACTCTCAGAACCCAGAGAGAACCACCACCAAATTCTAACAGCACACACAAAAACTTCCCTCCCTCAAGATTTGAAAGTATCCTGTCCTGATTGGTTCTCTGGTCACGTGACAGACAGGCTTACTGAACTTGTTAACCCTTTACAGTCAAAAGAGATATAAAGTACTTCTGTTCTGTTAACTCCTACTATCTATTTATGACAGGGGCGCAAGCTGGTTTTGCATTGCATCATTGAAACGGAACTTCTAGACACTGAAGTGTTGCCACACGTCCTATGACATTTGAAGATTTCCATAAAGCTCCAGCTCCCGGACTCGGGATTATGGAGAATGTCTACTGTCACATCACATTTGTTTTGAAGGTACATTTCTAGCCCTCACGGGTTTGGAGAACACTTGAAAACATGACCCTTTCCGATGCTAAAACCCAGGCGGCGAATGAAAGCAACCTAAAATCTATTGGTTTGTTGGCTTAAATATTGTGACTTTTTTTAATCTCGTGATTTTCAGGGGTAATGGGAATGTCCATTCATGATTTTTGAGTGCTTGAGGGTGGCAATACCTGTGGCTGCCTCTCAGATGTTGCCCCCTAGACTGCAGCTCACCAGCCTACAACAGGTCAGGGTCACTTAAGCCTCCCAGCAGGCATGAAAGCACCCCAGTCAAAATCACAATGCTGGCCCTTTAAGAGGCCTTAGGCGTAGTTGGGGTGGTTCGCCCGCATCATTCCAGAGAGCTAGGCTGTAGCAGGTCATGTGAGTGTTAGTACCGACCGCCATGCCAGTTACCGAGGCGGAAGCGTCCACAGCAGAAGGACCACCAGACCAAAAAAAGCTCCTCTCGCCCCTATGTATCCCATAGTCCTTTGCGCGCTGTGCCGTAAGTGGCTTCTTCCACTGGGGCTGTGTGGGGCTTCTTCCCCCTGGGTTGCCTCGGTCAGAGTGTCGGGAGGGGGAACCACGTGAGGTGCCACCACCAGCACAGCTCCGGCCGCTCCCGGAACTGAATGGAAGATGGGGGCCGTGACGTGGCGGAGGCGGCGGAAGTGCGTGTGTGTGTTTTGGTCCGGCCGGAGAGGGCGGAAGTTGGCGGCGGCCCGGGTGAGATACGGCAGCGCTCCCGCCCCTCACCGCTGCACCCGGCGGAGGAGCCGCCTCCCCTCACAGCCGCGGGAGCTAGAGAAGCCGCTGCGCCTGCCGCACCGCCAGGTGAGGAGACAGCGACGGGTGGCACTGGCCGAGCCCTGCCAGCGGGGGGCAGGGGGGTTATAGAGCCGCCCCGGGGAACCCTCACCCGAAGGCGGCTTCTCCTGGTGCCTCCGGGCCCTGGCGCCGAACCCCAGGGCGGGGACCGTGGAGCGGTTGGTCTGTGTCTCCCCCGCCTCAAAATGGCGCCCCCGAGTCTCCCACTTCCCCATATTCTGGCTGTGGCTGCGGGGGGATGGAAGGAGGCGGGGGCGGGTCCGTCTCCCCGCAGTCCCTCGCTTTGCTCCCCCGTGTGGGGAGAGGCTGTTCCCCATCCTGCTGTGTGACGCGGCCCGCTGGAGTGTTGCGTCCCCTTCCCCCATAGCTGTTGTTGGGACAGCGAGAGTTCCCTGGAGGGGCGTGGGAACGGGGAAGGGAAACCATCAGAGCAGAGCGCACAGCCCTTCCCCTGCAGTTGCTCCCCGACCTCCGTCGAGGTGGAAGGACGGAGAGGGGGTCGTTACACATTTAGCAGCGTGCACATAGCACCTTAGGTTGATGCTATAAAATAGCCCGTCTTTAGGAGGGGAAGCAGACTGGTAAAAAGTTAACATGAAACTTCCGTACGAGAAGGCTAGGCCTAGGAGAGAGAGTTAAAACACACAGGCAGGTTCTGCCATGGTCATCTTGTGCTCTTTCTTCTCTCTAAAAATCTGGACGGAGGATAGATTGAACGATCACTCAATTAAAATTTAACTGTGCTCTCCCAAGTGACGGTTGGAGCAGCTCAGAAACATCTTAAACTGGGGGCCCTTTCAGATTTAATGGGTGGGGATAGGTGAGCCTTCAAAGAGATTAACAAATGTTTGAACTGCTTTTGTTGTAAATCTCTTGAGTAATGAGTCCCAGTTCTGGATAACTCAAATTTGTTGTTGTCGAATTAAGTGGTTGGAGATTTTGGTAATAGGTGACCCTTTACCTACATTGGCGCATCAATCACACAGGAAATTGATATAAAAACAGTCAATAAGTCACATACATCATACATATGTAGTCATACAAGGCTTATTATATTTAATTGGAAGGATGTAAATTTCATAGACTATCTGTGTGATTTACTTGGTTGGTATGTTTGCTCAATACTTTTCAATATAAATTGGTTGATGTATGATATGGAAAACTAACAAATACTGCGGTAAGGAAATTCCATATTAATGTATGCTAATTCTATGAAAGTTACTAAGATTTTTATTTAAGATGGATAGGAACAACAAGAAAATAAAGCTGGCAACAACACCTAAAATGGTGGGTTGTTAAAAATATTAACAAAACCATGTATAATAGCTTTGTAAACCAGAATTAAAGCAGGTGATGGTCATTATCTCAAGGGGTCTATACTCATTGTATTGTAAATAATGTGATAAGTTATGAGCACTCAGTGAGACATAGTTATTCACTTTTGAACTCTAACTCGCTAATACAGATAAACCATGATCATCTAAATTTAAGATTATCTGCATTTTGTCCCCGAATCCATAATTTGTCTAGAAGCATCTTTCTTTATCCAAAATGCTAATTAACCATAAATGTGGTGATCTTTGTGATGTCTGGCTTATCAGTATTGATCTATAACTAATTTTTAAAGAACAGTGTAATTTATATAATTTAAAATTTGTGTAATATGAAATATCAGAATATTTTATATGAAAAATGCAAACATTTTAAATTTACAAATCCATTCTGCATCTACCCCAATTTACATAAATGTGTCCCACTACTATACTAGAGGTGGGAGTGTTAGTTTTCTTAATCTCCTTACTACTTTGTATTTACTACTTTAGATTGTCAGTGTTACTTTGATACATGATCTTTTGTTTTGATGGTACTTTTTAGAATAGTAGGTCCTATTCTTGCCAATATTTCAGCTATGCTGGTGAGTAGTCCTGGAAAATTTAGACTACAGGCAAGCATGAAATTAAAGATAAGTGTAAGTGTTGGCAACGCTGATTTAAATGGAATTCTCAAGTACAAGAGAGTGGCTGTAACATCCTTTTAAGACCTTTTAGAAAACTTTTTTCATGTGAAATTGTTATAGTAATTGGTGTCACAGCACACGTTTAAACAATTATCAGAAGCCTTATTCATGTAATGGACTAACGACTCAATATTTTATAATACAAGATAAAGCAGCACATGTGTTTATAGACTGTTTTGGTATTTAAGGAGCATGAGAGAGCAAACTAAAACCAGGAGTTGGCAAATTACCTGATCAGGTATATATTAGGAAAGGACGTCTGTAAATCTCATCTTTGTTCCTCTGCTGACATACTGACCTGGAGCTGCTATGTCTTAGTGTGTCCTGAAAAAAAATCAGACACTAGAGATGGGAACGACCTATTAAAGCATAATGGGCACCTACTATAATTCATGATGGCTCTTTCACAGTATTTTCTCACTGCCTTTTTTGTAAACTATTGGAGTAAGAAAATACAAAGTGCTTCATAACCTTTCCCAGGTGGATAACTATATTGTGGGTGAAGTGGGGGAACTAAAGAAAATGTTTAGGAAACATTTACTTTCTCTTCTTGTATAGCTCATATATTTCCTTAATGTCTTTTTATTTAACAGCTTGATTTGAGGTCAAAACATTAAACTTAAGTTTGAATGTAGACCAAATTTTACAACTCCTTTATGATTATCCTCAAAAATCAAGTATCTGATGGTTAAGTTGAAACAAGATTTGTGAATTTCCAGTTCTCCAACTAGCTTTACTTTACGTATTTGCTATCCTAAAATGCACCTGCACAATGAAAAGCTTACTCAGAATACAAATAAATAGCTGACTTTTTTTTTTTTTTTAAACCATATATTTATTTCCATTGCTTTTTTGCCTAGGAGCTGTACGTCGTGTTAACCAATCTGGGACATCATTACCAAGACTGCAGGGTTAGGAATAGCTACAGCTGCTAAAATGAGTGTCTGGAATTGATGGGAAATCATCCTGTAAATATTTGAATTTATTCTGTATGTACTTAAACATGGATTCTTGCCTCTTCCTGTTTTCTTCGTCTATCACACTTTCTCTGGTTCCCAAAACTAGTATTGTATATATGAATTAAGAAAGTGATGTACAAATGTGGCCTGAATCTCGGGAGAGATCTTGTGGCCATTTTTTTAAATCCCTGTTGAGTGCTGATATGGAAATATAGCTCTTTAAAGAGATTTGGTGATGTTTTTCATTGAGCATATCAAGGAGTTTGATTTTTTTAACCAATCTGAAAAATATTAATAGTTCATAATTGAGTTTGAAAGCGAGTCTTTGAAAGGAATACTGAGTACTTGAACCATCTACTAGAAGAAATGAGGAAATACAAAAACTTTATGCTTGACCCTTCTGCTTAAGAAAATGTGAGGGTTTCTACCCATGCTTAGAGGGACTCTGGTGATGCTGCTACTCTGCAACCTAAAAAACAACCAGATATGCATTAAAATGTCTGGCTTTTCAGGCTGAAAGAAGCCTTAAAGTCCCCATGGCTGGTAATAAGTGGGTGGCATGGTTGTAGTGGGTTTTCTGATATGACATTATTAAATGTGTTTGGCATAAGCTGGCAGCTTGGGGAAGTTTTCTTTCTGTCTGCTGGAAAATAATTACTAAATGCTAGAAATATGACAAATGTAACAGCTGAAACCCAATCTGCAATATTTAGAAAACATCTGTTACAGAGATAATTAGGACAAGCCTCCAAGACTACAGCAACACCTCACGTTGCCAGGTATTTTCTTTCATGCTCTCTGAAGACTTGTTTTGAAGTTGCAGGGTTTTCCCATGACTTGTAGTAGCATTTTGAGTCTCCCTCAAAGACATTTATTTGGTGAGCCATCTGAGCACATTGGGGGTGGTCTGTCATGAATGAGGGCCACAAACACCTCTTGATTTTAAAATACTTCCAACAGTTCTGCATTTTTTTTTTTATAGGGTGGATGTTCTTCCCAACTCTGATCTGGGGTATTGTCTTGTTAGCCTGTTTCAACTAGTACTGAAAAACTGTTGGGAGTCTGACAGGAGCTCTGTAGAGAGCAATTTTATGTGTAAATGGCCAGTTTGAGTGAAGTAACTACAGGTGGAATAACATCTGAAGCCTTGCCACACCTACAGTTGTGGATCACATCCTTTTCCTGCTACCCAGGATGTAGCAGAGGGATAGTGAGCAAGTCCTGAGTGATGAAGTAAAGAATGTGGAATAGTTCCATTGAATAGCAGACTTCCTTTCAGGGATTTTGAGCAAATGACTTGGTCCTGAAGAGTAACTTCATGCATATGGTACAGGATTTGGCCTTTACTTGAGCCTAAAATAATGCTACAGAGTGAAGAATAGCTGGCAGAATTGAGATGTACCATGTGTGTCTCAGAAATTTAAAATAAATAAATAAAAATTGTACACTGATTGCCTGACATACTTACTGAATCATAGAATTTCAGGGTTGGAAGGGACCCCAGGAAGTCATCTAGTCCAAACCCCTGCTCAGAGCAGGACCAATCCCCAAATGGCCCCCCTCAAGGATTGAGCTCAGAACCCTGGGTTTAGCAGGCCAATACTCAAACCACTGAGCTGCCCCTCCCCCTGCAAACTAGAGTAGTATATTCAAAAGAAAGGTCTTAAAAACTTACTATCTCAATTATTTAAACTTTTCTAAATCAGGAGTAGGAAGCCAATATCTGACACTTTTTAACTTAAGATCAGAAATTAAGATCATATGTATGCTGACCCCACCCTGTGATTTAACTTGTTTCATAGATAACTTGTGTGTCACTTTTTTGCAATATAATGAGGGAGTGATTAAATATGTTAAGTTCATCCATTGTTATGAGTTGCTTTGCAGTCTGTCCAGATATATTACTTGTGCATCATTCTGTTGAAACAAAGCAATAGCTATCTATAGCTGATACACAATTCATTTACAATTTTTTTAATTGACTTTAAGGGGAAGAAGAATCCCTAAATTGCTTTTAAATTACTAGATCCATTTCTATATCATAAGTAAGACCAAAAGTGCATTTTAGGCTAACAGAACAGCTCATTTTCAGGAGGATTCACTCAAATTAATAATGTGATGCAACATTCTTGATCTGAATGTGTGTTTAATTGTGGTATGCAGTTTATAGTGGTTCTGATATTATGTGATAGCTTTTTTTTGGCTTTTTGCCTAGTCATGGAAATTGGGTTTCAGTGTGGGTAGGTTCTTTCCCTCCTGAGTTGTTTGTAAGTACACCTCTACCCCGATATAACACGAATTCGGATGTAACGTGGTAAAGTAGCGCTCCGGGGCGGGGGAGGGGGCAGGGCTGCGCACTCTAGCAGATCAAAGCAAGATCAGTATAGCGCAGTTTCATCTATAACACAGTAAGATTTTTTGGCTCCCGAGGACAGCTTTATGTCAGGGTAGAGGTGTAGTATGTCTGTACAGCCTGCTGGAGCAAGCATCCCAGCCGAAATCAACAGCTTTGGGCTTATGGGGCTAATGCTTCAAAAATAGCTGTGTAGACAATGCACTGAAGTTTGGCTTAGGCTCTGAAGCCCACCCATTTTTCAAAGCCTGTGCTCCAGCCCGAGCCACCACTTCAAAGTGCTGTCTACACAACTATTTTTAGAGTGCTAGCACAAACCCCACTAACGTGAGTCTATTGACCTGCAGTGGGAGGCTCACTTCTGCGGGATGCGTAGACATACCTTGTAAGAACACAAGAGGCAATATATTTAATTCTAGGTGGGTTATGGTATCATAATTTGAAACCTTTTTTGATTCATCATGTGTGACTATGAGTAAGGCTGCCTGTCTGTCATGGAAGCCCTTGGGCCAGTACCAGCAGCTTGGGGGTGTGGGAAAGGGTTGGGGTATAGGGCGGTGTTTCTCTGGGGGGTGTTTTTCTAGCCTCCACCAACATGTCCCTTCATCCCCTAAGTGGAGGGGTCAGGGGGCTCTGTGCATCGCCGCTGATGCTCCCATTGGCTGCCATTCCCAGCCAATGTTTGCTTTGGAGCTGGCGTTTGTGGCTGGAGCAGCATTTGGAGCCCCCTGGCTGCCCCTCTTCCTAGGAGCTGCAGGGATATGCTGGTCGGAGCCGGGTAGGGAGCTTGCCAGCCCCTCCAACCTTCCCCCCTTCCAGCACCCACGGCACCTCTGGACCACAGCCCACCACGCAAGTTTTAGTTAGGGGTATATAATAAAAGTCATGGACAGGTCATGGGTCATGAATTTTTGTTTACTGCCTGTGACCTGTCCATGACTTTTACTAAAAATACCTGTGACTAAAATGTATCCTTAATTATGAGAATTGACAGAATATGACAGTTACTGCCGTGCAGGCCTGTGTATGAAGAATTGGGATGTCCTGGCAGCAGGACCTTTGGTGTGCTATGGTAGGTAGGTGCAGCCCTTTGGGAGGGGGGCAACATTATGGGAAGTGACAACTTCATTATAAAAGGATTCAGATACTGATCTGTGCTACTATATAAAGGACCAGAATTCACATTCTGCTCACAGTGTCGCTCCCTGGTCTGGAATCACCGGGGAAAGGATGCTAATGTTCATCAATTGCTGTGTTGGTCAAAGTGCATTGTTATGGAGTCTTGTGTGGTTTCATGTATGTAAGATAGGTGGGAGGATGAAACTAGTGGTGTAGGATTCAGAAGGCATCTGCCAGTAGACTGGGGAAGGGAGATTGTTTTAGGTGCTTGTAGCTGCAGTGTGAATTTAAATTCACGAAACAGAAGTTATAAAGTTAGGTGAAGGCTAAACATGTGTTAGGCATGCCGTGGATTGGTAGTGAACTGGGCAGCTCAGAAATGGTAATGAATGTAGAACTTGGCCATTTGTTTGAATCTGGACCAGGTTGGTAATGACTGTAAATGTTGCTGGATTCAAATGTACTTGCTTTACTTTAGACTAGGGGTTCTCAAACTTCATTGCATCATAACCCCCTTCTGACAACAAAAATTCCTACACGACTCTGGGCAAGGAGGCCAAAGCCTGAGGCCCACCACCCCGGGCTGAAACCCTCAGGCTTCGGCGGTGGGCGTCGGGCATTGGCCTCAACCCTGAGCCCAGCAAGTTTAACGCCAGCGTTGGTGACACCATTAAAACAGGGTTGCAACGCACTTTGGGGTCCTTACCCACAGTTTGAGAGCCACTCCTTTAGACAAATATAGTCTTATTATCAGACAGTTCAGTGCTGTTTCTTATTATGTTTCCCGTGCATACACTAAAGTTATATCTACGCTAAAAAATAAATGCATTTTTAACAGGTTAACTAACATGCCCCACAAGCCCGAGTCTGTTGATTTGGGCTAGGATGCTCACTCTGGCAGGCTGTATAGACTTATTACTCACAAACAACTCAGGAGGAAAAGAACCTAGGTAGATATGGCAAGCTGTAATTTTATGAATTGACAGTAAACACAGGAGTACTGTCCTTTACCTGATGAGAGAATGGAGTGGCCAGTATAGACATCTGTCTCCCATGTGGTCTTCTGACATTCATTTTTAGAATGTAATTGGGAAGGGCTAGACCAGAGGTCTCAAACATGTGGCCTGTGGGCCGCATGCAGCCGGCGGGGCTCTTGCATGTGGCCAGCCAAGCTCCCCACGCCACCCCCACCTCTCTGCCTACCCACGGGATTGCCCCCTGTGGTGTTGCGAGCCCCACGTCACTGTTTGAAGCAGCTGGCAGCATGCCCCTTTGGGCTGAGGGGGGAGGAGGAAGGAGAAGGAGGCAGAGAGCTCCTGCATTGCCTCCTTCCAGGCACCGCCCCCCACAGTTCCCATTGGCTGGGAACAGGGAACTGCGGCCACTGGGAGCTTCATGGGAGGTACCTAGAGGAGCGGCAAGAGCAGCGCATGCACAGAACCCTGAGCCCCTCCCCCTGGGGCTGCAAGGACATGGTTCCAGCTGCTTCCTGGAACGGAGCAGCGTGTGGCTGGGGGCCAGGGCAGGCAAGCAGGGAGCCTGCCCTGGCCTGGTGCACGCCGCTGCCACGCTGGAGCCGCTCTAGGTAAGTGGCATTGGGCTGGAGCTCGCACCCTGAACCCCTCCTGCACACCAACTCCCTGCCCTGAGGCCCCTGCCGCATCCCGCACCTGTCCACCCCAACCCCCTGCCCTGAGCCTCTGCCACATCCCATCCCCAACCCCCTGCCCTGAGCTCCCTGCCACATCCCACACCCCTCCTGCACCCCAACTCCCTGCCCTGAGCCACCTGCAGCACCCCTCACCCTCTTGCATCCCACCCACCAATGTCATGCCCTGAGCCCCCTGCCACACTCTGTACACCACCTGCACCCCCTGGGGGCAGCGTTGGGGTGGAGACTTCTGGGAAGGGGTTGGATTGTGGCGGGGAAGGGGTGGGGCCTAATGGAAGGGGTGGAGTGGGGCAGGGCCAGAGGCAGCCAGTGGGTGTGTGTCTGATGCGGCCCTTGGTTCAATGGACTAGCCCTCATGTGGCCCTCGTGATCATTTGCATTTGAGACCCCTGGGCTAGACTTAAGTGTTGCACCACTCTTCCTGCGGGCACTGTTTTCCTGGAAAAATGCTGCTTAATCTAAACTGTTAAAGTAGTTAAGAAAAACAGATTTTTGTTCTCAACCTTCCCTTTGTTTGTTTGTCCATCCGTTTGTTTGTTTGTTAATAAAACTTTGAAAGTGAAAGTAGTTATTAAAAAGTCTCTGGACGCTAAAGTGCTCTATCAGGAGATCGAATGAAGCATGGGCAGAGGCTGTGCAAGCTACCTCACTCTGCTGAACCAGTGTATTTTAATTTTTGTCTGAAAACACAGCTTCCAAATTGATTGCAGCTAGTCTAGTCTCTGATCTTTGACCTATCTGTAGATACTACTACCAAAGGGTTCCAGTTGTGGTTTGTGTTATGTGAACACCTGTATGCTACATCCTGGATTGAGACTAACAATTCATTTTACATAAGACACCAGATATTCATCAAATGGTGATGATTTCCGGTTCCTATTAATTTAAAAGTCAAAGGCTCCACCACATCAGATTACCAGTCCCTTAGCTCCTCTAGACCTGTATGTTAAATCAGAGAAGCTGTTCAAATCAGGGGTCACATTCACTTTTGAATGTATGCTTTTTCTGTTTGAAGAAATTGCAGTTAATATGCATTATAGGGATAAACTGTAGAAAACTACTGTAAATTGATTAAATTTGAAATGCTGGTGTAATTGAGTTTTCCAGTAATTCTTCATCCTAATTAAGCCCTTCCATTTGTTTTTACTGATTCTGACTTGAGTAGTCAAGAATTGCTTGGCATCAGCAAAATCATGAAAGAGGAACTTTTGATTATTAAGATGTTCTTAACATGACAGGAAATGAAATGGAAATATGCAGGTCTGGATCTGTTGCATTCTTGAATATTAGCCTGAGATACACAATGTGAACTGAAGTCTCATAGGGAACACAGAAAATGCAGGGTAATAGATCAAGTGACTAGCATTTTTGGTATCCAGTTTGAGACTTTACAGGGGAAGGGGCCTGATTTCAGAAAACCCTGAGTACCCCTTTGCTGAAAATTGGCCTTTTAAGGTTACTCAGGTGTACATCCAAAATCTCTAGTACTTTTTAATATCAATGGCAAAGACTTTCACAATAATATATAATAACAATGTCTTAGAGATGTGCTGGTAGAATTCACTGGCTTATTTCACCTAAAACAATGAAAATAACTGTGTTCTCAGAAAGCCCTGAGCCCTTAATTGGATGATTACTAGAACCAGTTTCATATAATTATGGTACAGTTGTGACTCTAATAGCATATACCTTTTTTGATAAACAGGTTGCTGCAAGCAGTAAGAACATCTCGATTCACGTCCTGAATTCTTTCTTCTCAAGAATTTGAAACAAAAGACTTCTTTCTAAATTAGACATGGCTAATCGAGGAGCAACAAGACCCAATGGGCCAAATGCAGGGAATAAAATATGCCAGTTCAAACTAGTACTTCTGGGAGAGTCTGCAGTTGGCAAATCAAGTTTGGTGCTTCGTTTTGTAAAAGGCCAGTTTCATGAGTTTCAAGAAAGCACCATTGGAGGTGAGAAATAGTGTTACATTTTCTCTTGCTTTGTATTGAGTATATACCCTCTTTGCCAATGACTGTCTTCATAAATGTAATGTGATACCCTGTGGTGAGCCATCTGCAGGAGTGATCAAATCCGGGACCTCTGGATCTTAAACCATGAGCCTCTACTGCCTGAGCTAAAAGATTAGTGCTGTTACTTCAAGGCTGTTGCAGACTTGTAAACCTACATGTGCTGCTTGATGGGGATAGAGTGGCACAATGTAAGTTTGGGTAGTCAGTTTTTAAAACTGGAGTTGGTGTCTGGTAATTCGTTGAGGCAATATATAGCTATTCTAACAATTCACATATTTAATGCATACAGTTAAGCTGCTTAGCAAAAACAACCGTGATTGCTGTACAGCAAAACATACAACTTTTTGCAAACTTCTCACCACTCAAACAGCCTGGCTTTGATTGTAAAGGAAGACACTTGCTGTATTTGTATTTTTCACTTTTCTTTAGGATTGTATGTGCTTTCTTCTCCATCCCCACCTGACTTCAATCAAAGCTGACTCTTGGGTACTATGTGGGCAAACCAGGATTTTATAATAGTCTGAGTGGATTTTACTTTTCCCCATGAAACAGTTTTTTCTGCACTACCTACAATGAAGCAGCTGCTTATGCTCTCTGAACTGTACTCCTCCTTTGGCTAAATCTGAACAACTTCTTTCAAGACTGAAGTGATTCTCCACAATCACTTATTTGCACATAGACTGATGTAAGCTGTGCCCTCAGATCCATAACATCTCTGTAGTACACCCTGCCCCTGCTGCTCCACTGTGTGAATCTAATCTACATTTTGATGCTTCTGTAGATGAGTTGGGTTTCACACACACATTAAAGACTGACAGAGCTGACAAAAGTAAGAAAATTCCAAATTAAATCTTACTACATCTGTTTATTGCTCTGTATTTAGTTTATTGTAGGTTCTGTGGGTCTGAGACTGCTTCTTCTGATCTCTTTAAGAGTTCAACATAAGTGGGTTTCTGTTTTCTATTCCAGAAGTCTGGTATGTTTTTTTTATTGATGTGTATGTCTGGCATCTAGAATTGCTGATGTGAAAGACATTGTATATTAAACAATTATCTCAGCTGTTTGCTTTTGATAGTGTAACAAAGGTCCCAAGGGCAGTTCTACAGAATCAAATTCCTAGTTCGTGTACACAAACACACACACCCCTCCACCCCCACCCTGTTACACATGAAGAGTTCAGTGGTCTTTGAATCTTATAGTTGCACTTTTACATTTACCCAGGTTGGTTTTGGTTTTGGTTTTACTCACCTAAGAATGCAAAAATACTTGAAAACAGCATTGAAATTAGGAACAAGAAGCCACAGAAGTGCGAATTGAGACGTAAACTGTAAATAGTGAATATTCAACATATGCCTCTTTACTGTATTAAGTAGAGGGAGAAAAATACATAGCCCAGCTGGGAATGTTACTGAATGCAAGTTACAGGATTCAAAACCACATTTTTATTTGGGGAAAATAGCCTGTTACTGTGTAGTCTTTGTATGTTTAAATTATAGTTGTTGTTTGTGTACAGAAAGGCCTTTAAACAAAGGGGAGCTTATGTGCACTATGAAGCTGAAAAATGGCACTTGAAAAAGAAAATGCAGTTAAATGGAGTAGGCACATTGACAGTGTAGTGCTGTTGTGTGGAAGACCTATGTTCAAAAATAACCTTAGAGCTTTCTCTCCACAGTCTACTGTGAGTTAGGAGGAAGTATGACTTCTAAGAAGAATGATAATATTTAGATAATTTAACGTAGTTGTATTAACATTGGACTTATGACGCAGCACATTTCATTCATTTGGTTACAGAAGTTGCAAGAAACTTGCATTTCCATAATGGCTTTGGGTACATCAACGCCACAATAAAAGATGTGCAGCATGGCCATTACTGGCCTGGATCAGCTGACTTGGGCTGGTGGAGCTTGGGCTGCAGGGCTGTAAAATTGCATTGTGGGCTCTGGCTAGAGCCTGAGCTCTGAGATGCTGCAAGGGGCTGGGTCTTAGAGCCAGGGCTCTAGCCTGACTCCAGATGTCTATGCTGCAGTCTTACAGCTCCACGAGCCACAGTCAGCTGCTGTGAGTTTTTTATCATATTGTGGACAAACCCTTAGCAGACTCTGCATCAATTCTGACCCCAGCAACAAGACTACTCAATCAGTTCACTTCAGCTTTTACCGCCTTTCATGATGGTGACAAACCTGCTTTTTGGCATACCAGTGTCTTCAATCGCAGTTGAAATTGATGTAGCTCCTCCTGAGAGTGGAAATGATGAAAAGTGATGCTATGGCGGTTCAGAGGTGTTCGGTCATTTATGAAGTGAAAAATTTGTCTAATGCACTTCTTACAAGGGGCTATTTATTTATGAACTGTTCTGTTTGTTTCTAGTTCCTAGGTGCCTCAGACTGAACTACGTTGTATCATACACTGGTTTCAGAATCAGAGCTACGGCTGTTTGCTGGAATGTAGAGAATAGTATAAAACTGTATATAGAAATGAACTAATCATATATATAGTATGATAGAATATATCATTAATGTTGGTCTGTCATGCCTTCCAGTGCATCAGAGTGAAACACTTTTGGAAGACTGAGTTCTGATGGTTTTGTGACAACTCCATTTCAGTATTATAAAACTGAAGTTAACTTACTGGATTTTCTTCCTATACCAATTGTCCTTTCATGTCTTAATTACTACAAGGGGATGCAGGTTGTCTTAAGTAATTTCATTTTGTGCTGTTGAAGCAGTATAAGACTGCTCCTAATATCCTCTTCCAACCTATTGTATTTTACCAACTGATGATGCATTCTGCTAAGGAAACTCAGTTGTGGTATAGCTGTGTGTACATATATGAATGTGTAAAAACATAACTATAGACCTTTGATTTCAGCTTTTTTATCTTTTTGTAGCTGCTTTTCTAACCCAGACTGTGTGTCTTGATGACACAACAGTAAAATTTGAAATTTGGGATACAGCTGGTCAAGAACGATACCACAGTTTAGCACCAATGTACTATAGAGGAGCACAAGCAGCTATAGTTGTATACGACATTACAAATGAGGTAAGTACAATATATATCGAAGGGGGGAATCTGTGGGCTAATGGATTGAGCATGGGAGTTGAGACCTGATTCCTTTTCCTCATTCTTCCATTAATTGATGTGAATTTGAGAAGGTAATTTAATGTTTTATTTTACTATCATTACAAGTAACTGAAAACGTCTAACTGAAAAGTTAGCAAAAAACACTCTCTTGCTGTTCTGTTGTGCATTTGGCAACACTTTTATCATTTTCATTGATCTGTAAATGGTAAGTCAGTTACTCTTGTTTGTCACTTCCATACGAATAGGAAAATGATTTTTTTTTTAACTTTTTTTTTAACCACAAATTGACAAGAGGACTTGGCAGGTTTAGCACTTAAAACTGCTTTTATCTTTTACTGAAGAAAAGTGAGGCTTTATAATACTCACCAGACACCCTCTTTAGATATACAATGAGCTCATATCATAATCTCTTTGGCATGGTTACACAGCAGCAGTTATATGATGCACAAAGTGTGTTGTGGCCACCCAGGATCCAGACCAATCACAAATGGAGGAATTAAAGGAGAATATTTTCCCTTCCACTGAATGTTTAAATAAAAATAATTCAGAATGCTATTACCTACAGCAAAAATTACTCTTCTTTCTAAGTATAGAAGGGTACCCATCACAATAGGTTGGACTATATAATATGTACTAATATAACAAAAATCCACAATACATTAGTAGACTGGTGCCTGTTTTCTGCAGTGTGAGGTCAGAGGCAAAGTACTTCACATCACCCAAGAAATGAAGCAGTAGGCAACACATTTCACTTTGATTTGGCTTTACTGTTAGAGTATGGCTCCTAATTTTTACATTTCATTAGCTTAAGAATTCTTTAAAAGAGGTTTTCAAGTTTTTAAGCAATATATCATTTCACTGTGAAAATTAATAGCTACTGAGAGGATAGAAAAATTAATGTAGAAGAGTACTCTTTTGGAGATTTTTGATTTTTTTTTTTAATTATGATTATTTTTAATTTTTTTTTTATTTGAGTTTTTCTTCTTTCCATTTCCAGGGGCCTCTGATTCCATTTATTCAGAAGCTTTTGGCCTAATGGCCTTGGCTTACTTTCCAACAGAGAGAGCACGTTGGAAAACATAAATGTAATGACTCAGATGTTGCTTGTAGCTATAAATAAGAAAATTACCTGAAAAATTTGCAAAAAGAAATTTAAGATCTAATCCTGAGGTCCTCACTCAGTTTTTATCCAGTCCTTAGGCAAACTACCCATTATCATCGGTGGGATTTTTCTTGATGACTGGGAGAAAATGGGTAAGGACTTCAGGACTTGGTCCACTGTGGTTGAGTGGCTTGAGACCTTTTCAGCACTTTTAGGGAAGAGAATAGTTTAAAGTTGTCACTCTTTCTCTTCCAGTGCTTGCTCTGTTTTCAGTCAATCCAAGAGAGTCATTTTTGTCACTTTTTCATCCATTTAACATAATTGACAAAGGGGATCTTAATTTTTCAGTAATGTGGTCCCAACTATAACTTTTGGGAATTAAAGAAGGGAGGGTTCATTAAAAAGGCCTAGTCAGCCAGTTGGAATGTAGCTTTGGAGAATGAATACACTGATAGGTTTCTTGCTCACAGGACAGATAAGATAAATTTGGGTAATAGGGATAAAAGGACAATAGAACTGAGTTTCTTTATTTTTCAATCATTAACAGGAGTCCTTTGCAAGAGCAAAAAATTGGGTCAAAGAACTTCAGCGGCAAGCGAGTCCTAATATTGTAATAGCTTTAGCAGGAAATAAAGCTGATCTAGCTAATAAAAGAGCTGTGGATTTCCAGGTAAGTCATACATATTTTTTTATTCACAAGAAGTAGTTTGGTTTTTGTTGGAATGCTAGTCTGTAACATAAATAGCCTTCTCAGAAGGGATCATGCTGTTTTCTGATGATTAATCCTTCATTGTAGGATTGCACATGTAATAGAATTCTGTTGATAATTGCAAACATAAATTTATGGTATATCTGAAAATACGATATTCTAGTGAGAATTTTTTGGGGGGGAGGGGTATAAATGTGATACGAAGTGACAGCTGTCCAAAAAGAGAGCTTTTCTAATTAAATTTTACTTTTGAGTACAGCTAACTTTTTTCCCAGATATGTCAGATCTGTCAGTAAATTTGAATCTGAGAAACTGCTTTTTCCTATATGCCTCCCTAACAGTTATTAGGGACGACTTCACGAACAATAGTTAATCAATCTTAAGGGTAGGTGTGGTTCTGAACACAGGCAATTCTCAGTGAGAGGTTTGGAATTCATTGTTGACATTCAGAATATGATGCACAGCTGATCTGGCTACTTTATGGCCTGGTCTGAGCAATGTAAGTTGAGTGAGTTAAGTTTTAGCTGACTTTTTGACTGTGTTCTTGCTATTTTTTTTGTTGTTTTTTTTAAACTGATGTACCTGTGCCCAGAGGCTTTTGGTGGCTCACTTAATAAAAAATATCTTAATATAATCAAATCAAAGTACAGAAAAAGCCCCAAAGCCAATCAGTGGCAAACTATGATTGTAGGTTTGCTTATGACCCAGTAGAACTCAGACTTCTATATTTGTTTTCATATTTTGTAATCTTAGAATCATCTTTGGTCATGAACTTTCCTTTTTCTCTAACATCATCTTTGCCTGCACATGTGTTTTGACTTATCTAGATTATTGCTGTGTACGCCATACCTTAGTTCCATCTGAGTTCCTTTCCCATGTCTTAATCTCCATATATTGACTCCTTTTGATTCCTTTCTCAGTGGCTTTTAAAGTTTCTGCTCTCTAGAATTCAACACATTCATTTTTACCTTCCCTGATTTCTCACTCTCTTTCTTGACATTTGCCAATTTTTAACTGTTTAATTGTGTTAGAATAACTTTGTAAAGTGTTTAGAAATACTTTTTGTACAAAAGATAGTATGGAGAATGGTGATTGTTACATGTATACTTGGAATTCGTTGTCCCTAGAATTGCATAGGACAGAATTTAATTGCCAGGTTTTTGGACCAAATATAAATAACTTTTTAACAATCAATAGCACTTCAAAAATATGGCTAAAATGGATACATACATTTCTCGGGGGCTTGACTTTCAGTTTCTATCTTTGCAGCATACCTTAGGGGTCTGTGTGCATGGTGTAACTATATTTGGAATGATAACTTGTATAGATATATCATTGCAAATTTTACTATCTCTGTAATAACTAATGTAGCATAGCATATGATTAGCAAATGATGCTGCTTAGTAATGAAAGTGAGGGCATGGCTGCAAGCTCTCTAATGTAGCCACTCTAAGCCAATGGGCTAAACCAGGGGTTCTCAAACTGGGGATCAGGACCCCTCAGGGGGTCGCAAGGTTATTACATGGGGGGGTGTCAAGAGCTGTCAGTCCCCACCCCAAACCCTGCTTTGCCTCCAGCATTTATAATGGTGTTAAATATATAAGAAGTGTTTTTAATGTATAAGGGGCATCGCACTCAGAGGCTTGCTATGTGAAAGGGGGTCACCAGTACAAAAGTTTGAGAACCACTGGGCTAAACCATCGGCTTAACTACTTCAGCCCCCGTGAGTGACAGTGGCTACGTCAGCAGAAGCAGGCCTTCTCCTCTCCCCCTTCCCGCCGGCTGACATAGCGCTGTCCACACCGGTGCTTATGTCAGCATAACTTATGTCACTCAAGGGGATGGTTTATTCGCACCTTTGAGTGACATAAATTATGTTAACATAAGCTGTAGTATAGACATGGCCTTAGTGATGTAGTTTGCTCTTCACAATTATATTCTCACCTGTCTTTGTGCAGAACTTCTGTTGAAAGGGAGTTCCGCATGTGGAATGAATAAAATGTTTGTGATTTAAAGGGAGATTTAAGTTCCCAGTTAGAAGCTGGGTCTGTAAGACTGGCTTGTAGGTGGTGGCACCAAAGGAGAGACTTTTAGAATAAATTCAGGCTAACAAAAAAAATTAAAAGGTGATATTGAATGTTATTGTCCTGTCATGTTTTTTATAATAGTGAACTCTTTCTGAGTGACAAATTTGTTTCGATAATCTGTCTTCAAAGGCAGATAGATTCAGAGGAGCTCCAAAAATTGCCTCTTTCCCTGTGTGCTATTGAACCACACGTGGGCTGCTAGGAAAACTCAGCTATCAGCTTAGAACTTAGCTTTCGGAGGTCAATATTAGTTGCAGGCCCCACCTTTTGGAACTTGTTCCCCCTTACTATTAGAGCCAGAGTTTCAAATCAAGAAATTTATTTTAATTTTTTTTTATTTGTTTAGGCTTTTGTTTATGGATATTTTAGGCCAACCAAAAAGTGTAGGAATTTCCTAAGATTTGAATTCTGTATGTTTTTTAATTACTGTCAGAGACCTATGTAGACGTTTATTACAGATGCTGTATAACACCTAGAACATCAGGCTGATGAAGTTTCAGTGAGCATTCTTTCATACAGATTACATGATATGTATTTTATCACTACTAACCAATGGACTTAAGTACTAAGTTGTTTAATTAAAAACTAAAATTCTTATTTTAATATGTAACTTATAGGAAGCGCAGTCTTATGCAGATGACAACAGTTTATTGTTTATGGAGACATCGGCTAAAACATCAATGAATGTAAATGAAATATTCATGGCAATTGGTAAGTATTTTTAAATAGAAGCTATGTTTTCAGGCAACTGGTTTGTATGTAGTCCTTTTCTAAAGTTCATTCTATCCTAGCCTCTGAGTGGAATATTACCCAACTTTTCTCTCCTTCTTAATTGGATTTCCCTCTCTGTGGCAGTCTTCAGAAAAGATGCTAGAGAAGCAGTCCTTTTTAAGGTTCTAAACGTCAGTCACTTAAGAACAGTCTGGCTGCAGCCTCATCACATGCACCAAGCATATCCCCTCATACCATCAGAACAAGAATCCTTGCATCACTTCTGAACCTAAAACTTCTGTTTAGCAAGTTGAACTTGCTATCACAGTGTAGTTGTTTAGGGTCAGTGGTCCATTTTGTCTGAGCTTCTAACAGAATGAGCAAAGAGACACACTTCACTATATATCAAAATATATTTATCTTGTGATGCAGGTAAGTAGGAAATGTTTGACTTGCAAAAATTTTGCTTTTAGGAAAAGGCTAGTAATTCTTCTTTTAAAACAATCTAAAGGTGTGCAAGTGAAAAGGATATTGATACTCTATACCAGTGGTTCTCAAAGTTGGTCCGCTGCTTGTTCAGGGAATGCCCCTGGCGGGCTGGTCCGGTTTGTTTACCTGCTGTGTCTGCAGGTTCGGCCGATTGCAGCTCCCACTGGCCACGATTCGCCGTTCCAGGCCAGTCTGGGCTGCGGGAAGCGGCATGGGCAAAGGGATATGCTGACCGCCGTTCCTGCAGCCCCCATTGGCCTGGAGCGGCGAACCACGGCCAATCTGTGGATGCAGCAGGTAAACAAACCAGCCCAGCCTGCCAGGGGCTTTCTCTGAACAAGTGGCAGACCGGCTTTGAAAACTGCTCTATACGATTCTACACTCTTTGAGGCCGGAGTTGTGCCGTGTTCATGTAGGGTCTAGAACTTCTTGTAGGCTTTACCAGAGATAAATAATGATTATAACTGTTGTTGAAAAATGAATTTTTTTTTTTAAAGGAGCATGGGGAGCAATGTTTTTATAAATACTGAGTGGAAATGTGTAGAACGCTTCAATTTTGTGAACACTTTTCATGGAGACTCTAAATCAAGTTCTTACAACAAACCTTTTGGTGGCCTCAAAGTGCAGCCACCAACTCTTGCTGGTGGCTGCTCTGACAATTTTTCCTAAAATACTTCATTAACTTTAGGAAAAACAAACAAATATAAATATTTTAACTGTAGGAAAAAGAAATAAAAACAAATTGTAATCTGTCTATGTAGGGTTTTTTTGCTTTGCAGACTCAGTAAGAAAAATAGTGTGCAGTTGTCTCTCTTCTTTATTGGATCTAAACAGAATAAAAACACAAATAAGGTGCTTTGAACGGTCTTGTCTCTTTTCTTATTGTTCCTTTTGCTTTTTTGTTTTTTTTGTCTTCTTTTTTTTTGCTAGCTACTAAGTGTGCTGTGAGAAGTGATGTCAACAAACACTCAAATAAACCTCTACCCCGCTATAACACGGTAGTGGGGAGCCAAAAATCCCTACCGTGTTATAGCTGAAACCCCATTATATCGGGGTAGGGGCGGCAGGACTCAGGTGGTGATTTAAAGAGCTCCGGGCTCCAGCCGCTGCGGGGAGCCCCAGGCCCTTTAAATTGCCAGCGAGCCCCAGTCACGTTAGCCTTTTACGTTTTACAGGCATTGAATGTTAGTGCAGTCCTAGTTGCATACTCAAAATGTATGTAAAATTGTGGACACTGCAGAGTAACCTCATTAAAATCAGAATTGCAGTGGAGGCCTAATATTGCGGGATCTGCAATTTTCATTATATCACAAATGAAGTAGGGGCTTATTTATAATGTTTATCCCTTAAGTATAATTTTGACTGTAAGTGCACTTTGATCTTGTGGTCTCTTTAAAATTAAATAATTACAGACTATAAACAGAATACAAATTTACTAAAGGTCTGCCGATAGTTGTTTAGCCCAAAAGTATACAGATCCCACGTCCTGTGGTCATGCTTAAGTTTCATTATGTTGGGGGGGGGGATCCCCAAGAGATAAGGGGACTTACCATATTTGTTTTATGAAACTTTCAAACTGCCATAAACTTTAAAATGAAAATAGTGTTTTGAATTTCATCCATGGAAATAAAACTATTATTACTCATGAGAACTATTGAAGCAGGAAGCAAAGCAAGCATGTCTTCAAGATGTGCAAAATGTCCCATTCAGCAATCTAGAGATAAACACAGGAATAGGTGTAAAACTCGAACAAAAAGTATCAAATGGCCACATAGTCGTAAGTGTTGCATTTTCACTATGATAGGTCCATATAGTCTATTTGGCTAAGTGGTATTACACTTCATCATGTAAAATAAATGGAAGCATTGTAATTTCTTAAAACCAAATGTTTCATATATTGTGCTCCCTTCTTTGTTCATATTAAACAAGGGTGCACCTGTGATCTAATACATATATTATCCAGGTATAAAAATAAGGAAAATTTAGTAAATATGCTGTGGTGATGTTAAAAGATCACTTAATGTTCATCAATTCAGAGTGTTTAAAGGTCTAACAAATATGTAGGGAGAGGAAAAAGTCAGTATCTTTATGATAAATATTTGCGGGAGTCCTGGATTTTGATGTTAAAAAAATGCCAACCTGTATCTGTGTCCTTATTTAAATTTAAAACCAAATTAACTTTTAATGGGCCACTCTTGAATCCTCATACACTGACTTTCTGCTGTTCCTTTTAACTAGGCCTAGAAATGTAATTTTTTTTTGGGGGGGGGGGGGGGAGCAGGGGGGTTGGAACAGATGCCCCTAGGGTAGAAGGATCTTTCCCTGCTGCGTTCCTGCACGGCCCTTTTCTTTGTCAGGGCTGCCTGAAGTGCAGACTCCATCTTGGCCACGAGGGCGCTAAAGTTACATAAACAAATCTCCATATGTCCTCTGCAAACTCTTATTCCCTGCTAGCTACTGGGATTATTATCGCTAAGGATTCAAACACGCATACAAACCCTATGTATTCTATTTCTTCAGGGGGAATAAAGAACAGAATTTCCATGTAACTCTAGTATGATTTAAAGTTAAAGGTATTCTACTGTGTGAGATGGAGAGGGTGGGAGTCCCTGCCCTTCCCTCTCCCCCATCGCGCAAGTGTGAGAAGATCTAATTCACTATCTTAACAAATGGTGCAAAGTGCTGTGTCTCATTCTCTATCACGTGATAACAAGACTAAGACAAAATTGTGCTTAGTCTTAAGGGCTATCTGAACTAAGACGTAGATCGCAACAGTTGAAGCACTCACTAAACTACTGTAATAATTCCCTCCAGGCCCACGCCAACCCCGTTTCTCAATAATAGAGAAGATTGTAACTCTGTTCTGGAACTGTATAGAGACAGTTCTAAGCAATATATCTAATGCTTAAACGTTAATTTCCCATTTACAACAACTTCTTAATTTAATTTTAAGTAATCTCTGCAATATAGATTGAGAATCTGACACCCAAGCAAGGATTCTTCTATTACTCATGGTGTCTATAGCTGATAGTAACAGATAGATCTGATCAAAAACTTCTGAGTCCAGCAAGTTCCTCAAGTATAGAACCCACCATCGCCAAACATTGAGTAGTAGGAGAGAATAGATCAATTAGAGAATCTGAATCACATCCATATGACATAAGAAACGTTTGCAATTAGACACACACACTGCTACTGTGTGAAAAGAAAATGTATAACAATTTACTTGTATCCCACAATCGGAAGTATATTGTAGTAGTTAAGAAAGTGCACATAAAGAAGACGATCACTACTTAATAAAGATAACTCGAGAGAAGATAGTTGTGATAGAGGCTATTGTTTTCACGAATAAACCCTACACTCTCAGTGTCTTTGTCAGCTAATGTTTTATACACTTCTCCTCGTACATAGTTGCACGCATTTCAAAATGAAATAAGCAATCCATGGCGTGGACAACCCAAAATCGGAATGCTGCAGATTGTAGAGTAGAATACTAAGATTCATGTATCGAACTTATCATTCCCACAAGTAGATCCAGCCACCCACGCTCCTGAAAACAGCCTAGAGGACTCCAGATTCCGTATGAACTCTATGTCCCTATTCAGAAGATGGAACAGGACTTCCTTCTCTGCCTTACATTATAGATGTGAGCAAATGTGGAAATGAGAATTGCAACTGCAAACATGTGCTGATGATAGCTAGATCGTAATCTCCATCTTACTAGACTAGGCATGTGACATCTCTGTAATACACTATGCCACATAGTAAGAAGAACATAAAACAATAATAACTCAGAATCAAAAGAACAAACAACAGCTCAAAAGAGATCTAAGCACTGAGAGAACAATGCCTAACAGTCCACAAAGAAATCACTGTGAAGAAGAGATGCCTTTTACACTGCTTCTATGCAAGAAGTTAAAAACAGAATGTGTTTACACCACACTGCAGAGGACACAGGACATTGGGAAAGCTAATCCAAAAACTTTCAAGCTGTCCAAAGCTGGTTGTTGAGATGCCTTCTCGTCCTCTGTAAGAGCCGTTGAGAACTATGAATAGAGCTCCAGACAATTATACTATTACTCAGTCTTTAGGGAGCGAGACTTCCTTAATGACTTTGTCCGAACTAGGATAAAGTGCGGAAGCGCAGGACATTATTGTGGCGAACACCCACAAATGTAAAGAAATGAAGCACTTCCTAGGCTTCACCGACCTATCTCAGTCATCCTAGCGTGCAGAGCACGCATGGTGTAGAAACTATACAACATCCCAGTAACTCAATCTCGCTGAGCATAAAATAATCCCTTCTGAAAAGGTGATCACAGAATTTACCATCTGAATTCATAATCTCGACTGTGCGAAAGGAAAGGAGGAGATATCATCACTGCGGTCATAATTAATACGGTCGAGACTATTTGCCAGTTACAGAAGCGCGGTGATAGCATAGTAAAGCCACACCCAGTACCCTATTGACCCTAAGTCATCAGCCACAGTCTATGTTCAATACGTCGACTTCAATCATAGAGATGGTGACATTGGTCACGCTTCGTGTTTCTCCTTTGAACCCCACTAAAAGAATGCCATCTTAGAAACCCAAGCATTCCCCTCGCTGGCTTCAAAGTTTCTCCACCTAGGCTGCCAAGTGGGCATGTGGTGTACACCTTTATGAAATCTTACAGGAATTCAATATATTTTAAATTAAAAACACTTTTTTATATATTTAACACCATTATAAATGCTGGAGACAAAGCAGGGTTTGGAGCGGAAGCTGATAGCTCATGACCACTCATGTAATAGCCTGTTGACACCCTCAGTTTGTGAACCCCTGATTTAAATAGTACTTTATTGTACCCCCTGAGTATTTTAGTGAAGTACATAAACTTTATTTAACTCAATTTGTGTACAGTTTTCCATAGTACCCGCCACTGTAGTGTCTTTGTCAGCTTAATTTATACACTTTCTCTCTCATGTGCACGCATTCAAAAATGAAATTCACCCTGTGCACAGTGCCAGAACAAGGCCTATGCAATTAAGACTTAAAGTGATGCATGAGACTCGTGATGTCTCCCTATGCAGGGATACATTTAATCCCACATGAGAACTACATTCCAGAGCCGCCACCTCAAGAATGAGAAAATGGAAGAGCAGAATAACAGGAGTTAAAATACTTGCCTGACAGAAAAGAGGGAGATGTGGCATGTAGCAGGCATTTGCAAAATGGCCTTTGTAGACCTGTTGCTACTTGACTCTGCTAAATTTAAATGAACATTTCCATAAATGCTGGGGAAAAAGTTCTCTAAAAAGGGCAACGTAGAAAGCTTCATAGGGACCATACAATCACAAATTAAGGCATTGTGGAAGGAGCTGGTTCTGTGTGGTCACAGATAAGGTTTTTTTTATTTATTTTATATTTCCCATTCATACTGCCTGTTTGAATCCTTTAGGAGAAATTCAGTCTCTTGATTTTCCGCTAACCAACTGTAGTACCCAGAGGCTTGCTACGTGAAAGGGGTCACCAGTACAAAAGTTTGAGAACCACTGTCTTAATCGTACTTTTTCTGAATGACATATTCTGAAAGCCTAAAGCAGACAGATTGTGGAGTTACTATTTTTTGCTACATATCTTAAAAGGAAATATTCAAATAGCTTTCTTGGACTCAATAGTTATTTAAAACTTAGTACAATCTTGGCACTAATTTTTGCTCATGTTTCTTGTTAACCTTGTAGCTAAAAAGTTGCCGAAGAGTGAACCACAGACTGCAGGAGCCAACTCTGCCAGAGGAAGAGGCGTAGACCTTACTGAACCCACACAACCACCCAAGGCTCAATGTTGTAGTAACTAAACCTTCAGCTGCTTTAAACCGTCTTGAATATTCTTCTGCTTCCTAACTGTTAATAACAATGGAATTGGAGTGTTTAATCTGTCCAATGCAGCTTCCAAAACAGAAGAGACTAATGACATCGTCAAGTTTCTAATACAGAATTATTTTGTTTTTATCTTAATTTTTAACATGCATGTATCACTGGCTGTCATATTTCAGCAATAGAGGGAAGTGGAAACTGAATAAACTTGCTTCAGTTGAAAGGTTTTAAAAATCACTTGCCATTAGGGATATAGAAGAATTACATTTATTGATCTAACCAGCTAGTCCTCTATATCCAGGTATTGGTTACTGTTGTAATTGATAGAATTGGGACTCTTCAAACGTTTCTCTTGTGCTTTTAAAAAGAAAATCTTTCCAGAAACAGGGTCTACCGATACTTCAAGCTTATTTGCAGTATTCATGCAACCAGTTGTTTCTGCAAGTATCTACCATTTAAATATGCATTCCACATTTTCATAATTTAACTGCAAACAATACTTGCAGCGTTTTAAGAATTCTATGCTTGCAGAAAAATGGATTTTAGTTGTTACACTGTATGTAAATTATAGTCAGCCCAGTGGTTTAAAGAAAATAGTGATTAAAAATCAAGTTTAACTCCATATTTATCTGTTTATAAAGGCACAAACCAATGAATTCAACTTTACAGGATTTTTCTTCACAAACCATAAGAGCTCTCCAAGTAAAACAAAGACAAACTAGGTGTCTGTGATTTTTTTTTGTTGTTTTTGATCATTGCTGGCCATTACACAGTTTCTTATGTTTTTCCCCAAAGGAAAAAAATAGTCAGTGCACTAATAATTATGTACATTCAACTTGATTTTAAATTTGGATATTAATGTACTGTATATAGGGTACTGCATTGTAGTCTACATTTGTTTAATACTTTCTGTAATATTTAAGAGTTGCTTAAAGGTATACAAAATGTACAGTTACTTAAAGCTAACTTTTTCTCTTCCCCTAATCTAAAGGGGTTCTGAGTTCTTCCTTTATGGCTAGAACAGTAATAAATGATGCTCCTGTACCTGTAACAGAAGTACTGCTGTCTGTCAGTAATGAACTCTGCAGCCTTGTTTTCCAAAGTCCATTTTATTTTGATCTGTCCAGTCTATTGCACTAATTCTTTGTTATTTTCATTATATGAAATTTACCAAGTGTCAGAAGACGATTTAATCTATTTAAATGTTGAACTGCTAGCAGAAACTTGTGCAGATTATAAATTTGCAGTGATTTGGGCGTAGCAAGGAAAATGACAGTTCACCAGTGTTTAGTTTTATATTGAGGTGCTCAGGTTTGAATAAAGTGGTTATAAAACAGGAAAGCATTGTGATTAGTGTTTGTTCTTACCATGAATTCAACAAGAAATCTTTATTGAATTTTAGCAGTTAGTGCTTTCACACAATTACAAAAAAATGACTTTTGCCCCAAAATGGGTTGACCAAGTGAAGATGACACTTTAAGACTCATGTAACTTGACTTGCCTAAATCTAGGGTATATTTTCACACTCTGGTACTCTGTCCGGTAAGCACATTATACATTTTGAATATAATTAGGTATCTTATCACATCCATTTAGAAGTGCAACCAAAATAGTAATATTATCTCGAGAACCTGCTGCTAATGCAGTTTTTACCAGTTGTTTACTAATGTAATTTGCTGCACTGTCATAGAATGTTGCTGAATTTATTTCTCCTTTGCTGGCAATTAGTGAATGTGATCCACGATTATTAGACAGATATGCTTTTGTATCATCGTCAAACCGTTTCAATTCTTCAGAACCTTCTTGACTGCCAGAGGCTGACTGGATTATCTCTGTGTGTTGTGAACATGTTCCATGATTATTAGACAGACAAGCTTTGGTATCAGCTTGTTTTACGTGATCTTCTAACTGTTGCACTTCTTCAGAACTCTCTTTGTTAGAGCCTGGCTCCATCCTGTTTTCATTTTGCGAATCTCTTCTGTTGCATGAGCATGATTTATTATTTTGTTTCAGACTGCCTTCACATTGATTCTGGAGGAAAGCTTCTTTATTAAAATACCATAATTGGATTCTGTCTTGTAGGTCATTAATATCCATTGAACTACATAAATAGTCTTTATAGGGAACTATTGAATACTGATATTTGTGCATAGAAATCTCTTCTCGCTGGGCATATGTTTCCAAATAAGAGGTGAACATTCTTAGAGTTAATATAACCACTTCATTTTTATCCAGAACTTCCCAAAGCCCATTAGAAGCTAAAATAAGGAATTGACATGAATCATCTGTAGGGACAGATATGGTATATGGTACAGGAATAACAGATTTTTTCAACTTTGGATCTCCATGATGTCCAAGGCCACGAGTAGCTCTGATGAGCCCTTCAACTAGTCCTTTTGGTTCATTTGTGCTGATGTTTCCACCATTCTGAAGTATACGGTCTCTTTCCTTAGAATTAGAAGTGCTGTGTTCTTTGGTAAGGCAGTAGCTTTTTCCATTTTTGCATAAGACTGCATGTATATTACCTAAAGTAAAATAAGAACATTTTGCATTTCATAGTGTGACTATTTTTTTTTTTAACTAAACACTATTAGATGATTCACAATAATGAGCCATTTTGACAGGTGAAACCTTCTATTACCCCTTTAACTTAGTTTTTGACACATTTGCATGCTGACATCCACCCTTATGCTGTTCTGCTGGTCACTGGTCTCACAAATCTTTGCTGATTGAAGGAGTATCTGTACTTTCTAAAATGTCACTGTAGCATTCATTTTCAAAACTTTTAATGACTTGTAATTGAAATTCAAAATATCAGAATGTAGTCTTGTGTAAATGCCAGCAGCTGATAATGAATTTCAAACATAGTGCAGTGCTTGCAGACTGTGTTGGCCTAAAGGCTTAAACGCCTTTCTTAAGTAGCTATTTAAAATGTATACATTTTTTAAATCTTTTATAGTTCCAGAAAGAAAATAAACAGTTTAGCATTTCTTCTGGTTCCAGTCAGAATGTGCTTTTTAGTTAGTCTTTCACAGTGTAGTCTGTAGTCTTTCACTAACATAGGGTCTAAATATTTAGTACCTGTGTCTTTTGTAAAGAAGAGCAACATACGTTATTTTTTTGTAATTTATGCCATGATCAGATACTGCCGTGGTGGTTGTAATCTAAGCAATGAGATAGCTGTAACTGATTGATTATGCATAGTATGTATTGCTATTTACATTAAAATATTCTGCTTAGTTTTCCTGTCACCATGCTGTAGACGAAGAGTAGCTCCTCAATTACAGGGAATTGCTTATTTAAAAAGTACATGCTTTTGCGAGATCTAAAAGACTTATGCTGATATGATCTCTGAAATGGAAAATGCTTAAGTCTCAATACAAGGTACACATGGTAACAAAGCGCAAATTAGGACATGCCAGCTATAACTGGTTGTTCTCTGGAATAAGGTAATCAGAAAAAAAATAAGAAGTTGCATGATGAGCTGTTTGTAACCTCATATGAAAGGCCATGAAATTGACTAATTCCAGCTATATCAACTAATTTGACAATACCATTAATCTGTTCTGAGGATTAAAAGTACAATGCCCCTTTGCAGCCTGAGGTGGAGAACCTTTGAGCCAGCAGGGGGAAGAAAATGCTTGGGTCCTTCTAAGAATGGCATTTCACCTTTTAGTGGGTTTAGGGAAGAGGGACTCCATAGTAGATTTCCTGAATTGAAGAATGCAGTGGAAGACCACTGACTGGGGCACAGCCAGAGGGTGGTGGGGCTTCAGTTCCTTCCCCTGCCTGGAATGGCATACTGCATATGGCAGCAATGGTTCCTTCCCTCTTGTTTTGAGATAGAGTAGGATCAGGTTTCTGGACCTCAGAAGGAATTTTTCCCTTGCTGCTAGATTAGTCCTGGCAGGTTGAGTTTTTTCACCTTTCCTGCTGCAGCCTAGGAAGACTCAGAAGTTAGGATCGGTGAGGCTGGGAGGTGTTTATCTAGTTACAGCTTGTTGGGTGTCTAGTGCAGGTATTTGGTCCTGCTTCCAATTATACACCAGAATTGGAAGCAGTATTAGGGAAGCGCATCCCCTAAAGAAGGGAATAGATAAATTGTCTGGAGCTCCTAATGTCATCCTCAACCTACTTACAGAGGGAGGGAAAGGCTCCAGCAACCATGCTTAGGATCAGGTTGAAAGTTTTGGAGTAGCTCTTTCCCAGATGTCCTGTGTCCTCTGGCAGTGTCTGAGACAATTTTACTCTGAAAAGTGTAAAAAAGGCATCCTCTTATACAACAGTGATCCCTTTGTGGATTTGGAGACATAGGTTCTTGCTTACAAGACCTAACTTTTTTTACTGTTTTTTTTTTATTATTTTTTTTTTCTTGTTAGCATTGCAGAGCCAGTAGTGAGCTGGATTCTATTCTTTGTGTCAACAAAATTGTTTGCTAAATTGAAATCAGTTACACCTTTGCAAGTCCAATGAAGGCAGGTGAGAGTCCCACTCTGATGAACCAAAGGAAGTTTGCCAAACCAGGAATTGGAGTCTACAGATGTCCCCAAGAGATGGGTGGCTGATTAATGTGGGGGAAATGAAAACAGTTTAGATGGTCCCCTGACATCTACAATAGTATCTTTCCCTACTCTACAAATCTGCAGGCATCCCATTTTGGTTGCTCACCATATGCTCCAGAAACTCCAGTTCCCCTTTCATGTATCAAGAAACACTGCATACACAATTCCTAAAACACTCCTATAAAGCCTTTGTGTGGTGACCTCAGCAATTACTGGGTGACTGCAAATGTATGCATGGCCCAAATATACGTAAATGTAAAAGTGAAAGTATGAGTATGGTGTTTTTGCATGTGCACACTAGAAGCATGTGATTTGGAGTCAGACTGTTAGCATGATTTGTTAATTATGATTTCTAGGTGTGATATGTTAAATGAGGTTCCCTTAATTGGATACTTCCTCCTCTACCCCAGTGGTTTGCATGGGTAGGTTTTATGCTGAAGGAACTTTTCCTGTAACCAGCAGAGTTCTTGGTGATTGTATTAGACTGTACCATACTTATAGAGACACGAGTATGAGAAGCTTCTGGTGGCAGATCATTATATAATGCAGAGATGCTACATTATATTAAAATTTAGTGAGACTGAATGAGTTCTAGCATGATTTTTGCTAACCTCACAGTCCAGACCGACAATCTCTCTTTATTGCAGAAAAGGGTTGCTTTCTGAGAATTATTACATGGTGGTTTTATGATCCAACTGTCTAGTTTTCAGTTTAGCCTTAAGAGACTACCACATTTTCTTGTCTGTTACTGTAAAATTGAACCTAGCACTCAACACTTGTAAGATGATGCACTAGCTCTCCCTTGGCATGGGGGAGAGGGAAGGGCAGGGGGAATCAAGCTTCATCTTAACAGTGTATGAATCTAATGCATTTAAAACAAATGGTTCAATGGGTAGTTAGACTTCATTTTTATTCAATGTAATTGAATAAAATATCAAATGATGGATTGTGGTGGTTTTTTTTTTTAAATCCTTTTGAAAAGATTGGCCCAAAGTACCTCAAAATGACTCCAAGCCCTTTTTCATTATCTATGTTTGACCTGGACCATGTGGTTAATAAAGCCTAAGGTGAAGCTTGGATTGGGAGTGGGGCATAGGACAGAGCCTTTTAGATATGAGGGGGCTGAGGAATCATCCCAAACTTGCTGAATTTGGTCCACGTTACCATCCCATTGAACTATACAGGCTTTCCCTTACTACATGAAGTGACAGATGGATTCCAACATTTTCCAGGCTACCAGTAACCGATGACTCAAACAAATAGGTCTGAATGGAGTTCCCATTTCTCCCAGATTAAGTGCAATTCATAGTCACAGCTGGTTTCCAAGTACTAGTGGGATAGGAGCACTTAAAATGCTCATAATTGTACATGCTGATCTAACCAGCCATTGTCAGATACTTGTTTGGGGCAATGGAGAGTGATGTCTTTAGATGTTCTTAATCAGAAGGCACTAGTGCTACAAAGTCTCAAAATGTAATGATCTGAGATTATTTCCATGCCGAAAGCCACTTTTTTGTTTCTATTTATCCTGGGTCTTTCTACTCAGCTGTAGAATTTGATTTAGTCTGGGAATGATCCTACTTTTTGTTCTGTTTTGAGACCTGTGACACATCTGCAAAGCAGTTGAATACTTTGCTTCAGATCCCACAAGGACTTTGTGTACACTAGTGAATTTACCCCCAAAAAATTCCCCAGGGAGATTTAATGAACAGAGAGATAATTAGTGAAAGCTAACAGTGCCTTGTTTAGAATAGGGCTACCACTGTGCATCTGAACTGTGGATAGCAGTAGTGAGAATTTATTGGTAATATTCCCTATTGTAATTGTCAATTGACTTAATTGTGGCTATTGCAGCTATAGTCAGGCAAAAACAGGATTCTACTGAAAACAGAATCAGATCTGAGCAGAGCTTCCACCTAAAATACTCCCAAAGGAGAAAAGAATCTGCATAAATTACCCTTGAACATTACATTTCAAGAGTAGCACTAGCTCTCCTCCCCCTGTAACAACAGAATAAAAGAGGAGATTACTTTCAGTAGGCTTTGACACAGTACTATAAACAGCAGAAGCAGTCACATCCTTGTCTAAACCCATGCACCTGAGCTGCTACTAATGCCAGTGTTTTGTTGGGGTGTGCAGGGGGTAAAATTCCCTAGTGTAGACATTTGCATATGTGTCTCTACTTAAGTTTGACCCATGTTTGGCTTAAGTTTTCACCAAGGTTAAAATGAATGAGATTTGGAGAAAGGGAAGACTTCTGATTTTTGTGCCATGTCCCACACTAAACCTTCAGTTTTCCTTCCTTAACTGTTTCTTCCACCTTTCTATGCTGGGCACTTTTCCTGCATCCCTCAAAGTCTTGTAATTATACCAGTGATCCTAAATGTTTGCTTAATTTACAGCTGTAAATCAAACATACTATCAGATATATGGATGAACTGTCTTATAAAATAAGTTCGATACTTATTGTCTGACATTAACATCCATTGCACAGGGTTTCATCTTGTACCCTCCAGAATGTCAAATAAAACCTCTTACCACTAAACTTGCCTTAGATTTTTTCTTCCCCATTGTAATTGGGGGAGAGGGGAGTGCACCAAAAAAACACCCAACACCCCCAGCCCCAAAAAACAATCACTCCATATGTCAATAACTTACATACCAATGTTAGCAATATGCAGTATCCCAGTACTGCTTTCGGATGGATTTGCTGAATTATTAGTGTTGTTTTCAAGCAGCATTGTCTCCTCTTGTTCCTTGATGCTCTTTTCATTACTGATCCTTTCCACTAAACAGGTAACAGCTGTACAGCTACTCCAGCGAACTTTGGAAACCTCATTCCTTCCAAGTCGTAAAAGTCTGTCCATTCTCCAAAAAGACTTTGCATATGTTTTGTGAATCCATTCATAAGTATTGGGCTTGGTTGTCTTATCACTGTCTGTTTTACTAGAGAAAACCTTTTCCTGATCCCTGTAATTTCCCTTGATTACTGTGGCAAAAGAATCTAGGATCTGTTCCTCATTTCTACTCACTTTGTAAGAGGAATCAGTCTGAGACAGTTGGTCAAGAAATAAAAGTGGAAGCTCTGCTGAAACTGTCTCAGCAGCAAACACACCATGATAGCCATCGAATAAGCCCAAAAAACACGTATCTGACCTATTTCCAAAATTATCTAGCACAATGAATGTATCTTCCATATCTGCTCGCCATGTTGAATTTTTGTCTTGGCAGACTGCTAATGCTTTTATTAGAGAATTGCTTACTTTCTTGAGGTATCCAGAACTGTCGTCAATATTATCAACATTAAAATATGAGGTGCCCTTTGATTTATTCTTAAGTAGCTCTAATGAACAATCAATCTTCTGTTTGTCTCTTTCAGTGTATTTAGAAAGCTTGATCAGTCTTGAAATTACTTTCTGTCGCTGAAGTAAAAGTTTGTTGGTGTCCATTTCAATCCATGGACGATGATAACCCAGTAGAGCTAGGGCTTTGTGCTCTTTTTTATGATAAAAAAGTTGATGTGGGTATATTGTTTGTTGACATATTGAACAAAGAACTGGAATATCCCCAGAACCTACTCTTCTGGGCACAAAACCATCCTTCTCAGCCTGATCTTCCTCATGTCTGTAGAGTTCAAAGTCAGCTGTTTTTGAGGTACTTTGTAAATTTGGTTCCCATGTCATTCTGCAAAAGGAGTTGAATGTTATTAAAATCTCCTTTTAATATCCAATACAACTACAATCATTTAGCCTTCATGCATGCCCTCTTTTAATCTCAAAATTATTAGCATTATTTTATATTCATGTATATGTCCAAGAATCTGAAAGATTTAAGCTGAATGCACGTGGTATATAAAATTACTAACTAAGGTTACAAAGACAAGCACTCAAGTTAGGAAATGCCAGAATTCAGGGCACAGGCTGAACAGCACTCACACTGCATAAGCAGCTTATTCAGTGTTTTTATTTTATCTTTGTCCAATGTATAAGGTCCCACTCCTTATTTACAGCACACTATTAAAACACTTCTCTGAATACAGAATTATTAATTTCTTCATGGGCTTTTGTATGGGTCTCATCACTTTTGTAGCTGAATGCTTCACAAACTTTATTTTCACAACACCCTGGTAATAGGGCACTATCCCCATTTTACAGATGTGGAAGAGAAGCACAGAGAAATCAAAGTAATTTTGGATGCCTAATTTGAGACTTCTCACATCAAAGAAATATATGTAAATAGCACTTTCTTCAAGCGATTGCTTATGTGTATTCCACAATAGATGTGCGTGCTCACCACATGCACTGGTGTCGGAAGTTTTTCCCCTAGCAGTACCCGTAGGGGAGCACCCCTATTGGCCCCTGGAATGGCATCTCCATGGTGCGGTATAATGGGAGCTGTGCGCTCCCCCCACCCTCAGTTCCTTCTTGCTGCCAGTGAAGGTGCTTTGGAACTGCTTTGCTCCAGCTTTGCTGTAGTTTGTCCCCAGAGCTCTTGTTCGTTCAGTGTATGTGACCTGTAGTTTAGTTTAGTTCAGGCGTCAGCAACCTTTCAGAAGTTCTGTGCCGAGTCTTTATTTATTCACTCTAATTTAAGCTTTCGCATGCCAGTCATACATTTTAATGTTTTTAGAAGGTCTCTTTCTATAAATCTATAATATATAACTAAACTATTGTTGTATGTAAAGTAAATTAGGTTTTTAAAATGCTTAAGAAGCTTCATTTAAAATTAAAATGCAGAGCTCCCTGGACTGGTGGCCAGGACCTGGGCAGTGTGAGCGTCATTGAAAATCAGCTGTGCCACCTTTGGCACGCGTGCCATAGGTTGCCTACCCCTGGTTTAGTTAGTGCGCCCATGCCCCTTGCCCCAGGTTTAAGTTGTGCAACGCTTGTAGGTGATGGATCCAGTGAGTGATCTGCACACAGGCTGTTTATGCTGTTTGGGTGAAACCCATCTCAGCGATAGCTGCAAGATTTGCAAGTTGTTCAAGCCTCGGACCGAGAGGGAGACACATTAGGCTCCAGGCCATCCTGATGGAGTCAGCATTGACCCTGACTTCAGTGCACTGCTCTGAGTCGGCACCAGGTACTGCGGTGTCAGTGTGCAGTGACCCCGTCACCATTTACCAGTCAGCACTCACTGTTCCCTGTTCACGGGGCATGCTAAGAAGGGTAAGAAGAGGCCTCCTCCGCCGTGGCACCAGAGCAAGACCAAGGGAGAAGATAGACATGGGGTCGGCAACCTTTCAGAAGTGGTGTGCCAAGTCTTCATTTATTCACTCTAATTCAATTTTGCGTGGATTTATACTAATTAGGATTGGATTGAGGTTGGGGATTTTTGTCAATAAGGTACTCCACATCAGTGGCCTTCAATTTATCTGTGCTGAAGTCAGAATGAAGGGATTCTGTCTAAGAGAGGGTTTGGGTCTAAACCAGGGGTCGGCAACCTTTCAGAAGTGGAACGCAAGTATTTTGAGCCAAGGGGGATGAATATTTTTACACTCACCCTGCTCCTAACTCCCTAGTGGTCGAGTCGGTCAACCACAGGGAGCGGCAGGGCCAACCAGCCCCTACTTCAAAAAATAAAGATTCAAGGAAGCTGAATTCATTTGGCAGAAAAATGTATTCCTCCTTGAGCTTCCAGTTATGGGTGGTGAACAATCAGGCTCTCTCCTGGGCCAGTATGAGTTCAATCTGTGGGACTCTCTGCCAAAGTTCGAGGACTCCCTTCAGGAGCGTGATAGGAAGGAGTTTGAAGCGTTGGTGGAATAGGGTACAGTGGCTGCCAGGGAAACCTGCAGGCAGCATCGGATGCGGAGGACATGTCTGCACGGTCCATGGCCTCCACGGTGTCCATGAGAAGGGTGTCATGGCTCCTGCTGTCTGGGCTGTCCAGTGAGGCGCAGACCTTCTTTCAGGACCTCCCGTTTGATGGCAAAGATCTGTTTGTGGAACAGACGGACGTTGTTAGGTTCGTGGGAGCTACAGGCCTACCCAGAGTGCTCTGCAAGTACGAGGCCCACACACACTGTGAGTTATTTGGCTTTAATGAAGGTAAATGACACACCCACAACGGGGACTCCGGGCGTTGCTGTCACGGAGGCGGGGAACCCAGGCACCGAAGCTTGGCCTGGTATGGAGTCCAAAGGCGGGACCGAAGCCATGCAGATATATATACAGGGTGCAAAAACAGCTCATACATATGCAAATAGGGGCTTTCTACAGGTCTGCCCGCCCCTTGGCTTAAGGCCAGGGACTTTCCACAGACTCTTGGCCTAGGGCCATACAAAGCGGTTCTTACTGGTTTGCGCAGGTTATGCTAGCATGCTGTGACCTACAATAACCTTTATACTGGCAGCTGTGTCTTACAATAACCTATCGCTGAGAAAGCGTAAACACCCTAGCTAGGCCATAACACAGTCTTCCGCGGTCCCATACAGACGTAAAACTGCATGGCCTGAAAGACTCCCACACTACGCTTATGGCTCTTGGCCTCTATGTTCCAGCTCTGGCTAGACCTAAGTTTAAGCTGCAGCAGGCTCCTGCCCAGGTCATCCACTCTAAATACGAGCCCCCTTATAAAAAGTCGTGGGACTATAAGAAATGCCTTCAGAGGCAGTGTTGGTCTGCCCCCCAGCCTGGGTCCTCCAAGGACAAACAGGCAGGGAAACAGCAGTTTTGACTGTATGCCCGTGGGCGACCTACCAGTTCACATCAGGGATCCACCCTCAATAAAGCTTCCCTTCTCTAACCAGTTGTGTGCTTTCCTCCCGGAGTGGTCACGGCTGACCTCAGACTGATGGGTCCTCAGCACCATCTGCTGGGGCTACACCCTCCAGTTTACTTCTACCCCACCCAACCACCCTCCGCCCCCATTGCCCCTGGGGGACACCTCTCACGAGGCTCTGCTCAAGCAGGAGCTGAGGCAGCTCCTGGGCTTAGGAGCAGTGGAAGTGGTGCCAGTAGAGTTCAAACACAAGGGGTACTACTCCTGCTATTTCCTTATCCCAAAGGCCAAAGGGGGGGAGCTCAGCCCATCCTGGACCTGCGAGGCCTGAACCAGTACATGGTGAACTTCCACATGGTCTCCCTAGCCTCCATCATTCCCTGCCTGGATCCCGGGGACTGGTACACCGCCCTCGATCTGCAGGACGCATACTTCCACATCCATATATTTGAGGGGCACAGGCACTTCCTCCGTTTCACTACCAATTTACGGTCCTCCCATTTGGTCTGCCTCCACTGTCCCCGGGGTATTTGCAAAGTGTAGGTATGTGGTGGCCTACTTCAGGCACTGTGGGTTCCAGATTTTTCCTTATCTGGACAACTGGCTGGTCAAGGGCAGCTCCTGGTCACAGGTACAGAATCACGGCGCGCTCCTTCTGTCCACATGCACCACTCTGGGCCTGTTGGTAAACAACACCAAGTCCATATTAGTCCCAGTTCAATGCACAGAGTTTATTGGGGCAGTCCTGGACGCCATGTCGGCCAGAGCCTCCCTCCCACCAGATGGGTTCGAGACCCTAAAAGAGTTCATCGACACAGTCATGAGGTTTCCAGTGACAACAGCCAGAGTGTGTCTCCAGCTCTTGGGTTACATGTCGGTGTGCACTTTTGTGGTTTGTCATGCCAGACTCAGAATGAGGCCCCCCCCCAGCTCTGGTTGGCCTCGTGTTCTTCCAGGCTAGAGACAGGATGGACAAGATCCTCACTGTGCCCGAACTGGTGATCGCCTCCCTTCGATGGTGGTCTTCCCCAGGGAACATGCTCTGCAGGGTCCCGTTCAGAGGCAGGCCACTGTCGATGGAACTGGTGTCCGACGCATCAGACCTGGGGTGGGGAGCCCATGTGGGAGACGTTCAGACCCAAGGGCTGTGGTCAGCACAGGACCTGGCCCTCCACATAAACATCAAAGAGCTCAGGGTGGTCTGGCTGGTGTGTGTGGCCTTCTGTTCACACCTGGAGGGCCATGTGGTCATGATCATGTCAGCTATGTGGGTCTCAGAACTCAGGGCCCTGACCTCTGAGCCCCCATACACAGTGTTCCATAAGGATAAGGTCCAGCTCCGCCCACATCCTTCATTCCTCCTGAAGGTGGTCTCCACCTACCACATGGGTCAGGACATTTTCCGTCTGGTCCTCTGCCCCAAGCTCCATGCATCCAGTGAGGAGTGCCACCTCCACACGCTGGATGTGAGATGGGCTCTAGCTTTTTACCTGGAGCAGACTAAGCCATTCAGGAAGTCTTCGGAGCTATTCATCGCCTTGGCCGAATGCATGAGGGGTCGGTCAATTTCCACTCAGTGGCTCTCCAACTGGATCACCTCGAGCATCCGTATCTGTTATGACCCGGCAGGAATCCCTCCGCTGTCAATTGTGAGGGCACACTCAACTCAAGTGCAGGCCTCGTCGGCTGCCTTTTTGGCCTGTGTTCCCATCCAGGAGGACACTTGCAGGGCTGTCACGTGGTCTTCAGTTCATACTTTCACCTCACACTATGCGATCGTCTCCCAGACCAGAGACGACGCTGGGTTCAGCAGGGCTGTGCTCTGTCCTGAGAATTTGTAAACTCCTACCCACCTCCAACAGATATTGCTTGGAATCACCTATTGTGGAATACACATGAGCAATCACTCAAAGAAGAAAAGATAGTTACCTTTCCATAATTGGTGTTCTTCGAGATGTGTTGCTCATGTCTATTCCACATCCTGCCCTCCTTCCCCTCTGTCAGAGTTGTCTGGCAAGAAGGAACCTGAGGATGGCGGGGAGAGCGCACAGTGCCCCTTATACTGCGCCATGGAGGCGTCACTCCAAGGGTCACTAGGGGCACTCCCCTACAGGTACTGCTAGGGGAAAATCTTTGGACACCATTGCACATGGCGAGCATGCACACCTATTATGGAACAGACTTGAGCAACACATCTCGAAGAACACCAGTTATGGAAAAGGAAACATGCATCTCCCGTTGACAATAATTTTAGCTGTAAAAACTCAGCCCTAAGGTCTCAAGTGGAAAAATACTGTGTGTTTATGTAATTAAGACTACCATAACGCATATGCACAAAGGGACTGAATTAGGTGACCTTAATTCTGGCCTTTTCCTAACTTTTGAGTGTTTGACTTTGGAACTTTATGTTCTTTAATAAGTTTTTTTGTGTGTAATTTCCTAGCTTTTAAAAAAAGCAAACTGAAAAAACAACACGGCCATGCTGTGGCTTCATATTGACTCCTTCATGGTTCATAAGCAGGACTGCAAGCTTTAGATCCACAGCACAGACCTCTGTCACTTGAGCTAAGGGAACAACTGATACTAATAGGAGGTTGTCACCCTCTGTGTGAAGCAGCACTAGAAGGGGATGAAATGCATGCTTTTCTAGTGGATTTCACACATATTTGCTGACAACAGAGGAATGGTGGGACTCTGAGATCTTGAGTTCCATTTCAGTTTCTGCAGGACAGTATTCTCTAGTAGGCATAGACTCTTCTGTCCCTGTGCCTCTCAAACCTAACCTCTTTTGCTAGTCCTTTCTCTCCTTGTCTCTAAATTCCTCGTCCAAGTCTCTACTCCCCATGCTCCTTGTCCCACTCTCCAATCCCCCAGACTCCCCATCCAAGTCCCAGTCTTTCCCCAATCTTGACTCCCAGTTTCCCATCTAAACAACTTGTTCTAATCCCCACCTGCCTGTTTGTCCAATCCCAGTCTTCTCCCACACTGGTTCCATGTCTCCTTGCCCAGCCAGTCCCAGTATAATCCCTCCCTCTCCCACCTGCCACCGCCACCATTTCCTTATTTTAGTCTACTCTTTCCATCCCATCTCATCCCCAGGTCCAGCTCTTGTCCTCTTTTCATTTCAATCCTACTCCTCCACGCTGCCTGTGAATCAGCAGGGGAAACGCTGAAATCACAGGAGAGAGAGTTTCCCTGTTCTCAGCAATTAAGCCTGACACTCCTGGAGCAGCAAGTGCTGACAAAGTCTTGTTTAATCACTGCAGCTCCAGCATGTAGCATGTTCAGTGCAGATGGAATTGTCAGGGAATTTAGCTAACAACCACTAACAAAGTCTCTATGGAGCATATGTGAACTGAGATTTTTCCAGGGCCTTATAACTTGACATATTTGGGATGATTTGCCTAGGGGTGTCATAAGGCACACAATTGACACCAGGATGAAACCCTCCACCAAATTCCTAGTCCCTGCTTTAGAGCATGGGGCACAGGAGCATCTCAGTTATAAGAATTTGTTTAACATGGGCAAAACAATGCGGTTTTCCTAGTCTTATTCTTGGAAACAAACAAAAATTAAAAATAAATAAATTAAAATTAAATCAGTCTGAAGCATGGAAAAAATCCACTCAAACAGTTAAAACTGTAAGTGAAAGAAGGTTTTATAATGGGAAGTGGCAGACAACCTTATCGATAGGTGGCACTACCAGCTCTGCTTATAATATGTAGTGGCTAAGAATCATGCAGATGGTATTATGAAGCACTTAAACGCTCTCCTGTGCTTATATTACTGTAATGTGATATGATATGTATAAAAATCACAACTCCTTAAATAGCATTGCCTCTATCTATTTGTCTAGAGAAACTAGTGTGTGTACATAGGCCCTCAGATACGACAATGATAGGTAAGTATAAGAACCTAGAAGTGTTGTGTGTGGCATGGCTAACTACAGTATACAGCATTCTATCTAGCAAATACACATACACGCTCTGTTTGTATGTATGAGTACATATGTATAAATATGAGAGAGAAATTAGTGTTTGTTATAGGTAAGACTGCAAAACAGTTTTCACTATGAGTTCTAGTCACAGACAAAATTCCCCAATATACTCTTGCAATACAGTGGGGAGAGACCCACCAGCAAGGCAATGTCTTTGTTAACAATTTCTTACTCCCTAATGCAGGTCTGCCCTGCTGTAGGAATTCTTCCCCAAAGTGCCTTTCTTGGGGCTGGCCCTTTAAATGTGGTAGAGCCAAGCAGCTGCAGGCCTAAGGTGTCTGTTTGGCGATTAGCACTGCTGCCTGTAGTCCCCGGTTGCCGAGCTGGTAATTATCCTACTTGGTTTCTGAAAGACAGGGATATTTTCTGATGGCAGTGGGTTGGTATCATAAGCATAACTCCCAATTCTGAACCTTAGCGTCCAAAATGTGGGTGCCTAGCATAAACCCTCCAAGCTTAATTACCAGCTTGGATCTGATAGCGCTACCACCAGACAGGAATTACAGTGCCTGTCTCACTCTGGTCTCCCCAAAACCTTCCCTGGGGGACCCCAAGACTCAGATGCCCTGAGTCTACAACAAAAGGAAAATAACCCCTCCCTTGTCTCCTCTGTAGTTCCTCCCTGGCTTCCCCTCCCTGGCTGTCCCTTAGGAGATACCGTTTCAAGTCCTTGAAATGCAAACACAGAGAGATCAAGTGTCTCTCCCCCTCACCCAGAGGCTATGCAGATTCAAAACTAGTCAATCTAACACAAGAGGATTCCCCCTCTTGTACTTTAGCCTAACCAGAGAAAAACTCAAATAGGTTTTAAAAAGAAAGCTTTATATAAAAAAAGAAAAAAAAAGACATAAAAATGTTATCTGTATCAAGGTTGACAATATATAGGTCAATTGCTTAAAGAAAAAATGAATAAACAGCCTTATTCAAAAAGTATCCAATTTAAAACCTTCCAGCAACTACACACATGTAATACAAAAAAAAAAACCCAATAGAAGCTTACTGTCTTTCTACCTTTGTACTTACAACTTGGAAACAGAGATACAGAAGCTTGAAGAGAGAAGTTCACTCTCAGAGCAGAGAGCAACAGAACAGAGAGAGACAAAAAACACACACCCCAAAATTCCCTCCCTGAGCTTTTAAAAATCTGGTTTCCTGATTGGTCCTCTGGTCAGGTGTGTGGTTCCCTTTGTTAACCCTTTACAGGTAAAAGAAACATTAACCCTTAGCTATCTGTTTATGACAGTTGGTCAAACAAAATTCCTTCCATTGATTTTTTTTTAGTCAAAGGAGAGTTAAAAAAATATTTTTGCTCTTGTAAAAAGCCTGTGATATGTTTACGATGCCAGGAAAAATCATTTAAAAAGTTATACGTGGACTCCCCCATTCTGTGGTCAGCAGCATCTGCTACAATACTAGCATCAGTAGCATCTGCTACAATACTAGAAAACCCTTATTAAAACCATTGGAACACCATAAGTGTATTTTCCCTGTCCAGACAGGTAGCTATTGCTCTCAGGCTGCAGGGGCTATTTATATGAGGGAGATGGTGTTTTGCTGAAATATGTATAGCAAGAGTCTCTTAAAATGCTGTACTGCCTTAACAATGCAGATGAAATAATTGCATATGTAACCCCTGTTTGCTGGAAGTGGTACTCTGTCCCCCTCTGGTGGTGGCTAGGCCCCTTAGAGATTTATAAGCTTGCTACAGCCTTGGCCGGTTGTTCTCCACCCACGGCCCAATCAGCACACAGTTCGGTCCATGTGACATCCTCAGGGCCATACAGGTAGTATATATATTGCGTGAATGCGGTGCACATAGCGGCATATGTGGCTCACAATGGTTAATTGGCTGAGAATCACTGGCCTCAGCTAATAGAGAAGCGTCTTTTAGCTCTTGCACAAGCAGCTCATGCATTTAGCTCCAGAATTCCCAGGTCTGGTTCCTGCTGCCGACACCCATGTGAGGCTCAGCATTACACACACATGAAAAAAGGTTGCAGATTCTGTGATTATGGTGCTCTCTGCATGGTTTTGTTGCATTCTGCATATTTTAAATTTTGAACTGAAGGATCAAAAAAGTGGTGGCGTCAAAAAGGCCTGATGTAAGTCGGGGCATCTCCAGACTAAAGAGGGGGTAGAGTTTTACAATCTTGGTCCTGCACAAAAGTTATCTGGTTTAACTAAAATCAGTTTTTAAATTAATTTACTTAAATCAGTGCTTTCTCACTGGTGGACACTCTTAGAGTTTGTCTACACAGGAAAATTGTACTAATTGCACTGGTATAATTACATGAGGATAGTTACACTGATATAAATCCTTGTGTGGACACTCTTATACCAGAATGGCACTGGTAGGTGTTATAATGTCTTTATGATATATGAAGACTGGCTCATTTTTTCCCCTGCTTGTTTTTTCCACATTAGAGATATAAGGTCTTGACTTCCCTATTTCTGCTAGAGGACAGGAGAACTGCAAGGATATAGTGACATCACAATATACTGAAACTGAGTCTGCTTTCTAAGCCCTAAATTGAGTGGGAGAGGAATGAGAAGACTTAAGGTTCCAGCCTATTGCAATATCATTGTGCAACTCCAGTAAGAAAAGAGAAGCCAAGACTTGGTACTGCTGATGTGTTTAAACATAAAAATAAAGCTGAGAAAAACCACACCTTAAAATGGTGAGAAAAAAATATCAGGTCACCTTATTAAAGAGCAGTAAAAGGGCACCAAAAATATAATATTTGCTAAGCAGTTTGCATTGAGAGCCCATGCATTAAATCTTGGTTAAAATGTTATTACTATAAAATGTAGGCTACTTGGCTTCTGTCGGACTACTCATATGAGCAAGCTACTTACACATGTAAGTGTTGCAGGCTATCAGGCCAAAGGATTGTGGGCCACGGATTGTGGGCTAATATTGCACAATGCACCACAGTCCCAGTAAATATTTTAGTTTTGGGCATTGGTTTACTGCTATTGCACTCTGAGCTGGTCAATATGGGTAAAACATATAGTTAGTCTGTATCTGCTACTGCTACAGTTTGGCTATAATGCAGTCTAGTGAGGTGACATTTGAATCACATGGTTTTTAATTTGTGTACCTTCCACTAATTAAACTGAGCATCAAAAATCTGATGTGTAATGAAAAGTAAAATGTAAAAATGTTACCATTGTGTAACCATTAAGAATGCAGTATCCAAATGAAAGAGCCATGTAAACATCTTTCCTTACCCACGTCATTCCTCTCCCTTCTCCAGGATGTGCTCCTTCCTCAATTACCTATCATGGCCATCACCTCAACTGTAAACTCTTTGGGGGCACAGGACCTTCTTCCTTGAGCTTTCTCTGAAACCTCTTCTGTAGGTGTGGGCACTACAAGGTAATCACTACTACAAATTTTAATAAGATGGATGCAGGAAAGGTGGTTGGCTGACTTACCTTTGCAGTCTAGCACATATAGGAGGAGGAGGAGAAGGAAAAGATGATGTGTCTCTGAGGTCATAGTCTCCCTGAAAATGTCATCACAATATCAGCCAACAACACATTTTTCATCCTCCCAAGGCCCCAGTATGGGAAATTCTCCCTGAACAAGGATCATTCATACCCCCCATTGTTTTTCATCTCCTTCCCTTTCCTCCTGTCTCCCTCTCTCCCCCCTTCTTTCTCTATCATCCCTTCCTTCTCTGTCCCCCATTTCTTCCCCAAACTTGCTTGTCCCTATCCGTCCCTCCTTGCCAATGGTGTGGAAATTCTGCTTATGCTATCAGGTCTTCTCCTCTCCTTCTGACTTGTGCTCTGTTCTCTCGGCATGTAATACATGGACAGGTTGGAGGTGGCTCAGAAGGGAATTGCTTGCACTAGAGAATGTTGATGTTCCCACTACCATTACAACCTTCTAACAGGCATTTCACACAGCTGGCAGCCACACAAATGCTTCCAATGCGAACTAGTATTCGCAGCATCCCAAGTACAGCTCGTCCTCTGAGCACTGATAAGCTCTGTGTTTCCCTGCTCCACCGTAGTGCCAGTGTAGACCACAAGGGCTGGCATAGTGGCTGCAGTGGTACAATTGGTCCCTTAGTGCAGTTCCACAATGCTCTGGCCCTACCCCTCAGTGACAGCTCTGACTGCCCAGAGCATGGCTCTGTCACTTGTCAAGATATCCCCTTATCAGCTGCATGCAGGCCCAAGAGCACTCAAGGCAATATTTATCTGGTCTCAGTGCTACCCAGCCCCTTACCCCAAAACCCCAACTGCAAAAGCAGCATTGAAGACCCACAAGTTTACTGTAAAATAAAACGTCTATAAGATGTACTGAATACTTCTAAAATCTATATAAAAACTCTACCTGAAAGAAAAAACTCCCTTGTTAGTCAGCATAGCAACCACATCATAAACCTTCAACCAGGGCACTTACGTCACTGGGAGGTGGACTCAGGGGCTATGCACAACCTCAAAGCATCTAAAAAAGGGACCATAGCAAAAGGGACATTAGTTAGGGGCTGGACAGGAACACTCCACTGTGTCTTCCCCAAGTGAATCAACATATCTCACCATAATGCTCTAGCACCCTCTGGTCAGCACCCACCCATGACATATCCCAGAGCAATGATACAGCCTCACTGGGCTCCCACTGCAGGACATATGGGAAGGGAGTCAGGGGAATTTGCCTGGCCATATAGACGGGGAGGGCCCAGAAGAACCTGAAAAAAACACAAGAGACAGAAGCTGTTAGTCTAGCTACAAAGCAAAAGAAGAAAATTCAAACATAATTAGAATAATTATAGAATAAATGAATGAACATAATTAAGCTCCTTACTTCCCTCCTTGAATATAGACACTCAGTGCTGATGGTGCTCAGCAGAATACTGCCTGAGACTTCATGCCACTGCCTTTATGGCAGCAAATTCAGTGGTTGCTACTAAGTTTCCATCATCACATTTGCAAGCGTGAGGGTGTAAAAGGGTGTCATCTCAATCCCTTAGGATGGACACGCAGTTCTTTGTGAAGAGCAGAACTATTCAAAGTCGGCAATGGAACCAACCAAAACCACTGCAAATATACACTTATGTATTATAGATATTATGCACCTGATTCCGGGAGCTGTGCTAGCCATTGTAGGTTAGATGCAATGACCTACAAACCTGTAATCCTTCCAGTAACAGCTGTGCCATGGACATGGTGCACTCAGAATGCTTCGTAGGTAAGCACTGAACGGTTGCAGCTTGCACTGGTTTGTTTGCACCAGTGAAGGTTGCAGTGTTGTTAATTTGATCTATAGATATTGAAACAAATCAGAAGGGCTTCTGTATCACTGGTATGAGGTGACCAAAACAGGAAAACCTCTAATCCTTTTCCTGGACAGTTGCAGAAAAAGGCATACAAGTTTTCCTAATGTAGCTGCATGCACCTGATGGAAGTAAGCAGCTGTGTCTACCTTAGCATTTTGCTTTCTCTCACAGCACTGTAATACCAACAGTTCAGTTCCAGTGCTGGCAACCATAGAAGCAGCACCAGAATAGTCTAGCTACTGCATTTTTAACTCTCTGTCATCCAATCCTGGTAAAACGCTAGCGCTCCCACTATACTAATTCTCCCACCATCACTAGCAAACCCACAGACCTGCCCTGGTGGTAGTACATGCTGGGCGATATTAAGAAAGAAAAACATCAGTACCAATAAGTAGCCTGTTGAGATGGGGCCAGGAAAAGTGCTAAGACGTGGGATGTCCTGCATAATGCAGGACACTTAAGAGAAATAGCCAACCATGAGCTGTTCAGAGCAGCAGCAAATGAAGAAGACGGGAGCTATGACAATGCTACAACCTAATAATGGGCTTTTCATAGAACAATAGTGGCAGGAATAGGAGAGACAAGGGTGTTGGAAAGGGCAGTAGAGCGGGCAGGATACAATGGGAGGGTAGTAGGGGAGAAAGGGGAAGGGCAAAACAATGCATGTGGCCGCCTACATCTTTGAATCCTGTAAAATAATACAATATAGGCCTATACAATACATAGTAAAAAATTGACCAGGTCCTTAAATTCTCATTGTGTGTAGCTAAATAGCTCCCAAAATGAGTGTCTGAACTTAATACCTGTACACAGTCACTGATTTTATAAAGCACTCAGCAGTTTGTAGGTGAGAGTAGCATAATATCCTGTGCTTCTAGGGCCAACTGCTAAAGCACTTAGTTTTTGATAAGTCAAAACTCTTACTGAAGTCAGTAAGACAGTGTTCTTTGTAAGTACTGAATACAAACTACATAATTTCCCAGTAGTTTGTGTTACTAAAATTGCCCAGGAATATTGTAATGATCCTTTCTTTCGCTCATCCATTTATCAGTTTTTACTTTAAAAATTTAGTATATTTGGGACAAAGCAAATCTAGCAGGAAGGTCAGTAAATAAAAATATCTCCAGCTCTTATTATCAACTTGGGCTCCTAGGCAGGGCAAGCAGTTAAAAAATGGGGTTCTCTTCTGACAAGTGACTATGTAAGATAACATTCCCATTCTTCAGATCTGATCCCTGGGTCTATTCAGAGTTTTATCTTCTTACATGAGTGACAAAAAGAAGTTTATATTGCTTTTCACTTCTGCTAGCTCTGCGGGACTAACATAAGCCCTGGTACGTCAAATGCTTACACACGTGCTTAACTTAACGCATATATGTGCCCTCACGAGGGTCAAGGGGGCTAGCCACATGAGTAAAGTTACACATATGCTTGTGTTTGTAGGATAAGAATTATAGCTAGAAGTGAATGAGCTGGATTCTACTCCTTTCTGCATATCATCAATAGAATTGTTCACTAATTTCTGGTTAGTGCCAATTAGTCACACCTATGTTAACCAAGTGAAGTGTCACTGAGGGCAGAATCTGAAGACAGTGGGGTTTCACAGATGTTACTTGGGGTATAATTTACCTTGCAGTGTCTTTATTATTGATGATGAATAAGAAGAAAAGAAGCCCCTGTGGGGTTCCGCAGGGATTGGTTCTTGGCCCGATGCTATTGTTTTTGATTAATGGCCTGGAAGAAAACATACAATCATCACTGATAAGGTTTGGAGATGACACGCAATTTGGAAGAGTGGCATATAATAAGGAGGACAGGTCACTGATACAGAGGGATCCAGATCTTTGGGTAAGCTGGGCACAAGCAAACAATGTGCATTTTAAAAGGGCTAATTGTAAATGTATACATCTCGGAAAAAAGAACGCAGGCCATATTTATATGATGGGGGACTCTATCCTAGGAAATGGTGATTCTGAAAAAGATTTGGGTGCTGTAGTGGATAATCAGCTGAACATGAGCTCCCAGTGTGACATTGTGATCAAAAAGGTCTATTGCAGTCCTTGGATGCATGACCAGGGGAATCTCAAGAAGAGATAGAAATATTGTTTTGCCTCTGTATTTGGCACTGGTGCGATCGCTGCTGGAATAGTGTGCTGTCCACTCTGCTGTCCACAGTTCAAGAAGGATGTTGGAAAAGAGAAAAGAGCCACAAGAATGATTACAGGATTAGAGAACATGCCTTATAGTGATAGACCCAGGAGCTCAATCTATTTAGAGGTGACTTGATTACAGTCAATAAATACCTACATAGGAAACAAATATTTAATAATGTGCTCTTCGCTCTAGCAGAGAAAGGTGGAACATGATCCAATGGCTGGAAATTGAAGCTAGACAAATTCAGACTGGAAATAAGGCACAAAATATTAATGGTGAGAGTAATTAACCACTGGAACAATTTACCAAGGGTCCTGACACATTCTCCATCACTGACCATTTTAAAATCATGATTGGATGTGTCTCTAAAAGATCTGCTCCATGAATTATTTTGGGGAAGTTCTATGGCCTGTGTTACACAAGAGGTCAGACTATCACAATGGTCCCTTCTTAGTCTTGCCTCAGTGCAGGGGACTGGATTAGGTGACCTATTGAGGTCCCTTCCGATCTTACATTTCTATGATTTAGGCTTGGAAAATATGACTTAATTAACTAGTGTGACTTACAGTCCCCAAATTGAGTTTATGGACTTCAGTTAGAAAAGCGATTTTTATACTTATAAATTAAGCACACTTGATACCAGAGTATCAGTGAGACACATTAAACAGGGAATTTCATAATATCATAGCAATACTGACTTCATCAGAGCTATGACAAGTAATACCAACTGACGATCTAGCCCAGTGTTTCCAAGAAATGAAGCCCCTTATATTTTACAGATGCCAGTGTAGGGGATGGAGACAGGTGGGCATATTTTGGCTGTCACCAATACAGTTTAATACCAATTTGTGTCAGGCTGATTTATTTACTGAATATTTTAGCAGAGGATTTGAATGAGGATAAGGAATGTAATACCACATTTCCTGTTTTTGTTATTGAATGAAAAATTATAAAGCTTACCTATTACCTCTAAAAAGTGTTTTCTTTTGCAGCCATTCCTCTCTGTAACACTAAGTAGTACTTCTGCATTTGTAGTGACACTGGTGTTTGCAACTGTTACTATAGTAACTGTCTCCCTAACCACAGGCTGCTACATTTATTGTTTGCATTGTCTATTAAGCAATAAAGTAAAAAGATATGGGTACTGCAAGATAACCACACTCTTGGGGATAGAAGATGGAAGAACAATGAAAGTGTTCTTGCAAACCATAATACCCAATATTCTATCATATTTTATTTACTTATGACATTGAAACATTACAAATTTTCCTTTCACAAAACTTACATGAATAATGTCATATACATAATATAAACCATGTTAGACAAAGTTAACAATCACTTCATAAAAAGCAGTGTCTCATAATGTTTTTCATCTTTGCTTTTATTTTAAATTGAAATAAAATCACTTAAGGCTTTTTAGGACCTTGGAGGATAGACTGAAGCAGTTATTCACATAGGCTGTGATCCTGCAAGTGCTTGAACATGGGCTCAACTTTATGCACGAGTAGTCCTGTTGAAGTCAGTGAGACTACTCACGTGTGTAAAATTAAGTGTATATATGTTTGCAGGATGAGGCCAGACAATGCACTTTTCAACCTCGATTTGCAGACTGAGCGTAAACTAAAGATGACTGATCTTGAAGACAAGCTCGTATTTGAGGGGGAAAAAAGGCACTTCAACAAAGCCAAGAGAAATGTGCTCAGGAATGTTAAGAGTCCAATGGAATAATATTATTTAAAAACAAATAAACATTTCACTATAGTGTTTGCAACCTACAACGTGCAGTAGAGAACTTTAAAGTGAAATTGACTAATGTAGTTGAGAGGAAAACAAAAAAAGGCAAAAGTAAATGTGCTTAAAAATGATCTTTTAATGATCTAATACGGTGTTTATAACATACAGTAGATAAGAATTATTATTATTATGTTTAATCCATCAAAGAAATAAAACACTAAAATTATAACAACTGAATTTTTAAAAGGACTAAATTTGTAAGCTAATATGAGGTTCAATTTTCAAAAACAACTTTAACTGATGTCCACATTATCTATTGGTATTCTGTGTTACGTGGTACTGAATGACTAGGCCACCAGACGGTCTATCTTAAAAAAAAAAGAAAAAAGAAAAAAAAGGCTGTCACCTGCCATCTGAATAGGACACCGTTAACTTGAACATCACATATTTGTCAGAAAATGTTGTATCGCTTATAGTTACAAGCATAATTTATAATTACAAGAATTGAAAGAAGTTGGAATTTGTTTATTTTGTACATTTAGTGCATAGTCAATTTTACTTTACCCTGTTCGGCCCTGAACCCACAACTATTGCCTTCAGTGCACACATCGAGGAATTAAAAACCACACTTAAAAAACCTTAACTCCAATCTTTTAAATTGTGATTTTGTTATTATGCAACTGCTGTTCATGGTTCCTCATAGCTGAGTCTGAGTTTTGCAATTCAAGCTTGGTTTCAACCACTTTGCTTTCTATGAAGAGTATAGCATATCCTGCCTCAAATCACTATTTGGGCACAGAATGAATATTCTGAGAATTCACAAGTAAATCATTTAATTAGTTTTGAGGTTAAATTTAATAAAAACAGGTCCATTAAGAAATTTAGCACCTAGTGTCAAGCTGCTTGTTTTTGTTGTTGTTTTTGTGTTTGCTTTTTTTGTTTGTTTGTTTGGTTTGGGATCTGGAATGATCTTAATAAACAGACTCTTCAAACTTCCCATATAGTTAAAACTGATTGATATTTCATGTGTTGGCTATTTTTGACATTTTATTTTTCAAACAAGTCATAAAAGAAATCCAGACATGTTAAGGTTTGAAAATACACAGTTAAGGCAGCCAAACAACCTTAACTCTGCCCTGTAGTGACACCATGAGGGAGGGAAAAAAACAACCTAATATGCCTTTAACTAGAAGTCCCCTAGAAGTTGTTTTTTGGAATTGCACACTTAGGCTTTGTCTACACTAGCACTTTTGTAGGGAAAAAGCACACCCCTGACCAACACAAGTTTCATGGACAAAAGAACTGGTGTGGACAGTGCTATGTCTGGGGGAGATGCTCTCCCGCTAACATAGCTACTGCCGCTTGTTGTAGGGTGGTTTAATTATGCCAGCAGGAGACCTCTCTCCCACCACCATAGAGCAGCTATATGGGAGTCCTTACAGCAGTGCAGCTGCGGTGGTACAGCAGTGCCTCTGTAAGGTTCGCAGTGTAGACGTAACCTTAGCAGATTGTGTAGGCTGACTTCATTATACACTTTATCCCTCTGTTCCTCCTACAAGCTCCCTGTGCATCACCCTTCCATCCCACTCTATTGTAGGGACTCCTTGCAACCCCCCCCCATCCCCTCCCTCATGCTTTGGGCTTTGTGTGCCTGCCGCTTCCCTCATACCAGGGTTCCAGATTCTCTGCCCCAACCCCTGGGGCTCACCCCCATTCTCCCTTCTCTCCATATTCCCGTTTCCCCCTTCTCCCATATACCAGAGCTCCCCAGTCGCCCTCTGCTAGGGATTTTGTGTACCCACATTCCCCCTCCTCCTGTACCAGGGTCATCTATTCTTCCTGCCATGCTGGGGCTCTGTGTGGCCTGCTCCTCCATGCCAGGGTCTCTCTGCCCTCCATTTGTCCATCCCCCATACCAGGACCCCCCCATTTATCCCCATGCCAGGGGCTTTGTGCATGCCCCCGTCCTCCCCATCCCATTGTTATGTGTCTTCTTCGTGTCTGAAAGACAAGTCATTCATGAGCCCAACGTATTAGTGATACCTCTTTTTGACATAAGCAGCTAGTCAAAGTTTGAGGCTCTGCGGAGGTTCTAGCTGGGAGTAGAAATCAAGGATGGAGTCTGGTATTTTCTTTGATGCAGGCTTGTTTCTTTACAAGGCATGTACAAAGTCCTGCTTCTCTGAATGTAGGAGAAATCAAAAACAGGAGACAGCTTCTTTGATTACAGCAACAAGCCTCTCCAGACTGCACCAGACCCAAAAGCTCTCTGCTCTTGGCTTCTGCTAGTGTCACGCCCTGTTTACGGGATCCTGCTTGGCTTGCTCTGCTTCAGTCTCTCCCTGTTTCTCGTTTGTACCCCAGACTGTGTTTTTACACACACTCACCTGGTCAGAACAATATCCAGTGGACCCTTCCACACCCCTGGTGCTAGTTTCTGGACAAACTAACTCTAGTAGGCCTTGCTTTAGGTGTGGTCCCTTAACACTATCTATTTTAAGAGAAGAGCACATTCACAGGGAGCCAGCATGAGGCATAATCAGACTAAGCAATTGCTTAGTGCCCAGAGCAGCTCAAGGAGGCCCCCTATTAGCCTTTTTAGTACAGAAGAACCTCAAAGATACAAACACCAGAGTTATGGACTAACCCCTGAACCAGACACCATATGAAACCGGAAGTAATCAATCAGGCAGCAACGGAGACACCCCACACCATCACCAAAAAAAAGCAAATATTGTATCTTAAAGGTAGGCACATCTGTCCCCACCTCACTCCCACCCCCACATGAGGGGCAGCCACTTACAGCTAGGTGGTGAAGATGCTGGGGGTGCCAGCCCAAGGCAACTGGGGTCTGCTTCCCTTTCACGTCGCCCCAACCCCCCCGCCTATGAGGGGGACGCGCTGTACCCCCTGCCTCCACCTCGAAGGGGGACACGCAGTTTTCGTACACACACACAGCCTGCCGGGAGGGGGACAAGTTTACAAACTCAGTCCAATCCAAGGAAACAAGCTGCCTGCAAGGAAGCTGCCAGTGCTAAGGACGGAGCTCAGCTGCTGCTGAAGCCTGGCCTGGAGTATCAGCTGCTGGAGTTGGAGCCCGAACTGTGCTTTGTGCGGAGTTACCAGCATTTCAGAGTTACAGACAACCTCCATTCCCCAGGTGTCCGTACCTCTGAGGTTCTACTGTATGTAGTGTGTGTGGGTGGGTGCGGAGGGACATGGACTAGCACTGCCTCTGCATTTACATATCAGTTTCAACCCCCTAACTCAACACATACGATTTAACCTTAGCTCATAAATAAGGCTATGATTATGTCATGGATATTTTTTGTAAAAGTCATGGATAGGTCACGGGCAATGAATAAAAATTCACGGAAGCCGTGATCTGTTCCTGACTTTTACTAATAATATCCTTGACAAAATGGGGAGGGAAGAGGGTCCAGCACCCTGCACCACTACATGCGGATGCAGGAAACTGCGGCCCTGCCCCTGCGCAGTGGCTAGGAGCTTGGAGGGACCCTTGACCGGTGGGCTGGGAGCTGCAGGCTCTCTGGCGGAGGCTTGGGAGCTCCAGGGCATCCCTCACCACCCATGGAGGCTGTGGCGTTCAGGGGATACCCTGCTGGTGGCTGTGGCACTCCGGGGAATTCCCCTACCTCCAGTGGGGCCTGGAGAGCTCCAGGGGATTCTCCTGCTGCTGGAAGGGAACTGGGGGGGGCCACTAGGCTACTGCCAGAGGGTCCCCCACTGCCGGTGATGACTGGGCTGCTGTGCAGCCCCTATGTCAGGGAGGTCTCTGAAAGTCAGGGATTCCAAGATTCCTGCAACCTCTGTGACATATTCCTTACTCATAACATTAGGCTCTACTGAGAGGACGGGCAGGGATGAGTTAGGGGTATGGTTATGGTGGAAGGTATTAATGGCTGTCGTTAACCAGCTCTTTGATCTACAGACACTCAGGGAGGTGCCTGAGGCTGTGACTCTGCTACGCAGATGTCAGAATCTCCATGTGTCCTCCATGTTCCCCTTTCTTGTTTTTCCCCAAATCAGTAAGGTTGTACCTACTGATGCCTAGAACATTCCCTAAAATTTTGGAATTGATCCGATGTGGTGTTCAAAAGGTATCATGTTACAGACAGAAATGCTACCGAGTTGAGCGCAAGGCCTTGCAAGCCTTGCTAAATATTAGTTTAATTTAGCGTAGGAGTATAACCACTTATGTGCCAGTCACAATTATGTGGCTATTGCCTGGTGTGATTAGCTAGAGTTAAGCTAATAGAGTTAAGGTCAAGGGTGCTTAGGTAGTTCCGCCCCTTAAAATATTTGCATTTATTTTAAATTTAAACTTAACCCTCCATTTCCTGGGTTTGTGATGCTTGTTTTGGGGATAATCACAATATTATGCCTCTGATGTTGTTTACTGTTAATTTACAGATATGCACTCAATCTTAACTTTATTTTAATATAGGTTTTGTCTGGTTTTGGAATAGCATATATACAGGGCCAGCTCCAAGCACCAGCGAAGGAAGCAGGTGGGATGGCCAATGGAAAGGGGCGGCACGTCCAGGTCTTCAGGGGCAATTCAGAGGCGAGTCGTTCAGGGAACAAAGGACTCGCTGCCAAATTGCTGCTGAAGGCTGAAGCAGCGAGATTGTGCTGCTGCCAAAGTGCCGCTGATCAGTTTTATCTTTTTTTTCCCCCCGCTTTGCTGCTTGGAGTGGCAAAAAAGCTGGAGCCGGCCCTGCATATATGTATCGATTAAGTCTATTTGTGTGGGAGGTTTAGTAGTATGTATTAACTATTATTGGAAAGCCATAAAGTAGACATAGAGTAGAACTTAGTGTTTTTGGTAGAGCAGTGGTTTTCAATCATTTTGCTTTTGCAGACCACCTAAAACATTTCAGATGGAGGTGCAAAACCCTTTGGAAATCTTAGACATAGTCTGCAGACCCCAGGTTGAAAACCACTGGAAGGGTGAGAAAGATTGACTAATAAATATTGCCTTCTTTCTCTGGAGGGCATAAATTGTTACCTGTTGTTTTAGGAGTTGGGCTGAGAGTGGAGTTTAAGGCTGCGGACTGTCCCGTGCGGGTAGGGTGTTGGTGAATTGGAAGGGAGCGCTTGAGAGCAGCAGTGTGGCTGCTGGCAGTAGCTCATGTGTGTGGGGGTTGGGGGAATTGCTTCCCTTCCTTTATACTTTTTGCGATGCACGAAGAACACTGCAGCAACAATCCTAAGTCTCCGCTCCGTCCGGGTTGGGGCTGTTTTGTTTTTTTCTGGGGGGAGGGAACACAACAAAGCCGATATTGCACGCACCCTGCTTGTGCCCGAGAGACGGGGGCTGGGCAGTGGGCTGTCGCACGTAGCTGGACTGAGCGGCTGGCGATGCTCCCGGCGAGCAGGGCAAGTGCCCCCGCTCCCCACCCCGCTAGCAGGTCGGTGCCTCCCCCCTTGAGCTGGGGGCGCCCCGTGGGCTGGGAGGTGCGGGGCCGGGAGCACAAGGGGCGATACCAGGCTGCCGCTGCTCCCTGCCTCCCGGCTCCACAGGGGCCGCCCGCGGCTCGGCTCGGCGCGGCCAGTCCCTCCCCCCGGGGGAGCAGCCGGCGGCGGAGCGGGGAAGGGGAGGGTCTAGCGCTCGGCGCACCGAGCCGGGCACGGAGGGAGCTGCCGGACGGGCGGCTCCTGCCGGGTTCCGGGCCGGCGGCGGCATGGCAGAGGCTGGCGGAGGCCGCGGACGGCAGGAGGCGGGCGGCGGCGGGGGGCTGAGCGGTCTACCGCGCCGCGGGGGCTGGCTCTGCGGACCGCGCCGCGCTGCCGCCGCCGTAGGAGCCAGGAGGGCGGCGAGAGCTTCAGCGCTCGGCCTCCGCGTGTCGCGGGGAAGAAGGCGCAAGCTCCGCTCCGCTCCCCGGGCCAAGAAGCTGGAGAAGCTGGGGCGTCTACCTCGCCTGCACAGGTACCGAACTGGGCGCGGCGCTCCGGCCCTCGCCAGGGTAGAGCGCGCGGTAGCGGCTGCGCCCTGGTTGGCCTTCGGTTTTGAAAATACATGGCGCAAGCGGGATGGCCGCCTCTAAATGGGACTGGTGGAATGGTGTTTGTTCGGGACAATAGCAACCAGTCCCCCTCCTGCAGTGGCCCGGGCCCGCTACCTAGCCGCTTGCATTCCTCCCTAACACCCGATCGGCTGTACTTCTCCTGCGCGTGCATCCCCGCAACAATCCCCCACAGCCGGCACCTCTCACCCCCGGCATCAGTACCTCGGAGCCCCCCGCCTGCCTTTCTCCGTCCCTGTGCACCCCTCCCCCGCCACCCCCACCTCCGGGCACAGACACCCCCCTGCAGAACCCCCACCTGCCCGCTTTCTCCCTTGTGCAACTCCTCCGAGCTGCTGCACCCCCTGCAACGAGTCCCCTTTGCCTCTGTGCAGTCTCTTCCCTGCCACTACACCCCTCTCCACCTCTTGGCCACCTTCACCTCTTGCAACAGTCCCGTGCAACCCCTCCTTCAGCCCCTAGAAGAGCCCCCATGCGACCCCCCTCTTTGCAGACCCCCCTCCCGTGCCCCTTGCACTTTGTGGGTTGTTATTGTGATATTTGCATGGAGGATCAGACAGAGAGGAGAGCCCCTCCCTTTCTCCTGAACAGCAGGAAGAGGGAACTTGGCCGTAGGAGAGTGGGGGCGGGACATCGGAGAATATTGCCCGTTTCTGAAGAATTAGAGGCGGGTGGGGTGGGGGTGTCTAAAGGTATGTGTGCGGAAGACGGTGCACGTGTCTGACGGGAAGGCGATTTAGGCCAGCAACACACACCATCCTCTGTCATTACTGTATTATTTGTTTGGTGAAATGCCGCTGCAGCTGCTTGCCTTGTAAAACACAGGATTTGGCAGCGGGACAAGCCCCAGTTTTGAACGCGGTTGCCTTGTTATTTTAGCCCCCCCTCATTCTCCCTCTATGTTTGCAAGACGTGCTGCCCTGGCAGATCCCGATGCCTGCAGTGGCCCCTGCACAGGGGAGACGGGTGCAGGGCCAGGGTGGGTGTTGGGATCTGCAGCTGGCCGCCGGGGCCCTGAGCTTGGCAGCAGCGCCTTTGTTTTGACAGGATGACAGCTGAAGGAGGCGGGGACTTCGCCTTGTTGTTTCTGCGGCCTCTGACTGACAAAAACATTGTATTACTGGATTATCAGTAATGTGAGGAGGTCAGAGCCTAGCAGCTAGTGGTGGAGGAGTTTTCCCAGGGCTCATCCTAAAGTTCCTCTCCTCTCCTGTTCTAGAGAAAAGAGGCCAAGCTATGCACATTCATTTAAGCACTGTTAAAGACTGGGTCTTGAAGCTCTTGATTTTATTAATCTTTTCAAAACACTTGTTACCCAGGGAGCAGTGATGGCTGTTTGATGGTTTTAGCTTGGTTCACAGTGGGGAGCTGTTGGCATCACAAAAGCCTCTGCTAGAATTCAAGTATCAGAGGGGTAGCCGTGTTAGTCTGGATCTGTAAAAGCAGCAAAGAATCCTGTGGCACTTTATAGACTAACAGATGTTTTGGAGCATGAGCTTACGTGCATCTGATGAAGTGGGTATTCACCCACGAAAGCTCATGCTCCAAAACGTCTGTTAGTCTATAAGGTGCCACAGGATTCTTTGCTGTTCTGCTAGAATTGGCACTCTCCTCCGCAGTCTTGGGAGAGAAGTAAATGAGTGAATGCAGCCTCTTAACTCCCACAAGCTTGGCCCTACTGGTCGTGATTTAGGCATATTGGGGAAGTTGACAGTGCTATTGCCCTTGCTTCTATGAGGAAATAGGCTACATTAGTCTCTGGGGTCATTAATCCAGCACCTCTGATGAGCACTTAGCTCTTGTAAATTATTTTCAGTACTGAAAAGCATTATTAGAAGTATTGAGGTGAACGTGAAAAAGAAAACTGAGAACATGTAGAGCAGTTATAAAGCAGTTGGCCTTATTGCAAGGGTCAAGTAGAATTTAAAAGAGCAGCATGTCTAGTCAAAGCCTCAGTGAGATTGGCTCTAGTTACCTGAGAGATTGCTTCTTCTATAGCCACGGCTGTTCATAACATCTGCATTTCACCAGCCCAGTGAAAGTGTTGACTGGTAGTAGGAGCAAGAGGCTTCTGAATGCAGGAGACAGAACCTTTATGGGGGCCGAAATTGATGATGGAACTCACTCTCATAAGAATGAACACAGAATGACCACTGTCAGAATTAAATGTGAAATGAATTGCTTTGATTTAGCTCTCCCTGAACAATTTGTTGACATAACACTCCTTCTACCCGCAAACATAAGCAGGCAAACAAATAATACGTTTCCTATGAACAAATTAAGCTTTTTCTCTGGTAGGCTAGGAAGGAAGGATGAAAGGGAGAGACTGCTATTTCTAAATATTTGGCAGGTGTTCAGGTACCACAGTGATGGGGCTATAAAAGAAATAGTATTTGCAAGAGGTTGCAGCAGTGAAGAGGTCAACTTTGAATTTTCATGCTTTATGTCTCAACTTTTGATTAATTTTTGTGTTTGATTTCACAAGCTCTCAGATCACTGAAGTATATAATTAGTGTTCCCATTCATGCAGTACGCATATGTGATCCTGTAACAAAAGAGTAAATCTATGTGTAGTTGTTCACCTTAGAGAGCGCAGGGAATGTGCCTGTCACTCAGCATGTTTGGCATTCTCTAGTCCTTATATTTTTCTCTTCTCCCACTCCAGCATGCATCACAGCAGTCAGCAAGATGGAATTTATTAGAATCTTAACCTTTGAGGTGCTGTAAGTAGCAAAGGAAGAGAAAACATTGATTAGGTTTGAAGAGACATGACAACACAGAAAGGATCAGAGAAAGTGAGAACATTGAATGGAGGAAGACTAGAGCGTGGGCCTATCTGGTAGCAAATGTTGCTTTGCTAGAGATAAGACTTCCACAATGCTTCTCTGGAAGTAGGCTTTTCATACCTTACTGCTATTGCTGTCTAATGATGCCCTCTGGCTCATCTGTGAGGCCACGTCTAGACTACGCGCCGTATCGGCGCGTTAAAATCGATTGCTCTGGGATCGATATATTGCGTCTAATCTAGACGGGATATATCGATCCCTGAGCGCGCTTATATCGATTCTGGAACTCCACCAACCCTAACGGAGTTCCGGAATCGACACGGCGAGCCGCGGACATCGATCCCGCGCGGTGAAGACGGGTGAGTAAATCGATTTTAGATATTCGATTTCAGCTACGTTATTCACGTAGCTGAAATTGCGTATTTAAAATCGATTTTATCCCGTAGTGTAGACCAGCCCTCAGAGGCACTGGCAAACTCTGCAGGGAGAGTGTCTATGATGCAGTGTGCAGGGCCTTTGGTGGAGAGAAAAAAGGAAAGATAGGACTATCCCTTAAGGAGGATACAAAGGAGAGGCAGGGCATGGGAAAGACAAAGCACTTTTACTAGAAAACAAGATGATGAAAATAACCATATACTCAGCACTACAAATGCTTTCTACAAAACCGGTCTTTATTAATTTTAATACACTTTTCTATGTGACGTACTTTTTTAAAAAGCAGGCAAACTTTTTGGCCTGAGGTCCACATTGAGTTTCTGAAATTGTATGGCGGGCCGGTTAGGGGAGGCTGTATCTCCCCAAACAGCCAGGTGTGGCATGGCCCGGCCCCTGCCCCCTACCTGCCCCACCCCGCTTCTCGCTGCCTGATGTCCCCCCTGGGACTCCTGCCCCATCCAACCCCTCCCCCATTCCGTGACAGCCCCCCTGCGACCTCTGCCCCATCCACCCCTCCCTATCCCCTGACCGCCCCTGGACCTCCTGCCCCTGACTGCCCCCATCGCCCCATCCAACCCCTTCTCTCATTCCTCACTGCCCCCCGGGACCCCTGCCCCATCCAACCACCCCTTCTTTCTGATGGCGCCCCTGAACTCCTGCCCCTGACTGCCTCCTGCCGCCCCAGCCAACCCCCCCTTCTTCCTAACTGCCCCTCCTGGGACCCCTGCTCCCATTCAACCCCACTGTTCCCTGCTCTCTGACCGCCCCGACCCTTATCCACACCCTTGCCCCCTGACCACCACCGCGAACTCCCCTGCCCTCTATCCACCTCCACTCCCCATTCCCTGCCCCCTTACCATGCTGTCTGGAGCACTGGTGGCTGGCAGTGCTACAGCCGTGCTGCCCAGAGCACCAGGGCAGGCAGCTGCGCTGCCCAGCTGGAGCCAGCCATGCCACCGTGCATCACAAAGCACTGGGTCAGGCCGCAGCTCTGCAGCTGCACCGCCCGGCAAGAGCTTGTAGCCCTGCCGCCCAGAGTATTGTGCCGGCAGTGCACTGAGCTGAGGCTGCGGGGAAGGGGGCTAGCCTCCCGGGCCAGGAGCTCAGGGGCCGGGCAGGAGGGTCCTCTGAGCCGTATGTGGCCCGCGGGCCATAGTTTGCCCACCTCTGCTCTAAAATCTCAAGTTAAAGTACACAGTTTACTTTAGGAAGGCAAAATAGTATACAATTAAATGAATTCAATCCCCCCTTTACATTGATATGCTTTGTAGTCCACTGAAATGAACGCTATTATAAATATGAATTAATTCATAAATATTTATTTTGCCCAGCATGCAATTTGATCATTTGAATGCAAGCTTGGCAATCGTTGGTATGAAAATAGCACTGTGTGACTTACACTCAAATGCATTTAGTGAAGATTGTAGGAGGAAAAATCTGTGGCTTTTTATACATGTTCCTTCATGTGATGTAAACCAAGTCTCATTGGGAGCTCTGTCAATGTCTTTAAGTATGTAATATTTTTGTACTCTTACATATTCTATATATTAAAACAGGATTATTTTTTCTTCTTATTTATATATAGTATAGTAATGCCTAGAGGTCACAACTGTGACTGGAGCCCCAGTGGAGTTTGGTCTGTACAACCACTTGACAATGTATGTACTGTGCGTATTAAAGCAGCACGTTAGTGTGAATGCAGCTTGTAGAAACAGAAAGGGTTTTTCCATTGCTGTAAGAACACCACCTTCTAAAGTGACAGTAGCTAGGTCGACAAAAAGATTTTCCCTGGCGGTGTCTACACTGGGGATTGGATTAGCTTAGCTGTGAGGCTCAGGTGTGTGATTTTTCACATCCCTGAGTGTCGTAGATATGTCACCCTAAATTTTAAGTGCAGGCCAGGCCATAGTAGGAAACAGTCTTTGCCCTGAAGAGCTTAGTCTAAATAAATGTGACAGACAAAAGGTGGGAGGTGGAATGAAGAGGTGAAGTGTGTCACAAGAAAATAAGAGCCAGAGTAGAACCCAGCTCCCTTGAGCCCCGGCTCAGTGCTCTATCCACTGGACCACGTTGCTTCTCATCAGGTTCTAGTTGTGTACTACTTCAGATCCTGCAGTGAGCCCAGTGAGGGTGGACCCCTGGGCTCAGGTGGAGTCCCATTTCATGTGAAAATAGGAGCTAATGACATATCTATTTAGTGTAATATTTCTGTCCTGGTTAATGTTACTTGCTTTATAGGACTGACTGAGATGACCCTTGACTGGCCTACCTTTTGCTTAGCTTTGTACTCTGGAAGTGTGACTTTTGAAAGCTTGTCTGAATGATAAATTAGTGAGTGAAAAAGGGTTCGAGTTGTTCCCTGGACTATGTATAATTCCATAGGCTCAGATGTTAATACTTCCTCAATATCAGTTTAAAAGCTGGTGCAAACCCATCTAACAAGGCTTCTTGAGCCCAATCCAACTTCCATTAAAGTAAATAAAAAAAAAAAAAAAATCAGCCACTGACTTAAATGTGCATTGGGGGAGGGGGGAAACAGGTCCATATTAGCCTACAACTTCTATAAAAGTAACTGCAAAATAGGAATAAATCAGATTCTGACATTTGTCTTCGGAAATCTAAGGGCTCTGCAGAACTCTTTAGTCAAATGGATCTATTCCTCTCTTAATATCTGTGTGATTCTTCTCAATGTGATATATTTTCATGGAGGATACTCTAAATTTGAGTAGGAACAATTAGGAATAACTTTTGCAAAGTTATCAAATTTTTGTTTTCATCCGCATCAAGCTTCTTATGTAAGAGTTTATCATAGATTTGAGGTTGCTGTTTGCTGGAGAGAGCTGACAGCTAAATTTAGACACCCTAAACAGACTTGTACAATGTTGGATAATGTTGTGTAAGGTTTTTGTTCCACCTCCTGGAATTTAGAAATAAACCCATTACATCCTGCTCCCCCTTTATAATTACTAAATAGGCCAGTTCTCTTCAAAGAGCCAAGTACAATGCGTAGCTCAAAGAGCTAATTCTAAGAGTCCTAGGATCTTTTAATTTACAGCTAATCTAGCTCAGAATTTGTACCTATCTGTGCTCATTTCACCATCTTTAAAATGGGGATATTATTTCTTAGCAAGTGAGGTATTGTGAAACATCACTTATTAATCTTCTTTAAGCATTTTTAGAACCTTACATGAGAGGTTGCATGTGCAACCTTAAGTTTGTCATTTCCTGACTTTTGAGTGCTTCATTTTGTAATCTTAACATTGTAATTCCACAGTTAAAACAAACAACCATGGAGCTATTAATAGAATACCTGAAGCATAGTATTTTCAGACTCATTTTGGACATAGTGTTAGTGTACAAGGTTCTAAAGTTCAGATCAGCTGTTTGTCTGTTGGACAGCAAAGCAAATAATATTAAATGTCTAAAGTTGTTTTTGGTTATTCTTGGTTCCTGGAGAAGATACTTTCCTAGTCTTAATACTTTAATTACACATAATGTAGAGGTATCATGAGGATTCAAATGTTCATATTTTTTTACATTGCTTTTACCAAGTAAAGCGCATATTCATTGCTAAGTTTTGTACTAATCCAGCAGGGCCACCCAGAGGATTAGGGGGCCTGGGGCAAAGCGGGGGAACTGTGGTGTTTGTACTCACCCGGTGGCGGTCCAGGTCTTCGGCGGCATTTCGGCGGTGGGGGGCCCTTCAGTCACTCCACGTCTTTGGCAGCACTGAAAGGCCCCCCGCTGCTGAAATGCTGCCAAAGACCCGGACTGCCACAGGACCAGGGCTTGCGGGGCCCCTGCGGGGCCCAGGGCCTGGGGCAAATTGCCCCACTCCCCCTGGGCAGCCCTGTAATCCAGATCTTTCCAACATGGGTTATGGATGCTTCTGAGATAACATACACAATCACCTATTGTGGCCATTTAAGGAAGTGTTAATGTCCCCTGGGTTGGAAGGATCAGGCTCAAAACCAAAGTTCTTGAAGGCTATGGTAAGGCAGGGGAAAATGAAAGTATCTTCACTGTCCTTTATTAGAGCCTTGCAGATGGCCTAGAAAAATCAATACAAGAACTGGTTGTGCTAGGTCAGATACTCCTCCCAGACCCCTTCCCCCAAGACTGCTTTTGAAGCTAAATTAAGTTTTGGAGGAGATAATTTCATACTTTTCTTTCTAACAAAAAGCAGATGAGTGACATGTAAAAAGAAAAACTGTCATGAGAGAGTCAGAGAAAGAAATGAGTGAACAAAACACTGTGGAAGACTCAAAACAACTCTACGGGATGTAATTTAAGCCACTAAGGAATGCACACTGAGTATTCAATGTAAAATATTTGCACTGTCAGGGTCCATAATGAAGGCTTAGTTATCAAGAAAACCTTGTTCAGTTTGTGCTGCTGTGTTGTGACCGAGCTTTTATGCTGTATCTGGTGCTTTATGCTGAGTTTTTAAATGTTAATGTTTGTTTGAGGGAGAGATCTCTGGAATATTGGAACAAAAGAATTGAACATCTGTTTCAAAAGATCTGGCTAGGTTAGGAAGTACAACTGAGCGCAGAAAAAAATCTGCCACTGAACACATTTTATGTTCTGTGGGAGGGTTGATATTTAAATCTGGCAGTTTAACTGAGCTGTTATCACTATTCATAGGTCTGTTTGTTTGCATCGTTGGTGTTAATTATTGTGTGATGCTAAAGTTTGTGTAGTTACTCGCTGTTTGTGGATTTAAGGATTTGGAGTAAACATTGTGTTGTGTGCTTATGTGAAATGTTCACTGATGCTCATAAGAAATTGTCTTAGAATTCTTTAGCCCAGCTTTTCTTACTGTTTTTATTAGATATGATTGACACAACTATAAGCGTAATATTTGAGTGGTTTTTTTATAGCTTTAAACGTTGCCTTTTGTTAGAGAATGCTTGGGTCTGAGTGGAAAAAAACCCAGTTCTGACAGACACAGAGGGATAAAATGGTTGGATCAAATCCAAGTTCTTTCGTTCGTTCGTTCTTTCTTTTGTTCGTTCTTTCGTTCTTTCTTTCACAAATAACTTGCATTAGTACAATGCTAAGATTCTACATTTGCAGTTATAAACTAGGAATTGCGAAAATTAGCAGTTTCCTGGCGACGCTGACTTTTCCACAAAGCATGTATGGGCAATCTGGGTGGCATCAAGTTTTGTCTTTCTCTGCATCCTAAGAAAAACTATGGTATCAAACAATCTCAAAGGGTATGTCTACACTGCAATAAAAGACTCGCAGCCCAGCCGTGGCTGGCTCAAGTCAGCTGAGTTGGACTACAGAGCTGTACAGTTGCAGTCTAGGTGTTAGGGCTCAGGCTGTAGCCCAGCCTCAGAGACTCTGCAAGGGGGGAGGATCTCAGAGCCCAAGGCCCAGCTCGAGCCCATTGTCTACACTGCAGTTTTTAGCCTAAGCCCAGAAAGCCTGAGTCACCTGATCCGGGCTCTGAGACTTGGTGTTGTAGTGTAGACATGCTCAAAAAGATACTCTTTGTTGTAAACCTTTCCAGGGTTTATAACAGAGAGTATCCTTGGTTCACAGGCATCATTCAAACCTCTGCCTTTTCTATCTGGTAACTAAACATAAACAGATTCTACAACCATTGAGTGACTAAAACAAAAATAGGACCTGTGCTTGTCAGTGTGTGAAAAATATGAGTGCTTCTCCCGATAAGCTGGATATCTGTGGTCTTCCAGATACTGGTGTATATTCGGGTATTTTTCTTAGGCCTTGTCTACACTCACCGTGGGTTCAACATGTGGCGATTGATGCATTGGTGGTTGATGTAGTGGGTCTAGTGAAAACCCCGTTAAATCGACTGCAGATTGCTCTCCCGTCGACTCTTGTACTCCACCTAAATGAGAAGTGCAAGGGGATTTGACAGGAGAGCATCTCCAGTCAACATTGTGTAGTGTGGACCCCACGGTGGGTAAATCTAAGTATGTTGACTTCAGCTATGTTGTTTGTGTAGCTGAAGTTGTGTAACTTAAATCGATCTCCCCCCTAGTGTAGACCCGGCCTTAGAATGCTAGAGAAAACAGCACAGAAGTATAGACTAAAATTCACTAGAATTAATATAAATCCCTCCAGACCTCTGCTTATTTGAAAAAAAAAATCTTGGAAAAAGTTGTTCCTATAAGCCCATCCCATAGATCCCCAACTCCAATATTGACCCTCCTTTTTGCCACATACAGACTCCTCTCCTGGGAGCAAGGTTGCCAACTTCCTAATATCTAAAAACTGGACACTCCTGCCCTATCCCCTGCCCTGCCTCTTCTCCTAAGGCCCTGTCCCAGCTCCTTCTCTTTCCTCCGAGACCCCACCCCTGCTCACTTCTCTCCCTCTGTTGCTCACTTCCCCTCCTCCTCTGCCACCTACAAAGCCAGACTGGGAGGAGCTGATGCGGAGCTTGCCCAATTGGGACACGGTGGTCAGGTTTTAGCTCAGAAAAGGAGCGAGGGATTGGGGTGGGGGCAATAGGGGGACGGTGGGGAAGAAAGGAGGGTTGGTTTCCAGAGCAAGGGGTGAGGCAGGGGCAATGAGGGCACAGGCTGGTGGGATGAATAGGATCCCCCCGGGGCAGCGGTGCCGGAACCTACTGCTCCACCGAAGGCTTGAGCTGTGGGTCCGAGAGCCAGTTCTCTCCATCAGCAGCTGGGAAGCTCCTCCAGGCAGCAGCTGCTGCTCTTCCTGCCCTCTCAGCAGGGAGACTGATTTGCGATTCCTCCAATAACTGGACTTTTAATGTCTGGTCAGCAGTACTGACTGGACACTGCCAGGTCCAGGAGCGGCGGAAGTTCCCTAAAATTGGAGTGGCCACTGGTGCCTGAACTGTGGCCTGGCCCCCATGCTGCCCCTACCCGTGAGGCTGCACCCCTGTGCCACCCCTTCCTCCAAGGCTACACTCCCTGCTCACTCCTCTCCACTCCTTCCCCACTGTCGCTTGCCCTTATGACTGGTAAAAAGTGGGAGAGCTATGCTTTTAAGTGATGGGGCCATGACCCCTTTGCCCCCTGCCAGGTCCCCTTTTTGACTGGGCTCCTGGCGACTCTACCTGGGAGCTTAGTGGCTCCCTCCCTACCTGCATACACCTCTCAGCTGTAGATAGCCGCTCTTGTTTCTGCCAACCATTTCATGCCCAGACAGTAGCGTGTGTGTGGAAGGGGAGGGAGAAGCACACTTCCTCTTTCCAAGGGTGGTGTATTGGTATGTGCTTCCTGGGAATCTCTAGGGGCAATTCTATGTCAGCCTGTTCATAGAATCATAGATTAGGGACCTCAGGAGATCATCTAGTCCAACCCCCTGCTTAAAGCAGGACCAATCCCCAACTGGCCCCCTCAAGGATTGAGCTCTCAACTCTGGGTTTAGCAGACCAATGCTCAAACCACTGAGCTATCCCTCCCCACTGTTGATTGCAGCTTCTGCATGGACCTTTTGCATCCCTTCTAATGTGCTTGCCTACATCAGGTGCAAACTATGGCATGCATATGGCATCACAGGGATAAGACTGTGGTGCCATGAGCCCTTCCAAATATATCCAGCGAACGGAAATTGCTCAGATGTTATGGAAAGTAAACATGTTGTATGTTGTCCAGCAAAGAGGCAGCATCTGGTATTGCAATGCTTATGCACAGGTTGCATGATTTGAAATGATGGAGTTGAAGAACTACTTCAACACAGTTGACTAATATTTTCAATTCTGGTACCTGAAAAGCTGCAGCCTCTATTGCCTCTGTTGGGCACTAGTACCTTAGGTATAAGGCAATTCAAAACAAAAGACAGTGAAGATTTTGTGGAATAAGCTACATTAAATATTTATTTTTCATACCTTTTCTGAGCATAATGACACACACAAGATAGACATGAACACCACAAACTGCGATACTACACTTATTTTTAAGTTACTGTCAAGTATTAAGCTGCATTTTTGCAGTAATTTCATTACTAAGAACCTAGAATAGCAAATTATTGTTTATCTTGTTACAGTGAAGTACACAAATGTTTCTAAATGTAGAGCAGATAGGAGATGCATTTCTTGTAGGTAGGTCTTCAGATTTGAATATGACTTCAGTTAAGAAAATCCAGAAGTTCTTTAATTGCTTTGATGCTTGTACTCAGAAGAAAAAAAATACCTTCAGAGCTGCTCTTGTACCAAGTACTTTGCTTCTGAAGTGCCAGCATTCCAGTGGCACTTTGCCACTTCAGCCCCTGAATGTCTGGAATCTGGCTACCGGAGGCCCCACAGCCTACATTATTATGTTACCAGTCCTGTTAGTTAAGATTTATGGGGCATCTTTTGCCATCAATATTTGGATCTAAACCTTCCAAGATAAGCAGAAGCATTTCCTTAGTAAAGGCCAGTGCCTCTGGAATTCCCTCGTTTTGGTGGTTTGCTCAGACCTTTGGTTTTGACGCCTCTATTGCATGATGTATTGTTTATTTTGTTTTGCTTCACATGTCTGTTGTATGGTTCCTGGTCAACAATATAGAAGACAGGACAGTGATGTGGATGCTACCAGATGGGTGACCTATTTATGTTATTGTTTTAATTGTAAAAGTGTCTAGATGATATAGCAATAGGAGCCAGCACATCAAATAGATGAATGCTGCTTTTGCACAAAAGTTGGAGTGAGGACCTGCTGTAGAGAAGTTAGCCTGTGGTTTGGAGTGCTTGTCTGTTTTCTCAGCTGGTATCTTCTGACCAGCTGGTAGCAGTTATGGGCTGCCACAGATCATTGTGAATTGTCTGCTTTTAAGTAATAAGTGCTACTTTATTTTTGTGCATTTCTAGAAAATATGAAATACATTAGTTGTGTGGTAGATATATTAACTGTCTATTTTTATTTCAGGCTGAGGAATCTTGCAAATGTAATGGCTGGAAAAACCCTAACCCACCTCCTACTCCTCCCAGGGCAGATTTGCAGCAGACAATTGTCAGTCTTACTGAACCATGTCGCAGCTGTAGTCATGCGCTAGGTAAGTATTTAGCTTCTCCTGGATTTGCAATCCATGTTCTTAGACCCTAGGTCATAATATGACATGTTCTGTTATTCCCAGACAAAAACTATGTTAAGATGGAGTTATGGTTGGGTTATGGAGTTATGGTTATGTACGCATCAGGAATTTAGAGTAAAATACGGTAGAAATGTTGAAGTAATCTTAAAAACAAGTGCTACAAACCAGGAAATCCAGAATAAAGATGAAACTTTAAAGAAATCCAGATATTTTAAGATATGGAAATGTACAATTAGTTCACCAAACAACTTTAACTTTGCCCTATGGTCATTTATTTAGCCAGTGCATAGTCGTCCAGCCAAGCGATGGCATTTTCAGTGGCGTGATGCAGTTCTTGTAGGCCACCACTGAACCTAGTCAGCAGGCATTCATCGACAGTGTGCCTCATTGTCTGTGTTGTGCCGCAGCTGCACAAAGGGTTGGCACAAAGGCCCCAGCAATACTTGTTGGCTGCACAGAGACCTTTCCCGGTCCGGAACCTGTTCAACAGGGACCATTGGCGATGGAGCAGGGCAAAACCAGGCACGCAGATTGTGGGGTTGGCGACGAGGGACTCGTTGGGGATTATAACAGATTCCATTCCTCTTGCCAGAGTGTTTCCACCCTAACATCTTGGCATGGCAGATAAGACCATAATGGGCCATGTGACGGTAAACGTACAGCTGGTGGTTTAAAACGGTGATTGTGCAGTGGCAGACTTGAGTTAGCGCATACTTTCTCCAGTAACTTGCCAGTGGCAACCTCTTGCCTGATAGGAGGAGGAGCAATATTGCTCAGAACTGGAAGTCAGGGAGTGGAGTCGGACCCAGGGTGCTGGAGATGATACGCATGGCAGCATGTAACCACATATTCACCAGTTTGGTGTGTGACGATAGACTCCAAACTGATGTGCAGGACTCCATCACCAACTATGAGGTGGCAAGAGCTGATGTCCACAAAGTTGGAGCATGAGCACCCCATGATGAATCTTCCAGTTTGCTAAGAAGATTGTTGTGCATCTTAACTTTAGCTGCTGTCTTCTTCAGATGGACATGGTAACTCAGTGTGCGGTCTAAGGTCATACCTAGATAGACTGGTTCTACTTCATGCTTCACCTTCTGACCATTCAAATAAACATTCAGTTCTTGGGTTGTGTTGGCGTGATGAAGATTGAACAAACTGGAAACTGTTTTTATGATCCTTGGCTGGAGGCACCAAGTCTTACAGTAGTCAGTTAAGTTTATCATGTCCTGGATTAAAGTGGCATCAAACTTGTGAAACATCCGGGCCTGGGTACCGCAACATATGTCAGCTGTGTAAATGAACTTTCATGACTCCATTGTTGGCAGGTCATTGACGTAAAGGTTGAACAGGGTTGGTGAAGGCACAGAGCCCTGGGATAACCCATTGCTCTGTCATCTCCAAGCACTTGTCTCCTCCCCCATATGGACTCTGAACTGCCTATTGTGGAGGAACAGTTCAACGACGCCTGTGACCCAAAGGAGCAGGACCATACCGTATTGTACGCCACCGTTAGAGTGATGAAAACAGTGCCTGTTTTCAAGTTTCTCTCAAAGCCATTTTCAACAAATGTGGTCAGCACGAGTACTTGGTTGCATGTGCTACGGCTTTGGTGAAAGCCAGCTTGGTAAGGGCTCAAAATTCTCTCCACGTCGGGTAATATGTGCTGTAGGACCAAGCAATCCAGAGTTTGAAGCACACTGACAATAATGCTATGGGACCATAGCTTGATGCTTGACTTGAGTCCTTTCCGGACTTTAGGAGGCCAATGACTTTTGTGGTACGCCATATCTTCGGTAGCCTACCTTCACTGATGACCTATAGTGAAACTATTCAATGATCATATGACTAAGATTAAGGCATTTTAGTGTTTGTAGTCCTAGATTAGGTTTTTAAAGACAGATTTAGACCCTGCCACCTCCATCCTCCGTTGTCAATATTGTGGCTGTGTTGTGGTTCTTCTGAAACTACAGCCTCATTTGGGGTCTGTCTGTGCTACAGTTTCACCTCTGTCAAGTGACCTAGTTACAGCATGGTTGTCTCACAACATGGTTATTTTTGTAGTATAGATGAGACTGTGACTATTTCTGGACAGTGCTAAAGGTAAGAGTCCATGTACACTACAAAATGGAACTATGCTTGTACCATGTTGTGCAAAACTGTGTTGGAACCAGTCTTCCTGTATGGTTAAAGTTATTATATAAACAACCTCTGCGCTATAGAAATGACAGTTTAAGTCTATTGTGAAACATGGTTGTATCCCAGCAAGGTTACAACATAATGATTCTTTACCAGTGTGGTCAGAAAAAACCCACCATGTGTCAGGGACAGTTTTAAACTTTGCGGCAACCTAAGCTAAAACATGATTACTTAACATGGTTATAGCCTAGTTTTTCTGACCATGAAGTCATGAAGAAACTGTGCTAATAACAGTTGGGCCACAACAAATTTCAGAACTGTTTAAAATGAAACTTGTTTTGGTTGTGTAGATATGGCCTGAAATTACAAATCAGTAAAATCAGCAATTTTGTTAAATTATGTAAAATCATCGCAATAGGTTATTTTTAAAAAAAGTAAAGTGTGTTCCTTTTGAGGGATTGTTCACTACAGTATTGCTGTAGAGGATTTATTTACTTCTCTGCTCTCTTTTTTGTGTGTTCTGTTGTTGTTTAACCTATTTCTGGGCATTTCTTTATTCACTGTTATCATTTATGTTCAAAATCTCTTCTTTCATGCAAGAGAGGAATAACAAATGTATAGCAGCACGAGTTCAGTATGTTTAGCGAGGCAGTTCATTTAACTTCTCAACGTGTAGCGTACTTTTGCTGCCTCTGAGATATGCAGTTAGATTAATCTATGTTATGAAACCCTTTCACACTGTGTCCTTGGATACTGAAGGCATTTCTTCACTGCTGCCAAATCCTGGTAGGTGCTGAGCCCTTAACGCTGCATCTTCGGTAGAATTTGAAGGTGCTCATCTCCTTTCAGAAGAGCTCAGCGCTTCTGAGGATCTGACTCTTGGTGAAAATCTTCGGTCACTCATTAACTTTGGGAATCAGGAATAGCAGTACATTGTTATTTTGAATAAACGTTATGGACCAAATCTGGTGCAGTGTTTCTATTTCATTACTGCCACAGTGAAGAAAGATGAAGCCCTGTCATCTTCCCAGCTTCAACTAACAAGGATGATGCTTTGTTCGGAATAACAAGTGCCACCTACCACTCAGTTGTACCTAATGTGGAAAAGTGAACATTGTTCAGAAATATTTCTCAAGACGTTTTTCCTATTATTCTCACCCTGATCAGCATGTTTCCCTCTTGAATTCTTTTAAAACCTGAAAGGTCATGAGGGATCTCTATTTCAGCTGCTTCCCCGCTTCCCCAGCTCTATATTCTCTCTTTCTAAATGAGTTCTGAAAAATAACCACAGATGCTTTCCGGGTTACGCAAACCCTATTTACGGAAATCCGGATGTATGAAAAAAGTTCTGTAAGTTCCATAAAGTGTGGGGTTTTTTGGCGTAATTGTCGGAGATACGTTCCTGACTTACGCAAAATTCGACTTACGCAAGGCGCTCGGAACAGAACGCTTGCGTAAGTCAGGGAGCTTCTGTATTCAGAAATTTCTCTACTATTCTAGGAAGTGTGTTTGGCTTTTTGTGCTTATTTTTTTCAGCAATGTTGCCCAGGCATCAATGCACGGTTGGCTCTTCCCCACTCAGGACTTGTCTATATTCAGTTTCACTGGCTTAATTAAAGGTTTAGTTAATCAGATGCAAAAGACTGTGGATGCTTATATCAGCTTAAATTAGGCTTATTTCTGTTTATTTTATGGGTTTGTCTACATGCACTTTCACAGAAATAACTACAGTGACGTAAATTCACACTTTTTGTTATTTTGGTGAAAGTCCATGTGTGGATCTTCTTATTTTAGATTGTTCCTTAAATGGATTTAGCATAATCTGAACTAAGAGTGTCGTGTTGTGATAATTGGGGCTACAAATTTACCCTAATTAAACACTCAATTGTAAAAAGTATATGAAAGTTCTTAAGATATTACGATAACCTATAATAACAAATGTTGATGGAAAGTAGGTGAAGTCACTTTCAATAGTGAACATAGGCACCAACTCCGTGGGTGCTCCGGGGCTGAAGCACCCACAGGGAAAAATTAGCAGGTGCTCCTCACCCATCGGCAGCCAAGCTCCCCCCTCCTCGCCTCCTTCTGCCCCCCGCCCAGCGTACCGCGTCCCCGCATCTCCCAGCGCTTCCCACCCCCCCACTGCCTAACAGTTGTTTGGTGGTGCTTAGGACTTTCCAGGAAGGCGGGGGAGGAGCGGGGATGCGGCGTGCTCAGGGGAGGAGGCGGAGAAGAGGCAGGGCAGGGGCGGGGACTTGGGGAAGGGGGTGAATGGGGGTGGAAGGGGGTGGAATGGGGTGGAAAAAGGCAGGGTGGGGCAGGGATTTTGGGGAAGGGGTGGAATAGGGGTGGGGCAAGGGCAGTACAGGGGCTGGAAGAGGCAGGCCAGCAGCAGGGCCAGGGGTCGGGGGAGAGGTTGAGCACCCACCAGGTGGAGTGGAAGTCGGTGCCTATGATAGTGAATATTATAAACAGGTGCAGTAAAACCAAACAGACTAAATTAGTCTAAACCAAAGGGCCTAATGATATGGTTCAAGAACTGTATTAAAATCATGCTCGGTAAAAACAGAAGATGTAGAACCAGAGAAGATTGGTGTGCCGGATATTAGGTCTAATTGGTGGATAAAATAAAGAGGGGATGGGCTATTTCACCCATCTCTCTCTTTGTAGACCCTTAAAGGAAGAGGCTGGGGGTGGGGAGAATGAGAAAAACAGACATGGCTATTGGAGTGAGCTTCACTATCAGGTCTGCTGTGCCCCGCCATCTCCTGGACCTTCTTTGTCCTAATCCTAAGTGATGACTTGACCAGATCAGGCCAGAGAGAGGGATTCAGATGACTTTATTACCCCTATCAGCTCCAGCTGAATCCTAAATGCCACCTGAGATGAAACGGGATTGGAATTTAACGACAGCAACAATAGCTCCAACTCATTTGAATTAACTACTACTTTTCCCCCCAAAAGACAGTTACCACCATCTTTAATATTATCTAACAGAGACTGCCAAATAGGTTTTTTTTTTTCTTTTTAAGACTCTCTCCAGCTAAAGGGAAAGGCAACAAGGTATGTTGTTAAAATTAAAGCCATATTTAATACTGCACATTTTAAATGCTTTAACTGTTTTTCTTTTTTCTTTATCTGTAGTAAAAGGTTAAAATAATCCTTAATGATGTGTTTGCCATGCTACTAAGAAGGCAGAGCTCTCTATATAGCAAATTCTGAACCTCGTTTAGTGCTGTTTAATGTTGGACAGCGAGTGGGTTGTGTTAACACCTTTAGCCCATTTATTCCATATAAATTAATACAACAATCCACATACTGATTTACACTGAAATAACAAGGCTTGACTTTAAACTCATTTAGTTAAATTGGTGCAAACACCCGTGTGGACATTCTGAAACAGAAATAACAGTTCTGCTCATCTACCAAAAGAAAGTCAGAGTAGCTTTCATCACCACCTCTGGTTTTGCTACTAGGCATTCTTACGATATTGATGCATATTTCTTTTCTGTTAGATTGCTGAAGAAATCATTTGCAGTTTCTGTCAAGCTGCTATAGGCATTGTGTTTGTATGCATCCCTAGGAGCTTGAGTGTATTGCTCTTTTTAGGGTAATAGAGCCAGAAATGATTGCTTAAGCTTTACTTCATTTAAAAGATCCTTCTCACTTACATCAGTGTAAATCAGGTGTAATTCCACTGAAATCAGGTGAGTCACACTGGTGTGAAACCAATTGTAAGTGAGAGGAGAATCAGATTCTTAGATTTTAATTTGTCAAGTACACATAGGGTTAAAGTGGGAAACTTCATGGAAGAATCTGTAATGTCTTAAACTCTGCTGTATATTTTATTGCATGTGAGTGCCTGTGATTTATTCTTGAGTATATTAAAAGGCTAGAGAGCAACAAATTGGGATCCTAGTTAGACAATTCATTTGTTTGTTCTGTTTTCTCAGTAATAATAATAATTAATAATACTGAATCCTCTATTAAACACAACATTTAGAACTTCTCTAAGGCTGTAGATAAAAAGTGCTTATGTTGTGCGAGGCACTTCTTCTAAATTCTACTGTGGTATATTCCTTACAAAACAGACTCTCTGCAGCATCAGAACAGCTGCAGTTGTTTTTAATTAAGAACACACTGAATCTGGAATAATTTTGATTTCTCCATTGGGGTCCTCAACTCAATCTTTTGATCTAGCCACTTGTGAACCAAATTACTGTATTATGCATGAGTGTTATCTTTTTACTATGTGGGGATAGTCACAGTTCCCTGATGCATCCTGCTTGGCTGGTAGATTCTTTCCTTTATGGCCACTGATGTTTGTGGGTTAGTCAGCACTGGCTGCTGCAGAAGGCTGTAAGCAGTGACGCTCTTGTGGAGAATTGCCTTCTTGCTGGTACTGATTGGATAGTGCAGCTGATGGGGATTACACTGCTCTGGGTCAGAGGCCTGGTCTACGCTACATGTTTATACCAAATTTAGCAGCGTTAAATCGATTTAATGCTGCACCTGTCCACACAACAAAGCCCTTTATATCAATTTAAAGGGTTCTTAGAACCGATTTCTGTACTCCTCCCCGATGAGGGGAGTAGCGCTGAAATCGGTATTGCCATGTCGGATTAGGGTTAGCGTGGCCGCAATTCGACAGTATCGGCTTCCAAGCGGTATCACACAGTGCACCATTGTGACCGCTCTGGAAAGCAATCTGAACTCGGACGCACTGGCCAGGTAGACAGGAAAAGCCCCGCGAACTTTTGAATTTCATTTCCTGTTTGCCTAGCGTGGAGTGCTGATCAGCATGGACTGTAGGGGAGATACTGGATCTGATCGCTGTATGGGGAGACAAATCTGTTCTATCAGAGCTCTGTTCCAGAAGACGAAATGCCAAAGCATTTGAAAAAATCTCCAGACAGAGGTCACAGCAGGGACTCAGCACAGTGCTGTGTGACAAG